>NC_133327.1:282574947-282919947 GCF_042186555.1 Aquarana catesbeiana | reverse complement strand
TTAGGGGGGGGGATTCTAAATCAAGTTAAGGACACACAGACCATTTTGATAAATTTTAGGGGGGATTCTAAATCAAGTTAAGGACACACAGACCATTTTGATAAATTTTAGGGGGGGATTCTAAATCAAGTTAAGGACACACAGACCATTTTGAGACATTTTAGGGTAAAGCTCTATAATGGAGCTCACAAAATACATTAAGTGAGTAGTCTAGGTGGATATGGGCCCAGCATTGCATGCTGGGGAGGTTAGTGAAGGCAAATATGCATGCGGGACAAAAAAGAGCATTAAAAAATTACAGCATGCATGAGGACAAAGGGGACATTCACACTATATTGCAATCATGGTAATTAGTGTTTGAGTAAAGAAATACATTACATTAGCAAACATTAAATACAATAAAATGTGATGTTAAAAGATACATTTTACCTTAATATAGTCCTTCTGCAGGACCTGGATGATGGCAGAACAGGTCTCTGGGATAATGATCCCCAGAGCCTGGGGGAGGTGCCTGTCGAGAACTTGAGGTCCTGCAGGCTTCTCCCTGTCGCCAAGTAACGCAACGTGGCGACTAGCCTCTGCTCTGCAGTGATGGCTTGTCTCATGCAGGTATCCTGCCTGCTGATATAAGGGGTAAGCAAAGCCAATAAACGGTCAAAAACGGGGTCCATCATCCGGAGAAAAATCCTGAAATCCTCAGGATTATTCTCACGGAGCAATGGCATGTGAGAGAATTGGTCACGCTGGAGCAACCAATTCTTCATCCATGAACTCCTCCTCGCCCTGTTCATGGACTGGACTTGGGCTGAAGAATGAACTACAGCACCAAGCACATACAAAGCGTGAGCTCAATGATGAGAACGTACCCGCAACATGGCTTCAAAACGGTTGGCTGGTCAGAACGCACTTAACAGAACGCACTGAAGAACCTCAAGGCCTGTGAAGAGTGAGCTGAAAATCAACAACGAGCGGACAATAAGACACTGATAAATCAATGCGAACTGACTACATGCACTGAAAAGCTGATACAAACCTCACAAGCAGGGATGAGCCGAACACCCCCCTGTTCGGTTCGCACCAGAACATGCGAACAGGCAAAAAATTTGTTCGAACACGTGAACACCGTTAAAGTCTATGGGACTCGAACATGAATAATCAAAAGTGCTAATTTGAAAGGCTTATATGCAAGTTATTGTCATAAAAAGTGTTTGGGGACCTGGGTCCTGCCCCAGAGGACATGTATCAATGTAAAAAAAGTTTTAAAAACGGCTGTTTTTCGGGAGCAGTGATTTTAATAATGCTTAAGGTGAAACAATAAAAGTGTAATATTCCTTTAAATTTCGTACCTGGGGGATGTCTATAGTATGCCTGTAAAGGGACGCATGTTTCCCATGTTTAGTCTGACTGCAGTCAGACTAAAAAAAGTAAAAGTACTCGCGGCTATATGAATTGTCGGTCTGACAATACATATAAAAGTACATTGATAAAAACGGCATGGGAATTCCCCACAGGGGAACCCCAAACCAAAATTTAAAAAAATGGCGTGGGAGTCCCCCAAAAATCCATACAAGACCCTTATCTGAGCATGCAACCTGGCAGGCCGCAGGAAAAGATGGGGGACGAGAGAGCGCCCGCCCTCTTGAACCGTACCAGGCCACATGCCCTCAACATTGGGAGGGTGCTTTGGGGTCCACCCCAAACATCCCCACAACCCTTGCCCGGTGGTTGTGGGGCTCTGCAGGTGGGGGGCTTATCGGAATCTGGAAGCCCCCTTTAACAAGGGGACCCCCAGATCCCGGCCCCCCCTGTGCGAAATGGTAAGGGGGTACAAAAGTACCCCTACCATTTCACAAAAAAGTGTCAAAAGTGTTAAAAATTACAAGAGACAGTTTTTGACAATTCCTTTATTTAAATGCTTCTTCTTTCCATCTTCTTTCTTCTATCTTCTTTCTTCTTTTTTCTATCTTCTATCTTCCTTCTGTTTCTTCCTCTAGCTTCTTCTTCTTCCTCCGATCCTCTGCTTCTTGCTCCGGTGTTCTTGTCCGGCATCTTCCTGCGTGGCGTCTTCTTCCCTTCTTCATTCTCAGGCTGCTCCGCATCCATGATGGGAGGCTCCCGCTGTGTGACGCTTCTCGTCTTTTGACGGTTCTTAAATAGCGGAGGGCGGGGCCTCCCGGTGACCAAGGCCCCCTCTGACGCACGGGGACTTCACGGGGACTTCCCTGTCCGTCCCCTTTGACGTCACAGGGAAAGCCTTGGGGAAGTCCCTGCGCGTCAGAGGGGGGCGGGGTCACCGGGTGGCCCCACCCTCCATTATTTAAGAACCATCAGAAGACAAGAAGCGTCACACAGTGGGAGCCTCCCATCATGGATGCGGATCGGCCCGAGAACGAAGAAGGGAAGAAGACGTCGTGGAGGAAGATGCCGGACGAGAACAAAGGAGCAAGAAGCAGAGGATCAGAGGAAGAAGAAGAAGAAGATGGAGGAAGAAACCGAAGGAAGGTAGAAGAAAGAAGATAGAAGAAAGAAGATAGAAGAAAGAAGAAAGAATATGGAAAGAAGAAGCATTTAAATAAAGGAATTGTCAAAAACTGTCTTTTGTCATTTTTAACATTTTTGACACTTTTTTGTGAAATGGTAGGGGTACTTTTGTACCCCCTTACCATTTCACACAGGGGGGGCCGGGATCTGGGGGTCCCCTTGTTAAAGGGGGCTTCCAGATTTCAATAACCCCCTCTGCCCGCAGACCCCCACAACCACCGGGCAAGGTTTGTGGGGATGAGGCCCTTGTCCTCATCAACATGGGGACTAGGTGCTTTGGGGGGACCCAAGGCACCCTCCCAATGTTGAGGGCATGTGGCCTGGTACAGTTCAGGGGCGGCGCTCTCTTGTCCCTCTTTTCCTGTGGCCTGCCAGGTTGTGTGCTCGCATAAGGGTCTGGTATGGATTTTTGGGGGGACCCCACGCCATTTTTTAAAAAACTTTTGGCATGGGGTTCCCCTTAAAATCCATACCAGACCTGAAGGGTCTGGTATGGATTTTTAGGGGGACCCCCACGCCTTTTTTTGTTTAAATTTTGGCGCAGGGTTCCCCTTAATATCCATAACAGACCTGAAGGGCCTGGTATGGAGTTTAGGGGGACCCCCACTCCATTTAAAAAAAAATTTTGTTCGGGGTTCCCCTGTGGGGAAATACCATGCCGTTTTTATCAATGAACTTTTATGTGTATTGTCGGACTGACAATTCATATAGCCGCAAGTACTTTTAAATGACTTTTTTTCCTTTAAATGTCATTTTGCTGTCAGACTGTTCTAAACACAGGAAACATGCACCCCTTTACAGGCATACTATAGACACCACCCAGGTACGAAATTTAAAGGAATATTACACTTTTATTGTTTCACTTTAAGCATTATTAAAATCACTGCTCCCGAAAAAATGTCCCTTTTTAATACTTTTTTTTGCATTGATTCATGTCCCCTGGGGCAGGACCCAGGTCCCCAAACACTTTGTATGACAATACCATGCATATAAGCCTTTAAAATTAGCACTTTTGATTTCTCCCATAGACTTTTAAAGGGTGTTCCGCGGCTTTCAAATTTGCCGCGAACACCCCAAATTGTTCGCTGTTCGGCGAACTTGCGAACAGCCGATGTTCGAGTCGAACATGAGTCCGACTCGAACTCGAAGCTCATCCCTACTCACAAGCACAAACTGAACAACAGTTAAAAGATCTGAAAAATATGAGTCTCACAAGCACAAATCATCTACTAACACGAGATAAACACGAGATTAGCAGAAGGAGCCCAAAGGGTGTCACACAAGCTATTGAACTTCCGTTTTATAGTCTAGTCGGACCTGGTGTACGTCACTGCGTAATAAGCTGTCGGACTTTGGTGTGATCGTATGTAGGCAAGTCCGTTTGTTAAAAAGTAAAATAAAATAAAATAATTTTGGTGGTCTGTGCCTTAAAGGCTAACTTTCCTTATGTACCAATATGCCATTAAAGTACCTCTGTTGCATTAAAGAAAATGTTGTCTCTGTACTCTAGAGTAGGCGTTTTCCTCAGTCTTGAGTGTCTCCTATAAAAAACTTTTCCATTACTTCCTGTTATTCATTCTGGTATTTGGAACAGAAAAAAATGCTAGAAGGAATTATTTCAGCAGCTGACCTCATTAACACACACACTGCACCTGCCTTTCCCCTCCAAGAGATTGCTCCCACCCACCTCTGTACTCACATGCAATCAATGTCAATGAGCACTGTTCTCACTAAATACATAGCCAGTGTCTTCCTCTGCTGATCTATTGTTTTGTACGTTCTTTTTCCATAGATCATTCATTTGGCAGAATGTGCCAGAGCTTAGCGATCCCATAAGTCTGTGTAGCTGAGCTGTAGTATTGAAAACAGGAGAATTGTGTCCCTGGAAGTCTGTAATGCTCACCATATACTATATAATCTGATTGTACAATCTCTTTTAACTCTACCATCAACTGTGTAATGCAAGGGTCTGCCTGATTGTATACAGAGTGACTGGATAGATAGGTGTCTTATTACAGTATGTAGTTTTGGTAAACCTAAAGGATTGTACAGAGTTTATACAACCAGACTGTATAGTGTATGTCCACCTTCATATATCTAAAATCAACTAGTTGTGCTTTTGGTGCAATTCATTGTTAAAAGCACCCCAAACACAGATGCAAAAAAACGTATTTTGTTGAGTGCAAAAACGCTTGACAAGCGCGCGTAAAAAAATGTGCAAACCTCATTGTGCCAAAATGCCCCATGAGCTAAACTTTGCTGTGTTTGTCACGCGTAGGGAAACCCAATGGAATGAATGGGCTGCCCTATGCATGTCACAGGAAAAATGCACAAAAAAAAGTGCTCCCACTACACTGCAGCAGTGCACTGCAGCATCGATCTTTGGGTCCCGCCCAGCACAGAGCAGAGCGCTCCTCCAGAGTGGAAAGTGGAGATGAGAAAATCACAGATGACAGGCTGGATCTTCTACTAATCGCCGCTCTCCACTCTGAGATCCATCTTCTGGGTTGAATGACACCTTACAGTGAGGCCAGGGCGTCAAGAGCCCACCCCCTGGGGAACATCATTAGGCCTTTCTAGACTAGACAAGAAAATATATTAATCATCCGCTAAAGAAACTGACACTGCACAATTGCTGATGCTGACCCAACAAACCATGGACTAAGGACAGCGGTGCCCACAAGAAAGAGGGCTGCCAGAGGGAAAGCGAGGGAGCGCAAAGCTTTATTAACACCAGAGGCCTATTACAGGGCTCAGTGTTCACCTTCAGTGGAGCAATAAATGAAGAGAGAAGTGTGGGATGAGACTTCTACTGTCTTTTTCTTGATACTCTCTATATGCCCATGGATTTTTGAGCTTCGGTCTGCCTGTGGCACTACATTTCCCATGATTCCATCTGGCTGCCATCCGCATACACATGTCTGATGACATTGATCCAAGGTTCACCCAATTATACTCAAGCCTGTTTGACAGGCAGAGCGTATGCTCTAGCGCAGTGGTTCTCAACTCCCGTCCTCAGGACCCACCAACAGGCCAGGTTTGCAAGATAGCTGAAACACATCACAGGTGATATCACTTGCTGCTCAGTGATTGCAGTATTCTAATCTGCAACTCCCCAAGGTAATACTTAAAATCTGACCTGTTGGTGGGTCCCGAGGACTGGAGTTGAGAACCACTGCTCTAGCGTGTTCAAACGATCTGGTAAGCCTCCCCTATATCTGGTGGTGGTTCTCTTTACAAGTGTATATATAGTCACTGTTTACAAGATTTCCTCACACTCTGACTGGGAATAGATTCATATCTACTATTACTTATGGACTTTTTTTTCATTTTAAACAGTATTGACTGTGCATATCATTTTATTTAGTATATTCATGCTGTTATTTCAGTGTCATTTTGATTCATGTATGGATTGCACTGGGCACATCATCTTTTAGCGCTATACTTTGTTATGTTTGTGTTTGTATACCATTTTTTCAATGTGGTGTGTTAGCTGCTAATCTTGCGAGCAGCGCAGAATTACCTGGTTTACTTTTCACTACACTGTGTAAATGGGCCCTGAAAGTGAAATTAGAGTGTTTACACCCTTCCCGTCTCTGAACTGGATTACAAGAACATTGACAGCTGAATGTGTCCCTGCCATGTACTTGTATAAATCTGGCCATACACTATGCAATCTGATTATGCAATCTCTGTACAATTTCCTTTAGATTTACCAAAATTATTTAATAGGAACAAGCCATTATTTTTGTATGAAATCAGGCAAGCCCTGGCATTACATAGTTGATGATAGGTCTAAAAGATATTGCACAATTAGCATGTGCAGTGTATGGCCACCTTAAAAGAAGAAGTAGGAAAGTGTGTGGAAATAAAAAAAGAGGAGATATAATAACGAAGGAGGTGTGAACCACAGAAATATACCTATATACCCTATTTTGTGATGCAGTAAAGCAATGCACGATAGGATATGAAGAATCCTAGAAGGTCACATGATGCCACAGAAAGCAATGGGCTCAGATTCATTTTTTAAAATTTAGAACCAAGAGGTGAAAATCCAAAGCTGTCATGGACAAGGTAATAAAGAGATACGCACATTGGGATGGCTTGGCAGAAAAGACATAAGAAAAGGCTTCTATTTTAGTGAAAAGTGAAATTCTGCCTGAAAAGGTGACATTAGCCTTTAAAAATTCCTCCACGCCCTGGAATGTCTTTGTCAGAATTAGCCCTGTCTGTACTGTGCAGGCAGATTTTTAGTTGTAACTAAATTTGAACACTGTCTGTCATAAAGTAAGGTTAAAGGTTTAGAGGCCTGGCTTCTTGCATGGTATGTTAATGAGAACAGACTTACTGTGACATTGTTTAAAAAACCTTGCAGGCACTCATGACAAGTTCTCCTGAGATACATCAAAATTTAGGAAATATTTTTTAAAAATGTTGTGTGAATGGGAAAACATAACAAACATGTACTGGGGGTTTCTCAAATCCAGTGGCGGCTGGTGCTCAAAATTTTTGGGGGGGCACAGACAAACTGAAAAATTCTGGAAAAACCACATCAATTGCAGCCTCACTGTGCCCAGAAAACGCAGCCACTGTGTCCATCAAACGCAACCACTGTGCAATCAATTGCATCCACTGTGCAATCAAACACAGCCACTGTGCAATCAAACGCAGCCACTGTGCCCATCAATTGCAGCCACTGTGCCCATCAATTGCAGCCACTGTGCCCATCAATTGCAGCCACTGTGCAATCAAACACAGCCACTGTGTTATCAAATGCAGCCACTGTGCCAATCAAACACAGCCACTGTGCCCATCAAATGCAACCGCTGTGCCCATCAAACACAGCCACTGTGCCATCAAACGCTGCCACTGTGCCCCATCAAATGCTACAGCTGTGCCCCATCAAACGCTGCCACTGTGCCCCATCAAACGCTGCCACTGTGCCCAATCAAACAATGCCACAGTGTGCCCCATCAAACACTGCCACTGTGCCCCACCAAATGCTCGCACTGTGCCCCATCAAATAGTGCCACTGTAACAACCCCCCACTCGCTCACCATCTGCCCAGCACTTATCCTGTCTCGGTGGCGGGTTAGGCAGGCATGCGGGTGATGGCTTTCAGCGGTGGGACCTTGCAGGGGGTCAGACAGCTTCTGCCCATCAAACACAGCCACTGTGCCCATCAAACGCAGCCACTGTGCCCAACAAACGCAGCCACTATGCCATCAAATGCAGCCACTGTGCCATCAAATGCTGCCACTGTGCCCCATCAAATGCTGCCGCTGTGCCCCATCAAACGCTGCCACTGTGCCCCATCAAACACTGCCACTGTGCCCCATCAAAGGCTGCCACTGTGTCCCATCAATTTCTGCCACTGTGCCCCATCAAATAGTGCCACTGTAACAACCCCCCCTCTCGCTCACCATCTGCCCAGCACTTATCCTGTCTCAGTGGCGGGTCAAGCAGGCATGCGGGTGATGGCTTTGAGCGGAGGGACCTTGCAGCGGGTCAGACAGCTCCTGTGCAGCGGCTCCTGTGTCCTCCGTGTGTCTCCTCCCCTCCTCCTGATAGGCATCTAATTGTAGCGCCTGTCCTTTCAGCCAATCAGGTGACGGGTAACAGACCCACGCACTTGATTGGCAGAGAGGCGGTTCAGTGTTAGGAAAGCGAATATTCATTCAGTTTTTTAACGCACCTTTTTTGAAGCCTATTAGAATCTATGGCTCTAATCAGGTGCTTCCAAGCGGCCATGGATAAATTCATGCAATGCATGAATCTATCCATTATACACAGAGGGGGGTGGCTGGAGAGAGGGGGCGGCACCCTTAAAGGATGCAACGCCATTGCTTAAATCTGACTGTAAAAGTGGGAATACACTTTAAGCAAATCGATAGTTCCTTGTTAAGTGATTACAAAATGCTTCTTTCTCACAATAAAAGCCTTATGCCCCGTACACACGATCGAACCTTCTGACAACAAAACCATGGAATTTTGTTCAAAGGTTGTTGGCTCCAACTTGTCTTGCATACACACGGTCACACAAATGTTGGCCAACAATTACGAACGTAGTGACATACAAGACGTACGTGATATCTCCAATACAAACGCTAGTTTTACAAGACCGAGCGCTTCCGGCTCATACTTGATTCCGAGCATGCGTGAACTTTTGTGCGATGGACTTGTGTACACATGATCGGAAAGTCGACAACAAACTTTTGTTGGCGGAAAATTTGAGAACCAGCTAGCCAACATTTGTTGGCAGAAGGTCCGACAACAAATGTTCAATGGAGCATACAGACGGTCAGACTTTCAGCCAACAAGCTCACATCCAATATTTTCTGTTTGAAAATCCAACCGTGTGTACACGGCATTAGAGTCACCCATCTCACAGATAACATTGTGTTCCCTGTGCGACTAATATCTTATCTCAACAACTCTTGAAGCAAAATTCAAAGTTACCTTTGCAGTGGGGCCTCCCTTGCACTATTTTTTTTCACCACTACAGTCCCAGTTGCAGGATGAGTTAATGCTTTGACTCATTCTCATCTCTGTGTAATTTTCAGTTTGATCTATTAAGCTCTGTAACCAAAAGGCTTTTTACAATAAAATATCTAAATAGACTAAGGAGAGCATATAAAAGCATCTACATTTCTATCTTCTGAATGGATTCATGAATGCTTATTATTATTTATATGTAATAATTTAGAAAGTAAATACATACAAACAACTATATTCCCTTAAACCAGGTGGGTTGTGAAAAGGCCAGGCCATACACAGAGAATAATCTGCAAATTGCTATTTGAAGCCTCCAAAAGGTGTAAAATAAACAAATGTATGTGTTCCCTTTGAGGAGATATCAAACCATTTTCTGTTCTGTCTGACATTGTTCATCTGCACAGAAAGGACAGGGAAATCTTCACAAACAGCTTTCGTTATTGGGTGTGCATTAAGTAGATTTCCCTCTACTTCCTCTTCTATCACCAATAGAATACACAGGAGGAGTAGGAATCTCCCTAATACTGATGAGCTGACGGTTCGACCTCCCTGTTTTCCGGGAGCCAACATCATATATAGAAGAGATATTTCTACCACCTTTACATATGACAGCTTCCTGCTGCCACTGGTTCCTAAGGGAGCTCTCATAGTGTCCTTAAGGAACCAATGGTGTTATCAGGAATGCCCATCACATAAGCAAAGGGACAAGGACAGAGGGGACATCACTGTCTAAATATTGCCACAAACATGTTACCACTATTCCTGTACCTTCCGATATATGATTGATGACAGCTCGGTCAGATGTCATTCGGTCATTGTGTGAATTTGGTGTTATTATTAGCGAGTGGCGGGCATCATGATTGAGGATGGATTTACAATGAGGGACTTTATTAGCTGATTTTTTTAAAATAAAGGATTTGTCAAACATTTGGATGTCTTTATTTCTAGGTTACACTTTTTTTGTGAATGAGTAACCCTACTACGTACTCCTATTCATTCTCATGGGGGGGGCCCCCTTGTTGTTTAAGGAGACTTTCATTTCACCAATAAGCCCCTCAACCACAGCTCTCCATAATCATCATCAGGAAGCAGCCCTTGCTCTCGTTAACATGGGGACACGATCCCTCTAGCAAGGCACTCCCCATGTTAAGGGAATGTGGCATGGTATGGTTGGGGGGGATGCACACTCATCTTGCTTGGAATAATGGTCTTGTATGGATTTCTAGGTGGGCTCCTGCATTGTTTTGTTTTGTTTTTTTTGTGGAAAATACCCTTTTAAAATTCATACCAGGCTCAAAGGGTCTGGTATGTATTTTGAGGGGCACATTAAACAAGCTCTTGGAGGTGTTATTGACCTTTTTCTAGCAATGAAATGTCATTTGCTGGCATTTTTAAACACTATTTTCTTTGTAAAGGTCAGTGCTTCTTCAGCACTGTATGTACAGTATATTACAGAGATGTGCTCCTTCACAGGCAGGATTAGGGCACCCCCAAGCATGTTATTTAAAAGAACTGGGAATGTTTAATGTTTCATCAGCCCATCCCTACTTTCTAATGAGGACACAAATGGCGATAAAAAAAATTTATACTCTAACTTTTTGCTGATCTAAAATTAAAAAAAACTCAGCTGTGGCTAACCTTTAACGCAAAAATCAAACCGTGGAAGAATTCAGAATGTCAAAGTCATCAATATGTACTTTGAGGGGAAAACTTGCAATTATAATTTACTAGAAATACATTGTACTTTCACTTTAATATTATGTTCTTAATAGAATGTGGTGTTTTGAGATCTAGCAAGTCATGTAGAAGGATCATCCAAGAAAAACAAAATTGCTCATACCTAAACTGTTATAACAGATTTATTCATCAGGTCATGACTCGGCTAATGCTTCCAATTTAATCTTTTAGTTCTTCTAAACCCAAAAAGCCACAGAAGGGCCCCAAAAAGCCTTCTGTGTGTCTGCTTCAGAAGATTGAGGAACAAACGGATTTCTGTTAAATATTATATTTTAATCTAAAAGGCTAGGATTTTTCTAAATCATTTTAGTTTTTCTTTACATTCTCATTTACCCACTACTACCATCCAGTTTGACTACTTTGATTGACTCCCCAGCTTTCAGTCTTAGTTTTATTGTTTTCTCAGTCATGACTTACAGGATGAGTGATTAGTCCTATGAGAGATACATACGCAATACGCGTATATATGGTTATAACAGCTACCAAATTCAGGTGCTAATTATTTTCAATATTTGAAAAAGCAAACCATTTACTGCATATCATTGAAACTTGATGTATCACATGTGCATATTTTATTTTGCACTAATAGCTTATTTGTATGCCTATTAGTATGCTTGCTAGGAAATTTAATTCACAAATTACAGTTATTTTACTAATGAGGACTTTTTTATTTGCCCTATATGAGAGAACTGAGAAACCTTATGCTTACAAGCAAACCAGTGAATATGAGGACAGTATTGAGAATTGCCATTTTAAGAATATAGCTCATATGGGAAATAACTTTCAAACTATTGATATATTGTCGGAAAACAAATGTTAGCAATGGAAATAAAATTCAGAAAATAATACATATGCATAATAAACAAAAACACTATAATTGCTATGCATTAGAACATGATGCATTAAAAACACTTTAACAAGAGACATACAATCAAATGCATCTTTTATTTAATTATCTTATTTGTTTAAAGAGACAGCTTTTATATCTGTATCTTAGAACAATGAATTAATATGAAATCCTATGTATTTCTTTCTAGAATTACAACTTAAAATACAGCTGTTAAATAGCATTTATTTTATGCCATTTAAATGATGACTATAAAACTATTTGTATACTGTATACTAAAGAATACATTTATACTGTTTAACATTTATTTGGACCTTCTTTAGTCAATGTTTTTATTAATGTCCAGTTATGACTTGTCTGATCATAATAGTATTCAGAGCCTAGCCCTGCAGTCCCTTGGTCGTTCTTTTTTCTATCTGTTCTTGTTGCCTGTGCAAGGCTATAGATAGCTATGCATGGGAAATTTTAAAACTAATCTGCAGACAATCAACCTGTGCTTTTGGCTTACCTAACCATTCTGTCTATATGAAAAAACTGTATTGCACAAAAAATGTAGAACCAATGTCAAACAAGGAACATGTTTGTGGCAGGGGCATATCATGAAATGAGTAGGCCCGGGTGCAAGATAAAAAGTGGGCCCGAGGCATCAATAGAAAAAAAAAAGCGTCACCGCAGAGCGTCGCGGCAACATTTTGGTGTGGCTTAAAGTGTGTGAAATAGTGGGCTGAGTCTGAGATGACTTACATAGTGCAGAATGTGGTAATTTTAAATAGGGAATGTATAGTGCAGAGTGTAGGGTGGTGGGTAGTCTATGCAGGAGAGAGGTTTGGAGTGTATGGAGGTGGGTAGTATGTGCAGGAGAGGCATGTGGAGGGTATGGAGGTGGGTAGTATGTGCAGGAGAGGCATGTGGAGTGTATAGAGGTGGGTAGTATGTGCAGAATAGGGGTGTGGAGTGTATGGAGGTGGGTAGTATGTGTAGAAGAGGAATGCGGCGTGTATGGAGGTGAGTAGTATATGCAGGAGAGGAGTGCAGAGTGTATGGAGTTGAGTAGTATGTGTAGGATAAGAGTGTAGAGTGTATGGTGGTCGGTAGTATGTGCAGGAGAGGAGTATGGAGTGCATAATGGTGGGTAGAATGTGCAGGTGAGGAGTGCAGAGTGTACAGAGGTAGGTAGTATGTGCAGGATGGTGTAAGCAGGACAGTGGATGGTGTCAGTAGTTCTTTGATTTTATTTTTATTAACATTTTTTTTTACAATTACATTTTTTTTTTTTTGTTCAAAATGCTTTTTGGGGGCCACTGGATGATGTCAGTAGGGCAATGGATGGTGTTTTTTTATTTTTATTATTTTTTACAATTTTATTTTTTAATTATTTTTCACAAATTATTTTTGTATTCATTTTTTCCACAATGATTTGGGGGGGGGGGGTGTACAGTGAAAATAGAGCAGTGGATGGTGTCAGCAGTTTTTTATTTTTATTATATAATTATCTATTATTTTTTACATTTTTTTTTAAATAATTTTTTACATTTTCGTTTTCACAGTGCTCCTGGGAAAGGGGTGGACGGAGTCAGTAGGGCAGTGGACAGTGCTAGTAGTGCAGTGGATGGTGTCGATAGTTTTATAATTTTTATGTATTTTTTTATGATTTAATTTGATTTTCATTTTATTTCACAATGCTTTTTGGGGGGAGGGGGTTGGGACTGTGGACAGTGTCAGTAGGGTGTTGGGGGCTGGTGTTAGTAGTTTTTTATCTTATATTCTTTTTTTACCCAATTTTATTTTTTATAATTTTTTTAACAATCTAATTTTGTAATATTTATTGCAGTTTTTATTTTTTTTTTTATCAGCCCTGTTTGGGGGCTTTGGTCAGATATCAGGGGTCTAAACAGACCCTTGACATTGCCCTTTTGAGACAGAGAAAGGGACTGAGGACAGAGATTCCCCAGTCCCTTTCTCAGCAGCTTCAGGAATGAAGATGAATGATCAGACCTCACAGGTTACATTGCTCAGTTATCAGAGGACACAAGAGTGATCGGTAACGGTCACTCTCTATGTCCAATTCAGAAAAGGAATGGGTCGGTAAATTACCTTCCTCCGCTCTCCATCCTGGCATCCCCCACAACAGCCAGTGGGAGAGGAAAGGAGAGGGTCGGCTGTGGGGGGACTAGGGGGGATAAGGAGGAGCACACAGTGAGCTAGAGGAGGAGGTCAGGGGGCCAGAGAAAACGGGGGCTGGAGGAGAACACGGCGGACATTGGGGGGTGATCGGTGCGGCGCTGCGGCAGGGGGACAGTTGCGAGCACCGATCTCCCTATATGGCATTTCAGCTGACAGCCGTGGGAGGGAAAGGAGGAGAAGCGGCTGTCTGAAAAGCCATGCAGGGAGATCGGTGCTCATAACTGTCCCCCCACCGCACCAATCATTCCGGCTGTCAAGGGACAATCATCCATATGTGCAGGGTGGGTCACAGTGAGCCCCCTTTTGCACCCTGCACACATGGATGATACACCACTGGTTTGTGATGATCTACTTAAGCATAAAGTCTCTGTTGTGTGTGCTAGATCAAATACTACTGGTGAGATAACATCCTTGAGACATAATTCTTATTTTTAGGGAAGATTCAATTGGCAGCTTATAGAACTTTGCACAGGAGTAACACGTTAGCTTTTAATTGCCTTTATGCAGTGAGTTTTGCAGTCCTGGCCTCAGAGGCACACAGCCCCAGGATGCAGCCTAGGTTCACATCTATGCGTTTGTTGTTGATGCAGTTTTCTGGCACATTTTGCGGTATATTTTGCATTTTGGAACGATCAGTTTTGATGCATTTTTGCATGCAGTTTTCATGCAGTTTGTATTTTTTTCTCTTTAAAAAACTGTTAATAGCTGGTTATTAAGGAGCAGGCTGGGTTCCCCTCTGACAGCTGAATGTAAAAACAAGAATTGTCAGCAGAAAAAAATTGTGAAAAAAACGGTGTGGGGTCCCCCCAATCCATACCAGGCCCTTCGGGTCTGGTATGGATTTTGATGGAAACCCCACAACAAAATTAAAAAAAAATGCCATGGGGTCCCCCCAAAATCTATACCAGACCCTTATCCAAGCATGTAGCCCTGCAGGTCAGGAAAGGGATATGAAATCATCTGCTAGGGGCATGCTGGGCTGACAAAGGGGGTGGGGCCACCTGGTGACATTAGTGGGTGACCCCGTTCCTTTGTAATTTAAGTACTGTCAGATGGCGGAGCTGGCAGATGGCAGGAGCCTTTGGTAAGTGTAGATAATTTTTTTTCTTTTTTTGGGTTGGAGGTGGCAGTGGGCATCATGATTGATGATGGATCTACATTGCGGAACATTGTGCTCCCACCCCAAAGCACTTTGTCCCCATGGGGACAAGGGCCTCTTCCCCACAACCCTGGGCTGTGGTTGTGGGGGTCTGTGGGCAGGGGCTTATTGGAATATGGAAGCTCCCTTTAAAGCGGTTGTATACCCGCAGAAATTTTTATTTTTTTTTACCCCTGTAAAGCAAAAGGCATAATGAGCTAGTATGCACCGCATACTAGCTCATTATGGAATACTTACCTTAGAAAGAGGCATCGGTATCTTACTTGGTCCACGCTGAGGGAGCTGTCATGTTGCCTCGGCGTGTCTTCCGGGTATAGCGGTTCCAGCGATGTGAGTGGCTGGAGCCTCAATGTCATCACTCCCGCGCATGCGCGCGGGAGATTTCTTACCCGGCAAGGTCTGGCAGTTGCCGGGCCTTCAGCCGAGAATCCCCTGTGCGCATGCGCCGCTGCAGTCAGCGGCTCATAGCAAGGGGAATATCTCCTAAACCGTACAGGTTTAGGAGATATTTTTTTTACCTACAGGTAAGCCTTATTATAGGCTTACCTGTAGGTAAAAGTTAAAAAAAACACTATACAACCACTTTAACAAGGGGGCCCACAGATTCCACCCCCTCTATGTAAATGAGTATGGCCCATTCACCAAAAAAGTGTCAAAAAGTAATAAAAACACAGAGACAGTTTTTGACAATTCTTTTATTAAAAAACAAAAAGTAAAAGAACAGTGTCCCCCAATGCAAATCCATTGTCAATCACATCGCCTGATGCACCCAAAAAAAAAAAAACGCTCCGCACTTATTGATGGATGACCGTTGTACGCCTCCTCTGCCATTTGACAGTTCTTATATAGGTAAGTGCAGGGCCACCTGGTGACGTCACCTGGTGGCACCACCCACCTTGGGACATCATGGACCAGTGCATGCTAGGGGGCAGAGCGTGGCATGATTGATGATGGATTTATATCGGGGAACACTGTTTTTTTTATTTTTTAATAAAGAAATTGTCAAAAACTGTCTGTGTTTTCGTTGCTTTTTGACAGTTTTTTGGTGAATGCGTAGGTGTACTATGTACCCCATACTCATTCACATGGGGGTGGGATCTGGGGGCCCCCCCTACTTAAAGGGGGCTTCCAAATTCCAATAAGCCCCCTGCCCGCAGGCCCCCACAACCACAGCCCAGGATTGTGAGGAAGAGACCCTTGTCCCCATCAACAAGTGGACAAAGGGCTTTGGGGTGGGGGGTGGGAGGGCAGAGCAAGGGCATGAGGGCATGTGGCCATTTTTTTTTTACTATTTTTTACCAGCAAATTTTTTTTATTCAGCTGTAAGCAGGAAGCCCATTGATAGCTGATAAATCATCAGTTGTTAGGGACGCAGCAGCCAGCTTCCTGGCCCTGCTCCTTAGCAACCAGATTTTACTGCGCCGTGATTGGGCAAAGCTTTGTCCAATCAGGGTGCAGAATGCACTGTGCAGCACGCAGTGCATTGCAGGGCATTCAGTGGGGTGAACGCCCTGCAAATTCAGGTGTACCCCGAACGGGGCAAACAGCCAATGTTTGGCCCATCTGACTCATTTAGTTAGGAATGTCTAAAATATTATCATCTTATCATCCATGTCTATGCATTCATTCTGAAATCTGAAAAGAATTCACAAAGGATTTTTGATTTATTATTATTATTAATGTTTTTTATTATTTTTTAAAGTTATATATAGTGCTTTGGACTGCTAAGAAAAAAAGTACCAATCCATCTTTCCATATAAAAGCTTATTAGGAAGAGAATAGGAGCAGTGATAGAGAAAGGTACCTATTGAGGTGGGAAAGAATAAGTTTCCCCCTACAGGGAGTCTCTTCTGTCAGCTTTCTGGAACTGTTTCCAAACAGCAGTCAGATAACTGCAGGGTGACCCAGTATTCATATACCCCCTCCAAGGAACATGTTTTTCAAGCAATATCTGATCTGTGTGCTCACATTATATAACTATTGAAAGAGGTGCCTTGGTAAGCATTACATCCTGCAACATGTGTAGTACCATTGCTGTAAACTGCCTTATTTCTGTGATCATTCAGGTTCTACAATATATAATATTTAGGTATTCATGTGTGTTAAATCCTCACACTAATTGGGTACACTGGTTAGGCGCTACCTACAAGTTTGTGTTTTGGAGTGCTTACAACTCTCTGTAGAGAGGTATGTTGTTTTGCAACTTAGTGCTTGTTTCACACTGGCTTCAGCTTGTATGAGAGCATAGTAAACTGCAAGCTTTTATGAAACTTTCAGACAGCTTTTGCAAAGCTTTTGGCAAGCTTTAAGCATCTTTCCCTAAGCCTTTAAGGCTCCCTTCAGCTCCTGCTTGAAAAAGTTATACACTGATCTTAATGAGAGTGATGTATATCACTTTAAACAAGCTGCTAAGAGACCTCAGCAGGCTTTTTACAAGCTTCAAGTAGTGCTGAAGCCTGCTAGAAGCTTGTTTAAAGTGGGCAATCAGCACTCTCATTGGGACCTGTGTTCAAAATTTACCAACTGGATTAATGGTACTTTAAAAGCTTCAACAAAGCTTGCTGAAAGCTATGCAAGTACTTTGTAAAAGCTTGCTGTTTGCTCTGCTCTTATACAAGCTGAGGCATGTATGAAACTGGCAAGGGGAATTAAGGGTTTATTTGCAACTTGCTCTTTGCATGTAAAAATAACACCCTTGGGGTAAATTGCTCGTTATTTTTTTTCTGCTTGATCCCAGTGATCATTGATGTACTCTTAAGGCTGGTATACACAGGCGAATATCAGCCAGTATCAGCCAGTTCAACAGAAACCAGCCAACTTTCAGCCAGTGTGTACAGCAGCTTGTTCAATAGAAACCAGCCTAATGTCCGGCCTCTGTCAAATGGGTATGCTGGAAAACCAGCATCCGACCAGCGTTCGCAGCCATTGACTTTGAGCTCTAGCTGATGTGTTCTGACAGGGGGTGGTCCCTCTGTCAGAACACAATAGTTTAGCGGGGAGATTGCTGTACTAACATTGCATAGTTAGTACAGCAAGATCTCCGTGAGCTCCTTCGTTTTTTCATTCAGCTCACTGTGTTGAATGAAAAAGAAATAGCTATGTGTACCAGGCTTTAAATACAGGCATGATATCCAATTACAGTCATTGAATGATATTAACTGATTGTGGATAGTTCACTGAGGTTTCCTTGGTGTGTTTATGAAAACTAAGCCAATTTAAGGGTCATATCTGCTCTAATCTACAAGCTTGTTGTTTACAGATTATCTTGATCTTTGACTGCACAGTTGGCTGTGTATGGCTGTCCATTTATATTGAGTGATTGCCATTAAGTTTTTCTAGACTATCATACTATGAGAAAACCCACTTAATTATAATGTTCAATTTCCACCTTAGAATGTGACTATTATTAGTAGTGTACTGTAACTATAAAGACATTTTGCAGCTTGGGAGGATTTTTAAAATTTATAATGCCATATTTTGTGAGTGAAAGATTTTTTTTCTTTTTTTTCTATTGTATTTGGGGTATTGTCTCTAGTAATGACTTATTGTGTATTTTTATTCTATAAGTATACGAAAAATGCCCATTTCAATGTGTTTTATAGGTATACAATGTATTGTAGTAAGGATTCACAAAGGATATGTATTTATTCAGTATTATGTATAGTGCTTTTGTCTCTTAGGATAAAAGGCACTAAATATTATTGTTGTTAATATTATTATTATTATTATTATGAAACAGTTATTTTATTTTTCCAGCACACTAGAAAGCTATTGGGTTAATTTACCAAAAGAAAATTGAATGTTCTCTTTGCAAGGAATTTGTACTTTGCAAGATTATTTCCTCTTAGTGAATGACGTAAAGCTCTGCTGACTTCCATCATCCAATCAAGTTCAAGCAAAATTATGTTTTTTTTCTTTTTTTCTTGCAAATGATCAGGTGTTCTTTGCAAAGTGAAATGTCTCCACATTCACTAAGTTAAGGGAAAATGTCATCACAAAGTGAAAATTTACTTGAAAAGTGAACAGCCTGTTTGCTTTTAGTAACTCAACCTGATGGGTCTATTTATAAAGCACTAAATTCAACTTTCACTAAACCTTTTCTGGGGGGAGCAGTTTCGAGGTGTTATAAAAAAGAGTGATTGATTCTTCGCTAGAGAATATTTGGTGAAAGAAACATTCACTGCTTTATTGTGTGATAATTTATCTAGTGATTATTATTTGAGGAAAGTCATTTTAACCACTGAAGAATTTATAATACAATTAAATGAGGATTTCATCCTTTACTTATCTCCCTTAGGTTTCTTTTTAAATTAATCTGTGCATTTATATTTCACAGAGTTTGGATTTTTTTCATGAATAATTAAATTCTGAATAATTTTACAAAGTAAATGGGGGCTTTTCACTCATTCCCAAAAGAAGACTTCATTTTAGCCTTATTAAATGTGGTTATATGCTTCTTGTTATGCATCCTGGTAACTTAAACTAAGCTTTGGAGTATTGCTAGCATATACATGGGGCATTCCCTCTGTTTCAGTTCTTGTACTGAATAGAATCGGAGAAAACAACTAGAGCTTAACAGCAGGAAGCCTGATTTCCTCTGTAAAGTTCAGTGTTTGGGACAAGTAAAAAAAGAATACTTCGGATTGATTTCCAATAACATTGATTCTCGTACTGAAATAACTGTTAACCACTTCAGCCCTGGAAGGATTTACCCCCTTCCTGACCAGAGCATTTTTGCGATACGGCACTGCATTGCTTAACTGACTATTGCGCGGTCCTGCGATGTTGCACCCAAACAAAATTGACGTCCTTTTTTTACCACAAATAGAGCTTTCTTTTGATGGTATTTGATCACCTCTGTGGTTTTTATTTTTTGCGCTATAAACAAAAAAAGAGCGACAGGTTTTGAAAAAAAAAAGCAATAGTTTTAACTTTTTGCTATAATAAATATCCACCAAAAATATATAAAAAACCTAATTTCTTCCTCTGTTTAGGCCGATATGTATTCTTCTACATATTTTTGGTAAAAAAAATTGCAATAAGCGTATATTGATTGGTTTGTGCAAACGTTATAGCGTCTTCAAAATAGGGGATAGATTTATGGCATTTTTTTTAATGATTTTTTTTTATTAGTAATGGCGGTGATCTGCGATTTTTATCATGACTGCGACATTGTGGCGGACAGATCGGACACTTTTGACACTATTTTGGGATCAGTCATATTTATACAGTGATCATTGCTACAAAAATGCACTGATTACTGTGTAAATGATGCTGGCAGGAAAGGGGTTAAACACTAGGGGGTGGTTTAAGGGGTTAAATGTGTTCCCTCAGTGTGTTCTAACTGTAGGGGGGTGGGCTCACTAGAACATGACAGAGATCACTGCTCCTGATGAAAGGGAGCAGTAGATCCCTGTCATGTTGCTAGGCAGAACAGGGTAATGCCTTGTTTACATAGGCATCTCCCCGTTCTGCCTCTCCGTGTAACAATTGAGGGCCACCGGTGGACATCGAGTCCATGGGACCTGCAGGCTCACTCACGCAGCATGCCCACTAGCTCGCGATTTACAGGGGATGTACAGGTACGCCCATTTGCGCAGATGTGCCATTGTGCCGACGTATATTGACGTACCCTGGGCAGCAAGTGGTTAAAGCACACAAATGAATAATTAAACAAGGATTTTTTCCCCTGATATTATTAGAAAGTTATAAAATGTAATGAATCTTCCTATTTTGAAATAGTACGTTATGTTTCAATACCAGGGCTGTTTTAGTCAGCAGATTTAAAGCCCATTCAGACTATGCATTGCAATAATACATTTTGAATGGGATGACAGTGCACTGTAATGCCCAAAAAAATGTTCTTGACTTTTTTTTTTTTAATAGTACATGATGCAAGATTTATGGTGTGCTTCAGTGTGGGTATGTTGTCTGCTTCTGTAATAGTGCATCACAGTGCCATTCAAAATTAATTTTAACACCCATTACTGCAATACAAAGAGGTGAATGGGCAACAGCTCAATTTTCTCTCTAGTTTTGATAAATTAATTTCCCTGTCTGCATATGTAGATCTGACTGAGTAGAATTTAGAGACATGGCAACTGCTATGGTGTAGCCAATCTTAAAATTGTATTGTCATTGTACCTCATGCAGCCTATTTGGTGTGCAGGACCAACAGTTCACAAGTATATAAGCCCAGGTATAAACCCTTCCTCACATTCTCCCTCTTGTTTGTTAAGGTTTGATAGGTTTGGGTTGTAGTTTTTAAGGTGATGGAACCTTTGCTTTACAAAGTCTTGCAGTCTTACAGCGCTCGGAATGACTACAAAGGTTTACCTATATAGTCAGACTTTGAAGTGCTAATATTTTACATCTGTCAAACCATCAAAGACATTGCCTAAACAGCAGTGGAATATACTTATGATTTATCTTCTGAAATAGTTCCTTTACAAAGGCAGTACCGAACAATGCATATGGATCATTAGTATGTTTGTGTTCAGTTTATTTGTCTGACTAATGGTAAAGGATATTATTACTGCAATGTATTATTTCAAGTAAAAAAAGAACCAGCCAGGCTGTTTAAACTCATATGAGTCTTTAACTGTACAAAGTATTAGATAACATTTATATATTTTTTTTTCAGTGAGTAAAGAAGGAAAATGACATGTAAATGAGATTGCCAGTCATTTAAAAAACATATGGATTCCATTTCTAATGAGATCTCCACTGTACAGATATCTTTCTCACTCAAAATACCATGGCTATCACCACATGCAATATTCTCCTCTTTTGACTCTGTTACCACAGAGGAGGTTTCTAATAATTTTTTTAAGGCCCACCCAACCACCTTACTCCCCAATCCTGTTCCCTCACAACTACTACAGTTACACTGTTGCTCTATCTTATGCTCTCTAAATCACATATTAAAACGGAGCTCCACCTTAAAAAAAATTATTAAAAGCCAGCAGCTACAAACACTGCAGCTGCTGACTTTTAACAAATGGACACTTACCTGTCCCAGGGTCCAGCGATGTCAGCAGCCAAAGCCGATCGATCACTCGTCTCTCGACTGCCCCAGCCACCATCCTCGGTCAGGGAATCAGAAAGTGAAGCATTGCGGCTTCATTGCCCGGTTCCCTACTGTGCATGCGCGAGTCATGCTGCGTGTATCTATGCCTGGAAGTGGGTGCAGATACCTGTATTAGACAGGTATCTGCACCCCCTCCCCCCTGAAAGGAGCCAATTGTGGCATCGGAGGGGGGGAGGAATCCGATGAGCGGAAGTTCCACTTTAGGGTGGGGCTCCGCTTTAAATCTCTCCTCCTCTACTGGCTTCTTCCGCATCACTCTGAAACATGCAATATTCACACCCATACTCAAAAAGCCTACAGATTGAACAACTTAAGAACTATCACCTTGCTACATCCAAACTTCTGGACAGAAAATGTGCGATCGGAGCTTGTTGTTGGAAATTCCAACCACGTGTGGGCTCCATCGGACTATTTCCATCGGAATTTCTGACACACAAAGTTTGAAAGCTGGCCCTAAAATTTTCCGACAACAAAATCCGTTCACGTAAATTCCGATCATGTGTAGACAATTCTGACGTACAAAGTGCAACGCATGCTCAGAATCAAGCAGAAGAGCCACACTAGCTATAGAACTTCATTTTTCTCTTCTCGTTGTATGTGTTGTACGTCACCGCATTCTTGATGTTCGGAATTTCCAACCAACTTTGTGTGACCGTGTGTATGCAAGACAAGTTTGAGCCAACATCCGTCAGAAAAAATCTGATGGATTTTGTTATCGGAATGTGCGATCATGTGTACAGGGCATTAGACCTTTCTGCAGTCTTTGGTACAGTGAACAACACACTACTCTTTAAAAAACTTGGTCCACTTGGCCTCCCAGACTCTGAGAAGTGTCAATTTGCCTGGGTGGCAAGGGGTTAATTACCATAAGTAAGTAATATACAAATAATTAATATATATTGTTTTTAAGGTAATTTACTTAATTTTCAAAAAGTGTACTCAAGCAGGTGGCTTAACAGACAAATTACTGAGGTTTGAAGTTATAACTTCCAACCAGTAATTTCACAGTAAATAGATAAATAATAAATGATTATGTTATAACATATAGCATTTAAACATATGATTTAGCTTGATTATAACAGTACCTTTTCAACAGCAGCAGATTCTCATTCTCTCTATCTTAACTGTGTGAGAAAAACATGGGATTGTGGGTAAATCTAATGCCCATAAACCCATGTTTTTTCCTTGTAGTTAAAAGGACTGGGCTGGAAGGGAGTATGTGTCTTTTAGTGTCTTTTCTATGATACTGCAGTGAGAGGCATGCCTCCAGTGCAGCATTTTTATTGGACAGCTTGGGCCAATGGTAGTCCAAGACTCCAAGCTGTCCATTGAGCTCAGTGCCTCTGACAAGAAGTGAGGAGAGGCACTGTGAACTCATCCTCTCAGTCTGCTGCAAACAGAGTGTGCCAGCTTGTATTTATACTGGCCTCTCTGAATGTAGCTTCTGACAGGCTGCACAAGAAGCCCCATATCTCCGGAACCATAGGTCCCAGAGCCCCAAAAGTGGTTGGGTAGGACTTCAGGTCTCTGTGACCCCAGTTTGCCAAGCTACGACCCTCGAAGCTCAGTCATTTTTTTTGTGCTTTTTTTATGTTCATGGCAGGTGAGGCTCTGCCTCACATACCTCCCCTGACTGCACGTACCTGAATTATACCTATTCTCAATGCTATGTTAACATTCTGCCTGGTAGGAATAAATAAATAATTCTAGAAAGGCTAAAGGCAGGTCTTCCCTTGAACAGAGATCATAAATGATTAGACTTTTGTTTAAGCGAGAATCACTAGGCTTTTTTTTTTATATAAAGCCTATTTTAGGTTGTTGAAATAGATAGATACTACATTAAGAACACTTCATTTTCATAGGCATAGTCACTTTCCTTCTACAGCATTTGTGCATGGGCATTTGTGCATGGTATCTAAATATCCGTGTGCACTCCACTAGGGCCAGGACAGTTATTCTTAGTGCTCTCAGTAATCAACAGTCAGTAACAGACCGTGTCTGACATGCACCTCTCTTCTGAGATTCAAATCTGAGTGAAGAAATTTGTTATGATGTGAGTGAGTGTTACTCAGCATAGAGCACTGGAGTTGGAAGGAAGAAAGCAACATGTAGAGATAAAAAGATATTTAATGTATTTATAAGCAAAAAAAAAAATATTCACAAATCATGCCATTCATGGGTACAGGAATATAAAGAGGTAAAAAGGTGCACAATAACTCAATTGGGCTTTATTTCTTAAAAAATCTGGTTTTATCAGTTAACACATGTAATATGTATGTGTAATTGTGTTGCTTAAATTAAAAATTACATTTTCTATTTTTAGGTTAACTGGGATGAACCTGCCCTCTCCAGTCATAAGTAATAAAAATTGGCTTCGTCTTCATTTTACTTCAGACAGTAACCACAGACGGAAAGGCTTCAATGCCCAGTTTCAAGGTACAGAACAGCACCTATCATTCTTATTTTTCTCTTAAAAATACACACTTTTCAGCATTTTTTCCAAGGAATATATTTGCCTCTGAAAAAATAAAAGAAGATTTATACTTACCAGCTTAGTAAACCATGTATTGAAACCTAGGTCTCTTGCAAAGTTCCAGGCACTGTTGCTATTCATTTCTTCCTGGTGTGTCAGATAGTTTGTCTATGTTGCTATTGTGTCCTGTAGTGATATAGGGGTTGACACAGTCCCCAGTAGGAGACATGCTATACACTAGAGGTGCCTGGAGTTTTTCAAAACAACAAAGTTTTAACAAACTAGCCATCATTATAAGGCTTCTTCTTTCACGGGGCACTTTGGCTTTCAGTTTTTTCTGTGGCATCAAGGTTGCTTTAAATAAAGTCATTTTTGGAATCATGATAAGCTAATATATTGAGTATAAAAGAAATAAATATATTTCACTAAAATATTCAAAACTACACAAAAGCATTTCTACAGAAAAAGGACATACCACTCTTTTTGATGTTTCCTTTATAGGTCGCTTCTACCCAAAACTGATATTAGGGAAATATTGGTAGGTTGGATTTCTCTTTACTTCTTGGAAGAAAGTAATTCTCTGAAGTTCCTGGTCTCTACCCACACCACTGCCTTGTTAATAGCATACAGTAGGGTACAATTCTCTTGGATACAGTCTCAAACATTAAAATAAACTGAGAATCTAGTGATTCCTGGAAGAGAGCAGAATGATTCATGCCAACAGCATCTATCCAAACTTCAAATGTTGTTGCATTTTTGTGTGAACTTGTCCTTTATAATTACATAGTTTAAAGAGCATCATGTGAAGTAACCAATGACATTCAGTCATAAATTGTTTTTCATTACTCTGCTTTCTCTAACTTTATCAAGGCTTGTTAGATTGCTACAAGTAATTATTGCATACTAATGTTTTTTGCATTATGTCAAAAAACAAATCCATTTTTATTTCTAATACAACAGAAAAATACAATTATTTCCCTACTATTTCTTAACTCCTGCCAGCTTCTGTGTTACAATACAATACAATGCACTAAAGTTAGATTTTGAAAGTTATGTACGTTAAAGATAAAACTTTGGACAAAGAACAGCCCCCAGGGTACTCATTACATGATCCTAATGTATTGTTTCCATTTGGGATTAGGCTTAACATTCTTTCTGGAAACCAGTGAATGTGCTGCTCAATGCTCTTGAACATTTTCTAATATTACTATTTGGTTATATGAAAAAGCCAAATTAGAGATTGTTGTAGTCTAAGCTCATTGCAACATTTACAATTTACTACTATGAAAGACTCTGGTGCCACCAGTTCTAATTTTCTCAATTATAAATGCATGTTGCTAAAGAATTTCTCTTCTCAGATCTAAGGCTAAAAATAAACTACATGCTTGCAGCAGTCAAAGGTGCTGAACTAGTTCCCTAATCATCTGTTTGTCTCGTTTTCTATATTTTCATTTTCATTTTCAAGGTAAAAAAACACTCCCCTATCAAGGCAGTTTGTATGATGATAGCAAGGTCAAATCTTAAAATGCTGGCAGTTTCCCCAAGTAATGTCTGTTGGTTTAGAGAAACAAATTTAAACATGAACACTTGGAATTAGTGAATATTCAGAAACATGAAATATACTGCTAGATTTATAGCTTACAATAAGGGGTCTATTTATAGAACATTTGCTTTGTGAATGTCTCATCATTCACACAAACTTAACAAACAATTCTTGTAATGTTTGTAATGTGTGTAATGTCAGTTTCTATTGGTAGCCTTTTGCTGGGTGAATGTAACAATTTCTAACATTTGATCCTAAGAGAAAAATAACATTAAAAACATTCCCTCATAAGCGTTATTGGGGAACCAATATGAGGGAAACCTCAGTACTGTGAACACAGTCTAGGGAGATTTTTGTGCGAATGGCCGAACAAATGGATTATCAGCCAAGTGAAGCTCCAGCTATTCAAACATGCAGTCTGGGTGGCCAATTAAAAAGGGGAATGAGTGTGTGCCCCCCTCTTGAACCTTACCAGGCAAAATGCCCCCAACATGGGGGTAACTGGTCAGGGAGACAAAGTTTCCCTTCCCCATGTTGATGAGGAAACAAATCTCTTCTCCACAACCCGGACCCAGTAGCAGGAAGCTTTTTGGAATCTGGAGGCCTATTATAAAAATAAGGGGCCCCTCTACATGAATTGGTAAGGGGTACATGGTACCCATACTCATTTACAAAAAAAAAAGCCAATAGTCAATAAACACCCATGGTTTTTATCCAGTACTTTAATAAAAAAAAGTCCCACAATGTAAATCCACCTTTAATAATATCAACCAGCAAGGCAAATCCAAGTCAATCACAATGGCCATCACCTGCCAACCTGCCAAAAAAAACAGCTGCTCACTGGCACATCTGGGCCCCTTTGCTTGACTTCCACCAAATGATGTATCAGTTTGCCACTGCCACAATGTAAGCAAAGTCTCCTGGGTGATGACATGAACTATATACTGTATTGACATGGCCATAATTGGTCAATAATGTCACTGGAATTCCTGTGATTCCATTGACTAAAAATTATGAGCTCCGTATATGGTCAATGTCACTTGGGAAACCCCACCCTTTTGCTAACATTGTGGCCATGAGGACAGGAGATGTCATTTGGTGGGAGTGAAGCATCGGGTCCAGACATGTCAGCTGGCATTTTGTCTTCTTTAGGCAGGTCTCATGATTGATGAGTATCTGCAACACTGGACACAGTGATTGATGGTGAATTTACATTGTGGTTCTTTTTCTAAATAAAGATTGTGCATGATTGTGTATGTTTATTTACTGCTGTCTTTTTTTTTTTTTTTGATAATGTGTATGCACCTCTTAACCATTCATTCACATGAAGGTGGTATCTGGGGGGGTCCTTATTGTTAAAGGGGGCCTACCAGATTCTGATAAGCCCCCCTATCTGCAGACTCACACAACCACTGGGTCTGGTATGGAACTGGGGGGACATCAAACCTTTTAAATAATTTTTTTACAATGTCTCTTTGTTTAAATTCACCTGTCAGCCAGGAATCCCAGGCTGATAACTGAATATGCCTGGAAAGATTGCATTACTGCTTGTTAGAATGCCAGTGGGTGCTGGCTCCCTAACAACCAGGTGCCCTGAGCAGGAAACTGTGACATTTAGTAGTGGTAGTAATACTGCTGCCAAAGATTTTACTTCACACTGCAGCTGGAGGTTCGCTTGGCCAAACACCCATTAATTCGGCCATTTGCACAAGAATCTTCATAAACTGTGGACATAGTACAGAGGTCTCCCTTGTATTATTTCCCCTGCTGGCCAAATGTACTTAGCCTGTAGTGTTAGACTGATTTCTCTATTACTGAATGCTCTTTAACTCTCATGGTTGAATGTTCTTTTGGATATTTTTTCTTACGGTTGAATATTAAGGAATGTTACATTTGCCAAGCAAAGGGCAAAAACAATAGAAACTGATATTGCACACAAATTGTATACATTACAAGTAATATTTGTTACTTTTGTGTGAATGATAAGACATTAAAATATAAATCAATAAATCAGAAGAAATTATCTAGTACATTACAGCGCTAAGTGCATATTTATGCCCTTATTAATGTATCACAATATATATATATATATATATATATATATATATATATATATATATATATATATATATATATACAGTATCTCACAAAAGTGAGTACACCACTCACATTTTTGTAAATATTTTATTATATCTTTTCATGTGACAACACTGAAGAAATTACACTTTGATACAATCTAAAGTAGTGAGTGTACATCTTGTATAACAGTGTAAATTTGCTGTCCCCTCAAAATAACTCAACACACAGCCATTAGTGTCTAAACTACTGGCCACAAAGGTGAGTACACCCCTAAGTGAAAATGTCCAAATTGGGCCCAAAGTGTCAATATTTTGTGTGGCCACCATTTTTTCCCAGCACAGCCTTAACCCTCGTGGGCATGGAGTTCACCAGATCTTCACAGGTTGCCACTGGATTCCTCTTCCACTCCTCCATGATGATGGAATACTGCCCTGCGGCCCAGTCTCCAAAGGGAGGGAATCATGCTCTGCTTCAGTATGTCACAGTACATGTTGGCATTCATAGTTCCTGCAATTAATTGTAGCTCCCCAGTGCCAGCACCAATCATGCAGCCCCAGACCTTGACACTCCCACCACCATGCTTGACTGTAGGCAAGACGCACTTGTCTTTGTACTCCTCACCTGGTTGCCACCACACATGCTTAAACCATCTGAACCAAATAGGTTTATCTTGGTCTAGACAGACCACACGACATGGTTCCAGTAATCCATGTCTTAGTCTGCTTGTCTTCACCAAACTATCTTCTGCATCATCTTTAGAAGAGGCTTCCTTCTGGGATGACAGCCATGCAGACCAATTTAATGCAGTGTGTGGCATAAAGTCTGAGCACTGACAGGCTGACTCCCCACCCCTTTAACCTCTGCAGCAATGCTGGCAGCACTCATATGTCTATTTCCCAAAGACAACCTCTGGGTATGACTGAGCATGTGCACTCAACTTCTTTGGTTGACCATGGTGAGGCCTGTTCTGAGTGGAACCTGTCCTGTTAAACCCTGTATGGTCTTGGCCACCATGCTGAAGCTCAGTTTCAGGGTATTGGCAATATTCTTATAGCCTAGGCCATCTTTATGTAGAGGAACAATTCTTTTTTTCAGATCCTCAGAGAGTTCTTTGCCATTAGGTGCCATGTTGAACTTCCAGTGACCAGTATGAAAGACTGAGAGCGATAACACCAAACTTAATACACCTGTTCCCCATTCACACCTGAGACCTTGTAACCCGGGGAGGGTAAATGGCTAATTGGGCCCAATTTTGCCATTTTTACTTAGGGGTGTACTCACTTTTGTTGCCAGCAGTTTAGACATTAATGGCTGTGTTGAGTTATTTTGAGGGGACAGCAAATTTACAGTGTTATACAAGCTGTGCACTCACTACTTTACATTGCAGAAAAGTGTAATTTCTTCAGTGTTGTCACATGAAAAGATATAATAAAATATTTACAAAAATGTGAAGGGTGTACTCACTTTTGTGAGATACACTGTGTATATATATATTTATATATATATATATATATATATATATATATATATATTCACCTAAAATATGATCAATTTAAAACTAATAGCAATAATAAATGTGTACAGAAATCCCCAAAAAACAGGGATGACCTTTTGAATTAAGTCACCAGACCCATAACATAAGCACTCGCTAGTCATTGCTGTGTTTTGTTGGGGATATTTTGGGTGCTTTCTTCAATTTAAATGTAATGCTGCATACACACGATTGGATTTTGAGACGGGAAATGTTGGATGTGAGCTTGTTGGCTGAAAGTCCAACCGTGTGTATGCTCCATCAGACATTTGTTGTCGGACTTTCCACCAACAAATGTTGGCTAGCAGGATCTCAAATTTTCCGCCAACAAATGTTTTGTATGACTTTACGATCGTGTGTACACAAGTCCGTCACACAAAAGTCCACGCATGCTCGGAATCAAGGAGGAGCCAGAAGTGCTCGGTCTTGTAAAACTAGCGATCGTAATGGAGATATGTATAATCGATGCAGGTCTATGCGTTTGGTCATTTTACATAATAATACTTTATACTAAACTAATATTACAATTTACAAAATAAACTGCCTCAAAATGTGTCTGAAGTTTGTTTGAGTACTAAAAGAGAAATCAGTACAACACAATAATCTGCATTTTCAAAGCATAGAAAAATACTGTGCATTATTCTAGTGATGTCTGCCCACATTAGAATGTACATTTTTGGTGTTTCTACACCTAAAACTAGGGGCCATGTAAATTATTTCCTTATTCCCCTGTGGCAAAACGTACATCCAGGACCAGGTATATAGTACAGGCACAGCTTGATGCTATAGTAACATTTATTCCAAACTGTATACAGTTGTTTCAGACTAGTTGACCTTCACCAGTGCAGTGTATGGAACCATGGCTTTAATGGAGTAGGGCTTGTGGACCAACACAATGGAAGAACTAGACATTTTATGATAAGGATGGACAACTAGCCTGAATGGACTGGATGTACATTTGGTCACACGGCATAAATAAATACTTTGCATTACTTTACCCAGTATCCTAAATTGAGGAATAAACCCCTTATTTTTGGATCCATGATGGAAGTGAGACAACCAAAATTCCTTTTATTTTAGGAAGTCTCTACTGTGGTTATGTACTAATTGCTTAATGTTTACATGTACTGTATATATGATAAAGCTTCTTTTCTATCCAAATTCAAGAAATTCCCTGTGCATTTAGGTCAGCTTTTTTAAGGTTCCATGGGAGTTCTTAAAGTAGGGTACCCTGTTATAGAAATCTTCTCTCCCCTCCCTCCATATCCTTGGCCCATCACTTCAGTAGGTGGTTTTACCAGTACTAAGGCATAGGGGTAGGAGGGTGGAAAGCCAAATACCTTGGGGCTAATTTATTTAAAAATATAGCTTTTCATATCTTTCATGTTTGTAATATGTGCAATAGTTTCCTTGTTGCCTTTCACCTGGCCACTGTAACAACCCATAACATTTGGTCCTAGGAGAAAAATACCTTAATACCTTCAACTAAGACAGTTATCAGCCTTGCTCAGAACATTCCATCAGCAAGGGACATTATATGAGGAAGACTTGTGCACTGAGTGGAGTCTATGAACAATCTTGTGTAAATGGTCAAACAAATAGATGTTCAGCTAAATAAATTTCCAGCTGCAGAGTGAAAAAAACAAAGATAAATGTGGGGTCCCTCCAAAATCCATTCCAGACCCTTATCTTAGCATGTATCCTAGGTGGTTAGAAATGGGGGGTAGCATGTGCCCCACTCCCTGAGCTATACCAGGCCACATACCCTCAACATGGGGGGGTACCTTGCCAGAGGGTACCTCTTGGCAAAGCCCCCTGTCCACATGGTGATGAGGACAGGAGCCTCTCCCTCACAACCATGGCCCAGTGGTTGTGGCTGCCTGCAGGCAGAGTGCGTATCAGAATCTGGAAGCCCTCTTTAAAACTATGACGGCCCCAGATACGAGCTTCTCTCATGTGAATAAGTAAGGGGTACATAGTACCCCTACCGATTCACAAACAAAAGATGTAAGCTAAAAGTAAATCCACCCAAAAGTTATGTTTTTCTCCTAGCATTGGATATTACAGGTTGTTATATTTATTATTGGCTACACTTGCATGAATTTTAAGACATTTGCAAAGTGATTAAAAAAATCAGCCCCCTAGAGTAAACCAGAAGTAACCAATGTTGGATAGAAGTGGTAGAGCTTTAACATAAGTAGAGACCTGCTTTAAAATGAAGATCTGTGAATAGATGTTTGTCAGAATTGTGATACTTATATCTGTTCCTGAAAGTAAAATTGCCCACACTTAGCTTGTGTACCTTTTTCTGACATATACTGTATATATTTGAGTGTTTGATTACATTAAATCTAAAAAAGGTAATGTGTTTCATATGACATATTTACAGTTAAAAAGGCAATTGAATTGAAATCTAGAGGAGTGAAGATGTTGCCGAGCAAAGAAAGTAATCATAAGAATTCTGTCTGTAAGTAAATATTTTTTAGTATTATTCTATTTCAATAGCATGCATCTGTTAAATTTTGAACAAAATCTTGTGAGCTACCAATTTATATATCAAGTGAGAACTGCTGACACCTAACACATTCCCATATATGTGCAACCTTAATAAATCAAAAAATTGTGTTGTGCTATTAAATATTTATAATTGCGTTATTAATAGTGGATCGATTCCTCTGTGTATATAATCACACCATCTCCTATTAAATATTATACCTCTTGTATATGATAAAAAATATTCAAGTACTAATAACAAACCACCACAATCCCCTTGTGATCCACATTAACTTGTGCCAATATATATCAATCAAAAACTAAGTATAAATATGCATATTGCAAAGAAAAAAGTCCACATATAAATCACACAAATAGTCTTTCAAATAAGTGCCTCCTCCTCATGCAATATTCCTTCTTGTGTGTATCCCCTTGCAGTGTTGATTTAATTAATGTAATTCACTCATACTCCCCCACCATCAGATGGGCGCTCGCCTGATAGTGTGACTTTACAATAAAGTAAGATCAAAAAATGCTTTTAGTCCTTCCAGGACTTGTAGTTATATATCACAGGTTCTCCTTCTTCCTCTGTACAGATACCCTTACAGCATGTTATCGTTCCTGACCAGCAGTATCCCATATCAAAAATATATGCAGCTCATTCCCACAAGGTACAGCTTTAGTCATAAATGATGCTCAAATGGTGGGGCACATATTATGGTCAAAATGGTCTTGAACAAATCAGCAATCAATGCTTGACTTGCCAAACCCAGTGTCCTGCAGAACCAGGCCTTGCTGAGTTAATAGGAAAGGTTCAACTCTGCAACAGCAAACCTGCTATCAGCCTATGCATTAGCATTAATTAGCACTAGCTGCACTGCAAACACAAACATAGTTTGTGTCTGCAGTGCAGCTAATGCATACATACATCCAGGGCAGCAAACAGGGCTGCTTTTTAAAAAAAAAAGTGATCTGGGTGGCTTTACAGTCACCTGATCACTTGTATAGTGGAACCTCTCCCCTTCCAACGCTGCTTTTCACCATTTCTAGGCTTTCTCATTCCACTAGGGACCATGATAAGTGGTCAGGTAGGCTGCCCACAGAGGAGATGGAGGGACATTCATGTCCTGATCTCCTCTGTGACAAATGAAGTTGGAGGCAACCAGGATTTTGTCACTTCCAGTTTCAAATCTGTCTTTCCCTAGCCATGACAGCCAGGGAAGCAGCTGATCAAATGCAATCTATGTTTGATCAGCTGCCTTGGAGGACAGGGGAAATATTGGGGTCAAAATAGACCTCTGATTTCTCTGGTGTTCCGTAAAGAACACCTGTCACCTGCCCAAAGATCCTGTGATAGCAATAAAGTTGAATGAAAAAAAAATTGTGCAGTTTTAAATTTTTACATGTTTAGTATCTATTTACCCTATGCAGAATCATATTTTTGTTAACTAATTTTTATAAGTTTTATAGGCACAAAAACAAAGTACGTTCGAAAAGGGAACGTTTGGTACATAGGATATAAGAAAGTATATAAACTGGCCAACATGGCCCAACGAACAGTGTGATAACATGTGGCATACTCAGAGGATACAGCATAAATTATACATGAATAATTACTGAAGATCATTCTGTTAGTATCAGGCCTGAGCTCTAGTATGATTTCATGTCAGTGTGGCAAGCATACCGGTGGGTTGGTGTCGGATATGAGTGTCTTACCCAATGGATCCTAGCTAGCAAGAGAGAAGAGGGTGAGAGGGAGTTCACCCAGCCACCCCTAAAGGGATCATTCTGTGGTTGGGGAGTCTCCCTGCTCCTCGACTTTGTAACACCGACCCAGCTCCCTACTCAAGGGAGTAAGATGTGGGGATGTATTATTAAGGTATATTAGCAGGCCACAGTGGGTAAACCAGATGCGGAAGTACCCAGGGCTTAAACTAACGACTGGGTTCGGAGCGGAGATGAGTTCAAGTAGCAGAGAAGGTGGGTGGCCCAGCCATACTTAGCTCAAGTGTTGCTGTTCCTTGCACAACTGGTATGTTTTATAGGATTCAGGATCGGCTTTGTCTTGTACACATTATCGTGGATCAGGAGGAGGGGGAGTTAGGATAGAAGAAGAGAAGAGGAAAGGGTGCAGGGAGAGGGGGGAGAGAAAGAGGACAAGAAAAGGAAAGTCAATTGGGTCATCCAGAGCAGTATTCATCTTTGGGGGTTGTCACCTAGATACAAAGGAATATGACAATATTTGGCCCAGGGTTCCCAGGTGAGTTCACATACACAGGTTTTGTCTTGCATTATACTGACTTCTTCTATCTTCTCCTGCGCCATAATCCAGGATATTTTATGCTTCACCGCTGAGACTGGAACCAAAGTTTTTTTTTCCAGTGAGCGCCTATTGTAATTTTGGGGCCCAACAGGATGAAGAAAAACAGGGCTTGTGTATATTTGTCTACTTTATTCACTTTGAGGTTAAGGAGTGCTATGTCTGGGGTTTGGGGGACCTGTATTGTCGTCACCCTGTGTATCAAAAAAAAGAGTCTGTTCCAGAGACCCCTTATGCGTGGACATGACCACCATATGTGAAACATTGTTCCTACGTGGTTACATTTCCAAAAACACAGCAGGGAAGCATCTGGATAGATCCTGGTGAGGAGAGAGGGAACCCTATACCATCGAGTCAGTATTTTTAGACTGGCTTCACTCAGAAAGATATTCAATATACCCTTAAAAGATCGTTGGAAACAGGTATACCATTTATCCTGATCCCAGGTTATTTTAAGGTCGTTTTACCAATTGAGAGCGTAGGAAGGCTTGGACAGAGCTGTGGCTAAAGAGGATTAAATGATGGAGATCCCACCCCTCGGATCTGTGATGTCCGAGCACCATGATTCATAGGTCGTGACCCTGGGGGGTTCTGGTTTGTTGGGCCAGATCGATTGAAGAAAGTGCAGTATTTGTGAGTATCTAAACCATTCAGAGGGGAGCATCTCTAGTTTACTAGTGCGGAATGCGATGGAGATGGGGCCTGTGGAGGTGTAAAAGTTCCCTATTCTAAGCAGTCCTTTATTGAGCCACCAGCTGAATGCTGGAATGTTTATTCCCGGGTGGAAAGTTGGGATTATGAAACTTGTGTGTAAGGGGGCGAAGGGCTGAGATTAGGGAGGGGTTTTTATGCATCTGGTCACATAGGGCCAATGAGTGGGAGAGAGTGGGGGCCAAAATCGGAGGTCTGAGTTTAGTAGGCAACCATATTAAGAAATTATTAGTGTGGAGAGGAACAGCTTCTCTCTCCATTGTGACCCAATCAGGTTTCAGGCCTCGTGAATAGACAATAGAGATCTGGGCCAGTTGGGCAGCCTGGTAGTACCACCAAATATTGGGTAGAACGAACCCTCCCTGCAATTTGAGTATAAACAGAATATTTTCGAGCACCTCCTGCCTTTTGGTCCCCTAATAAATTGTAGATTGGAGAATATTGTAGTTGTGATTTTCGGATTGGGATGGGTAGTGATCTGAATAGGTAAAGGAGGCGAAGGAGGAAGGTCATTTTAATTGCGTTTATGCGGCCCAACCAAGGTTATGTTTAGCCCAACTTGAGAGGTCTGATGCCAGTTTATGGAAAGTGGCTCGGTAATTGGAGGAGTATAAGGAGTCTATTTTAGGGGGAGATTGACCCTTAGGTACGGGATGGAAGTCGACCACCAGGCGAATGGAAAAAGGCTTTGTAAATTACTGAGCAAGTTGGGGGGAACTGTGACTTTTAATGATAATGATTTCTAGACATTGACTCGGAGGCTGGAGATCCTGCCAAATTTATCAAGAAGGGAGAAAATGTTGGGCGCTGATATCAGTGGAGAAGTGACAAATAGTAAAAGATTATCCACAAACAATGCGCACCTATGTTCCTATGTTCCTGTTTTCTGCAGAAGACTCATTTAATGTCAGGATGAGACCTGATTGCGATGGCCAGGGTCTCGATAGCTTTTGCGAATAGGCGGGGGGAGAGTGGGCAGCCTTGCCTGGTGCCTTTTTCTATAGTGAGAGGAGAGTAGCATCCCTGAAGTCTAACCTGTGCACTGGGGTTAGAGTACAGGGCTCGTAGCATTCCCAGAAAGTGTGGGCCGAAGCCCCATCTCTCTAGGACATTAAACAGGTAAGGCCAGTAACTGTGTCAAAAGCCTTTTGTAAGTCCATTGACAGCAGAAATCCTTCTTGGTGGGGACCCCCATCCCATTGGGAGTTAATGAAGGAGATGATGTCAACTGCCCTTCTTATCTGATCAGGTCCCTGTCTCTCCGGGATAAAGCCCGCCTGGTCTTTATGGATATAGAGAGGAATAACTGATATATAAGCTAAATTTATGGCTTTATCCAAGGGAGAGCCAGACCTGAGGGAGTTAAAGAATCTGACCATATATGGATATGGGGCCAGAGTGTTGGCACATTTTTTGTAATAACCGACTGAAAATCCATCTGGACCCGGGGCTGAGTTTTGTTTAGGCTGTTTTATCACCTCCAAGACTTCCAATTCAGATATTGTCCAGGAGGTCAGTGTGTTCCGCAGATAATTTTGGAAGAGGAACGTTGTTCAGGAATTCATCTAGGGTAGGTTGTGTAGTTAATTGCTTGTTTTTGTATAAAGTGGTGTAGAATTCATGGAATGTTTCCATGATGCTTCGTGGGTTTTGTGTCAGTTCTCCCATCTGGGCTCGTATCTTGGGAAAGGTATGGGACCGGGGCTTAGATGAAAGTTTTGCTGCCAATTTGGCTCCGATCTTGTCCTTCTGGGAATAGAACCGTGCTTCTGACCATCTGAGATGTTTCTCAGCTTCAGTGGATAGGGCAAGGTTTAAGGACGTTTGAGCTCACTCAAGGGTTTCCAGGAACTCTCTAGTGGGGTTGTGTTTATGGGCTTTACTTAACGATTGGAATTCCCTGGTATGTTTGTTGATATTTGCTCTGTGTTCCTTTTTAAGTAGCAAAGTAGTTTGGATAATCTTCCCCCTTATCACCGCTTTGTGGGCAGCCCACAGGGTTTCTAGGGAGATGGAGCCGTTATTGTCGCTATTGTTCAGTAGGAAGTACTCTTGGATGTCTCTTGTGAGGACTGTGCATTGGACTGGGTCGCTTAAGAACCCCTCATTAAGGTGCCATATGAATTTCGTACAGGGGTTATGGGTTTGTTGTAGGTATAAAAGAACCATAGAATGGTCCGATATGGTGGTGTCCCTGGTGACCACTTTTGAGGCAGAGGGAATGTTGTGGGATTGAATACAAATGTGATCTATTCTACTGTAAATTGGTGTGGTGCAGAATAGTGGGTATAATCTTTGGATCTAGGGTTACGTTCCCTCCAGATGTCCACAAGGCCCAATGAGAGCACTAAAATAACCTCCTCATTGTGCTGTTTCGGAGGAAGGGGCCAGACCCCGATTTGTCAAGGGATTGATCAAATGCAAGATTTGTGTCACCTCCCATAATTATTTTCCCTTCCAGCTGCAGGCCAAGTGTGGACACCATGGAAGAAAAGAATGTTGTCTGGCCTTTATTTGGGGCATGATAAACGAATACTGTGCGCCCTCTATAGTGCCCTTTACTAATAAGTATCTGCCTGCTTGATCTCTTATAATATCTGTTGGGGAAAATTTCAGGTTTTTATAGAAGCATATGGCTACGCCCTTAGTTTTCTTCCCTGCATTGGAGAGGTAGAACTGGGGGTAGTTGCTATGTATGAAGGAGGGATTATACAATGATGGGAAATGGGTTTCCTGCAGTAAAAGGATTTCAATATTTTGGATTGGTAGAGTTTCCGTCTTTTAACTGGGGAATTAATCCCCTGAACATTATGGGTGGCAATACATGGGGGGGTGGATGTGTTAGTGTCAGAATACATGGATCAGAGGGGGGATGAATGCATCAAGGGTAGAGAAGACTGATCCTGGTGAAAGAAGACAAAGCATGTCCAAAACATTGTACAGGTCAATAAAACAGACAATAAAAGTGCAGCAAAAGTGAAACCATAGTCCCCTTGCAGGGAGAGGGGGCTGCAACCCACCCTCTGCAAGTTTTTTCCCAAAAAATTGCCCCAAACATGGGGGTTGTTTCGCAATCTCCGAGTGGAGGGAAAATGCCACTCTGAGACAGTTAAAGGCGAAGTGCGGCCCCTCCAGCCATACCGCCAGTAAAAAAAAAAAAAGAACCGTGGAAGAAAAAATGAAAGGGGGTGACCCAGATCTTATATGCGGTGAGTAAAAAAACGAAAGAAAAAAAACACCCCTTGAAAGAGGGATAGGTAGCAGAGAAGTGTTAACATAAACCCACGAGTGAGGGGTGTCCACACATCCATGGTCTGGGATTTCTACCTCCATCCCCCAATCTCTCAGTGAGGGGAGGGAGGGAGAAATCTGCCGTGCAGTAACCAGGAGGTTGATCAAAAGACTGATAGGCTGTCCTTAAAGATTCTTATTTCCTGTGGAGGAGAATATTGCCAGTTCACAGCAAAATGTGATAGTTGTGGATAGTGTCACTCAGGGGCCTGATAATTCAGGTAGGGGGTAGGGGAAAATTACAGGCTATCTAGGCCATTGTAGCAGTAACTTAGATTGGTTGCCATTAGTGTAATAGGGGACTTGGGACAGATCAAGTCTGTTCAAGGTGGAAGAGAGTGACTTGGTGACTCAGCTAACCAGAGTTTGGCAAGTGAAGTCCTAGAAGGAAAATAAAAGGAGTCACTTTAACCTCCCTGGCGGTATGATTATTTCGGATTTTAGGTGCTGAAAGCGGTACCATTATTTTGCATGGAAATTTGGCGTTTTATATTGTAGGTCTGTAAATCTTAACAATAACACACTTAAATCTGTCCAAACCAGAGTCTAGTAGATATCCCGGGTATGATAAAGTTTGAAACACAAAAACATAAATTATAATATAATAAATAAAAATAAATAATAAAAAAAAAAAAAAAATAGTAATAAAATAAATTTCCCCACAATTCACTATCGCTCAATTCTGCAAGTGTTCTAATTTATTATCGCTGTTTTCTAGCTGGTCTAAAGCCACTTTTGACGTAAAGGGACACTTTTTGGTTGCTATGGACAATCTCCAGTTTCCAGGCAGAAAGAACAGTGTATATCATGTAAAATTGCATGCAGGGCATGGGACAAAGCACTGGGGACAAAAGGGATGTGAAATCATTTCATACAGTACTGTAATCTGTAAGATTACAGTACTGTATGTGTTATGCTTTTGACATTTTTTTGAATTTGCCGCCAGGCTCCGCCCCCGTGCATCGCGCCGCTCGCAGGGAACGGAGCCTGGCACGGAGAGGCTTCGGAGGAGGACGGAGCCCTCGGACACTGCGGGTGACATCGCAGGATCCCGAGGACAAGGTAAGTAACGCCGCCCCAGGATCCTGCAATGCGATCCCGAGTGTGGCTCGGGGTTACCGCTAATGGTACTGAATTTTAACCCCGAGCCACACTCGGGAAAACCGCCAGGGAGGCTACGGTGGTTGACCGTCTTTAGATCTCTTTGCTTGTCGCTTTTGCCACAGGGGTTTGATGGGGTTTGTGGGGGGAGGCCTTTCCAATATCCCTGGGGTCCAGTGCAGGTGCAGGAGTATGGGAGATGAGGCCCAATTGCAGCAGCAAGCGTTCTCCATCTGCGAAGGTTGAGAAGCTGTAGGATTTGTTTAGGAAAGCAAAATTTAGGCGGAAAGGAAAGGACCATCTGTAAGTGATAGATTTTTGTGACAGGATCTGTAGAAGAGGTTTTAAAGATCTTCTTTTTTGTATTGTATAGGGTGAGAGGTGAGCTAATATTTGGATGGAGTGTCCTTGTATAGTAAGGTTTTCTGTTTCCCGGGCCCTTCTCATGACCTCTTCTTTAAACCCTGAAAAATGCAGTTTTACCACAATGTCTCTGGGTAGGCCATCCAGGTGGTGGTCTGGTATGTCTGGGATCAGATTTTTGATAAACGTGCGGACGATTTTATCGGTTTCCTTGAATGATTCAGGGAGGCCTCTGAGCCTGCGAGATCTATTTTCCAGATCATCTAGTTTTGAGAATGCAATATCTAACCTGTACATGCAATTCCTGAATCCTGTCAGTATTCTGGTTGGTTATGGCAACGGTTTGGTCAGTTTTAGCTTCAATCGCTTCTATTCTGGCCCCTAGGTGGTGCAGACCTGCTTGGATTATTGATATCTATATTAAATAGATATGTGGGCATGTGCTAGGAGTATGTATGTGTGGTTTTGTTGAGAAGTGTTTTATTGCTGCTGTAAAGAGTACCCGGAAAATTTTTGTTGTATGTATACAATGACAATAAAGTATATCTATCTATCTGTGAGGCAGTTTGGGCCAGTCCTCTGGAAAGCATTTTTGAGAATGTCTCCATTAATGACGATTAATCGGTGGGGGTAGCAGGGATGGATCTATTATAAGTCCCTGGGTGGTCTGGGGTATTAGTCAGATCATTCATCGGTGTGAGGGGGAGGCCATCTAAAGTCCTGCCTAGCTGCGATTTAGTGGATGTGGGGGATAATAGTGGGTTCACCTGGTTACTCACTGCTGGAGGATGTGTTCCCTCTGTGTAGGCATCCGGGTCTGTTTGATCAGCGATGGATTCCTCTGGATCCTGGTCCTGGCCTCGTGGGTATGTAGCGGCTGCCATTTTGGTGATGGCCGTGGCCGGAGGACCGGGCTTGAGTCACCAGGATAAATCCCATCTTGCTGTGCCCCCTATCATGGAGGTCCTCGGGACCTCTGCGACTGGTGGGGGGTCCTACAGAGTGAATCTCCTTCGGCTGATGGCTGTGGTGGAGAGAGCAGGCTGGAGTGGAGCTCTCAGATCATGCGACCGTCCTCGAAGCCACCACACATGCGCCTTTGCAGCATCATATTTTATATTTTACCTAAAAAATGGGTATTATATTGTGTCTATGTGCACTAAAATTAAATTAGTTGTATTTTTTACTGAAAATGTGCATTTGATAAACAGCTGAGGAAATATCAGGTAATTCAACACAATTTTATTCTCTAGAGCCTCTGCTTTCAGAAAAATATAATGTTGAGAGTTCTAAGTAATGTTTCTATCAATGAAATGCAGATTTAAAAATGTATGTGAAAAATTAAAGAATTGCCCCAGTAGGCAAGCAGATAAAATTCAAAACATAACTTAATCAGATGCTTTACACTGGGAAGCGTCCAGTATATATAATGCTTTTGCACTGTCTTTTTTTTGTTTGCAGCTACTTGAGATGGGGAGTATGTTTATTTGATTTTACAGATTGCATAGGGTTTTAATTCATCCAATCATAAAAATTTTCACTATTTAAATAATGTTTTAATTGTCAATTAGAAATGTAGGATTAACTCAAATGAAGTGCCTTGTATATTTTTTGTTAGAATTCTTCAAAGTGTGTAGTTAAATAAATCCATTTGAAGTTCAGCACAAGTTTGTTGATTCTATTCTGGGATATTTAACAGCTCATTAATAAGTTTAGTCTTTTATCAAAGATATTTCATTATTTTGTTATGGCCAGTTATGCAGATTTTCTGCTCATTATCAACCAAAACAATTTAGACATGGAGAGTTTGGACTTTGACCAGTATTAAGAAAAGGGCTGCCAATGTGTTCTCTCCAATGCTCAGCTGAATGACTACTGCCAAGGTTTGAATATCATTTTTGTCAATATAGGAAATATTAAAAAGCTGGCTGAGCTTTTAAGTGTTTGTGAGTTCAAAACATTAGGCTTGAACATATAAACTGCAACAATTGCAAATTATGCATTCTGTTTTCTCTACAAAATGACCATTTTATGAACCTGTACCCAGTTTTTCAGCATGCTCTGTGGAGCCATCACCTTCTTTGTAAAACAGCTTTGTCATGTTATACACAAAACGATTGTCAGTACATTGCCTGGCATTCTTTTAATAAGCACTAAAATCTAGAGCACAATCTTTACAGTAGATCAAAAACCATGAAGATTTTAACATGCAAAACCTAATTTGACCCCAAGCACATTGCTGCGTTTGAAATATCAGGTCATGCCTAATCTACACATTTAGCTGTTTTAACAAGCTAGATTTTCAAAATGTAATTAGGAAAATATAAAAAACTAACATATCTTTAAGTTTGACAAGCATTTTTAAGTTTTTGTTTTCACTGTTGTTTTTAGGTAAAATATTTACCTAAAATTATATCCTGACTGCCCCCCATCAAAAATAACAAAGCAATTTGACAGTTAAAATATTAATATGACAATAGTGATGAAGTCTAGAAGCAAACAAAGTACAGCGCTTAATGATTTATAATATGTGTGATCTGAATGAAGCACTAAGTGTAGCAGTGCTGATGTGTGCCATAAATCAATACATCACAACATGTGTAACAATAAATCAATATCAGTGTGACTGGCCAAAATAAATGTTAAATAAATACTGTATACTAAAAATATTCCCTCAGAAACAAATGACAGTAAAATCCATAAAAGTGCTTGTGCAAAAAAAATGGACCAAATGTGTGTCATAAGTGAATTCATCAAAAAGTCAACTGAGGTGCTAATGAGACAAAAAATATAAATTTAACTAAAAACATATCCGCAAAATCATCAAATAAAAATACAATCCATGAAAGTGCTTGTGCATAAAGAATTAACTAAATAATACATGTAACAGTATAGTCCTTATCTCAAAAACTGTGAAGAGTGATGAAATGGACTACAAAGGTGAAAAAATAGTTCATATAAATGGATACAGAGGTGTCACCAGAGAAGGGAAATGCAAAAGATGTCCACACACCCAGAGAGAAAAGAGGTCACACCTCCGGGGATCAGTACAGTGGCTTAGTGGTTAGCACTTCTGCCTAGTAGCACTAGGGTCATCAGTTTAAATCCCAACAATGGCATTACCTCCACAGAGTTTGCATTTTCTCCCTGTGCATGAATGTGTTTCCTTCGGGTACTCCGGTCTCCTTCCACGCTCCAAAGACATGCTGGTAGGTTAATTGGTTTCTATCTAAATTAGCCCTAGTACATGTATGTATGAATGAGATTTAGGCACTTTAGATTTTAAGCTCCTTGAGGGCAGGGACTGATTTGATTGTACAATATATGTAAAGCACTGCATAAATTGACAGAGCTATATACTGTAAGTAGCTGTAATAAATTAATTAGTAAATTTACATTTGCTGGTCTGCTCCCCTACTCGGTGACATCTGCCAAGTGGGCCCTGGGCCTGCAGGTGGGATAGCAAACCCTGAAAATTATGGTGAAGTTTCATGAGGGGGGGCACCTGTTCATGGGGTCCATTGAAGTGATCTGGCCAATGTGCAGCTACCAAATCACTTTCATCTGAAAGTGAACATTTGGCTTGTAAAATGTATAGACATTCCTGACTTCTGTAGCAGAAGCCTCCACTGCTGCCAGTGTATGACATGCATAAACAAAAACATTAAGCTGTTTGTGATGTTACAGAACAGTACAATTTACTGTATATCTGCAGTTCCTCACTATGACGGCATAATTTTTCTCCCCTCAGGTACTCAGCAGCCAGTTGTATTTCTATGGACATTGGAGGCATAGCTGCAGGGAAAAACCTATGACCCTTGGCTGTCCACCCTTCTACAATGCAGGGAGAAGGGCAGGCAGCAGCAAGAATTGTAGAAAGTAAACATGGAATCCTAGGGTCATAGGCTGCCCACCCTTCTCCACTTCTGCCACTTCACTACTAGGCTAAACGCAGCACCAAGGCTTTATAGAAATATAATCAATATTTAAAGAAATTTATCATTTTTAATATTAGCCTGCAAGCATTTTTAAAGGATAAGTTCACCATTGAGACATGTAAGATATTCCAGCTCCTGCCTCCTCTCCCCCCAATCCTCCCCTCCCTGTGACAGCATGCAGAAATCTTCTACCCACACCCGCTCTCATGGCCACCTTGTTCATTTACAGAGTTCTGTGAATGAACTACAAGTAGCGACAGCCTTGCAGATGGCGACTTGTAGTTCTCAATGAACTTTGTGAGCACTGGTGAACTCTCTCGTAGTTAATTGATTCTTCCTGCCATTCAGTAACTGCTTGCTCTTATCAGAAGTACAGGCAGACAGTGTATTGAGAGTCTGCATGAACCCGGAATTTCAATGCTTTACAGGCTGCAATGTTACCTACTAAAAAGATGTGCTTTTTGTATATTTTTTAAAAGGTGAACTTAGGCTTTAAAATGATCACTTCCTGCCAAATAAAATTTTTTTGGTACATGTTCCCCAGAGCAATGCCTAGCTCCCTATTCCAATTGTTAGAACATTGCCATTACTTTTTTTAACATTTGTCTCCCATTGGCTTTAAACCTGGAGAACCTAATTCAAATCCAAAGCCAGGACATTTGGCTTATCACCACTACTTAACAAACATATAGACTCTGAAAGACAATCTACAAATCTATTAGTGTATGTAGTGTAGCGTATATACAGTTACATGGGGCATGTACCAATGCAATCAGAATTTTATGGAATGCTGTTCAGAAGAGTGAATTTTTTTAAAATGCTTTAAGAGCAGCATTAAAAATACACAATTCCCTTTTTAAAACAGGCTTAGGAGGTGCCTTAAGCCTTCACATGATGTACCACCTCTATTTATAAAAAAAAAGTGGCAGGGGATTCCCCTCAACTACATTACCAGACCCTTATCCTAGGTGAGGGTCCAGTACGGATTGTAACATGGAACATGGTAACCCTGAAAAAAATGATGTAGGGTTTCCCCTAAAGATCCCCCTAAAGATCCATACCAGACTCTCTTACTTTATGAAGGTCTGGTGTGGATTTTAAGGGAAAAACAAAACAGTGTCCACCCTCACCATACCAAATTTTAAGGATCTAGTATGGATTATAAGAGGGTACCTCTAGTACAAAACTTATCAGCCATTCTGATGTTGGTGTCACCACTAAGGGAGGAAGGCAGTATACTTTGGAAGGAATGTCCTCTCTCTGACAGGTACATGAATTGGGCATAAGCACCTTTTGTTGCTATGCCCCAACATAATTCTAATCGAAAGTGGTCCACAACACCATTTATGAACGCCCCTCCCCAGTAATTTCTGTTGAGAACTTTAGAAACTTTTAAAAATCTCACATCATACAGGTTAATTCTCCAGATGTTTATGGGACCGTATAATGTTTTTTTAATATACATACCTCAGCAGGAACCTAAAATATTGTAGTGTTTCTTAATTCCCATTTTACTTGATGGTGATTTTGGTGTAACAGGTTTAGAAGTATTTTGACGACAATACCCAAGGTGTATTTATTTATCTTGTGATTTTATAGCCATAGATAAATAGTTTTTTTTGTACTTCATTCCAAATGTTTTCAGTTACTGTATTTATAGACCTTGTCTATTTGTTTTATGATCAAGTATTTTCAACATTTTAAAATGAGTTCAGACTTAGGCCTCTTTCACACTTATACGACTTGTCGCACGATTTTGTACTGCAAAATCATATGACAAGTCATTCTCTATGATTTTCAATGACTACCATTCATATTGGCTCGACTTTAAGTTGTGCCAACTTCAAAGTAGTCCCTGCACTACTTTGGTCCAACTTCCATACGATTTCTACTCCATAGACCTCAATGTTAAACCCTCAAGTAGCATGCAAATCGTACTTGAATAATATAGACACGATTTCAGCACTACTTTGGTCCAACTTCCATACCATTTGTACTCTATAGACCTCAATGTTAAACCCTCAAGTAGCATGCAAATCGTACCTGAATAATATAGACACAATTTCAGCACTACTTTGTAAGCACAAGCTGAGAATGGTTAATGGCAAAGTCTACAAAGTAGTACTGCTCCCAAATTGTGGCAAAATCGCAGCAAAATCGTGGTAAAATCGCGGCAAAATAGCGGCCGCGAAATTGCGGTAAAATCACGCAACTTTGAAGTTGTATAAGTGTGAAAGGGGCCTTAGTTCGATATTTACTTTAATGGTTGTTCAAATAACATTGGACAACATATATTGTTTTTTTTTTTTTTTATATAATCTTTATTTATGAAAGACAAAGTATTACATTGCACAATAGCAAACTGTAAGATACAGTTACATCTTCAAAAAGTGATAACTCCAGGTAATACATTAATCCTTCTTATTTTTTTTCTTTTTGTTAATGTGTACAGGAGAAAAATAGTAATAAACATAAGAGTAAAAGTAAATAAATAATAGCAATTCAACTTCATAATAAAGAATGTGCAACTGCTATAACTGTAGCTGGTGTTTTAGTCTGTGTCAATAACAGTTTGGTCTAGTGGCAATATAGTGGAGTTTGTGTGACTCAATGGCCAAGCTTTCTAGAAAGGACAAACATCTTGCATCACTTCTTTCCCGCCTTTCTTTATCTAGGAGGGTGACGGGACAAGGGAGGTGGGGACTCACGAGGGCAGGGGGGCAACTAATGTCTCCATCTGACCAACCCCCACGGCCCCACCTCCCTCAGACCCCCCACCCACCAGAGACCCATACCACGTCTACACAAAGGTACCAATACCCCTAACAGGTCAGGGCATCACGTGGCATCGGATCTTCAAAGCCCACATTATCAGCTTGTCTGTCCATTTCTGCCTGTCTCTACAACTTCAGACACAGTATCTGCTTTTAGATGTACAACTATAACCAGTTAAATCATAACTGTCAATAAATGAGAAAAAAAAAAAAAAAAAAGGAAAAAAGTATAGAAAAAGTAGTAAGATATAGGAAAAGTAAAATGAGATATACTTGGGAATTTGTGTCCGACTCCACCTCTTCTCCGATCACCTCCAACAGCATCACAGGCTAAGGAAGAAAAGACGTGGCTCTTTCCCACTTTCCCTTTTGTATAAATAATAGGCTGGTATTTTAGGGCATAAAGCAGTGTTCCATTTAGTTATCTTTAAGGCGTCCCTTCAAGGTCGGATCAGCTAACTCAAGTAGGGCCACATCTAAGCTGGAGGGTATATGGCCAGGGTCTGAGGTAAATGTTATCCATGGTTGCCAAGTTGCTGTAAATCATTCTCGGACTTCTCTACAGGTAGCAATCCACTCCTCTGCCTCCCGGATGTCACTCACTCTGCTCTTCCACTCCTCCCTGGAAGGAACTTGCGGGCGCTTCCAAAATATGGGAAGCAGCCGCTTTGCTGCATTGAGCAAATGAGGCAGGACACTTTTTTTGTAGTGACTTGTTGGCATGGGAGGAATGTGTAGCAGGAAGTGAATCGGAGAGAGAGGTATGTCAATGCCCATAATTTCTTTAATTTGGCTTTTAATGTCTTCCCAATACGGTTTGACTATGGGGCAGTCCCACCAAATATGTAAAAGGGTGCCTTTTTGACCGCACCCTCTCCAACATAAGTCTGATACAGTTGGATATATTTTAGCCAGGTCTGCTGGTACCCGATACCAACGCATCAAAACTTTATAGTTTGTTTCCTGTGTCTTAGAGTCAATTGAGCTAGTTCTAGTAAGTTTGTATAGGGAAGAAAGTTGAGCCGGAGTAAAAACAGTATCAAGATCTCGTTCCCAGGCTCTAACGTATGGGGGCTTCACCACAGGAGAAGCCGAGCTAAGCAATTGGTACAGTTTGGAAATCATATGTGTAAGTGGTTCTTCTGTAATAAAAAGTTGCTCAAAAGGTGTAAGGGAAGAGATGTCTCTTATTGAGTCTCCCTGTGTTTTGAAAAAATGATGAAGTTGTCTGTATCGCCAGAGGTCCAGAGTATCTAGGGGAATTAATTTACCGTCTCGCATTAGTTTGCCGCAACTGACACTATTCTCATCCACCCAGGTACCGAAAAAGGCCACCTGCTCCCCAGGGGGGAACCACAAGTAGCCCCCCAGCGGAGCCAATGGGGACACAGGGGGCGACAGCGTTAATTTATCATTGAGTCGATCCCAAGATTTTAGAAGTTGGGTCGTAAGCGCTGAAGTAAAGGCCGACAGTCCCCTGTGCTCCCGGGCAAGCCACGGAGCATATGCTAGGTCTCTTCCTGCCATGCATTTTTCAAGAGAAACCCACACCTTGGATTGAGTGTGAAAGCGCCAGTTCAGTATTCTTTGTAGGACTATAGCCCTATAGTATCTCTGAGCATCTGGGAAGCTCAACCCCCCTCTATCTCTATGACGACTCAGCAACCTAAGCGCTATTCTCGGTTTCTTGTTATTCCAAACAAAAGTGGATATCAGGGTTGATAGTTGAGCAAAGAAGCTCTTGGGTAGGGCCACGGGTATCATTTGCATATAGAACAGCACCCTCTGGAGAACATTCATTTTGATAATATTGAGTCTTCCTATCCATGTGAAAGCTGTCTTAGTCCATTGGGTCAAGTCTTTTTTAATAGTGTTTATTAGGGAGGGAAAGTTAGTGGTAAATAAGGTTTCAAATCTATCAGTCAGTTTTATTCCTAAGTATTTCAGGGATGATTTAGTCCATGTAAATGGGAAGGCAGCTTGCAGTCGGTCAGTCAGGGATGGTGTCAGTTGAATAGGTAATATCTCTGATTTCGTGTTATTAATTTTAAAATTTGAAAGCGTCCCGAAGTACTGGAGTTCTCGCATCAAATTAGGCAAAGAGGTTAGGGGGTCTGTGAGGTGGAATAGCACATCATCGGCATAAGCCGATAGCTTATGCTCCGTGTGTCCCACCTTGAGCCCTTTAATGTCCGCGTTTGCCCGAACAGTTCGTAAAAACGGTTCTAGCACTAGGGCAAACAACAGCGGGGACAAGGGGCACCCCTGCCTCGTGCCATTTCTGATCGGGAATCTCGGGGAGAGACAGCCATTTACCTTTACTTGGGCATTGGGGTCTGAGTACAAGGCCATAATCCATGCGAGCATATGGGTACGTAAACCCAAAGCCTCCAGCACAGCCCGCAGGTAGGTCCAGTCCACCCGATCGAAGGCTTTCTCTGCATCGGTAGAGAGGACCAAATAGGGGGGAGAGTCAGGAGAAGTTTGTGCCCAGTGGATAAGGTGAATTGCTCTGATTGAATTGTCTCTAGCTTCCCTGCCTGTTATAAACCCCGTTTGATCTGGGTGGACTATAAATGGGATGAGGTGTTTCAATCTAGTCGCGAGGATCTTAGCTGGAATTTTTATATCCACATTAAGAAGGGATATGGGTCTATAGCTTTGGGGTAAAGCAGGGTCTTTCCCCTCTTTGGGTATTATGGAAATGTGTGCCAATAGGGCCTCACTAGGGATAACAGTACCGTTTGCTATCGAATTGAAGTAGCTACACATCGAATCAGACAGTTGGGGGAGGAACATCTTATAATATGCTTTAGTAAGTCCATCCGGGCCTGGGCTTTTTCCATTAGGTAAGGAGGTCACCGTGGTCTCTATTTCGGTGGCAGTAATGGGGGTTTCTAACAAAGAACATTGTTCGTCTGTCAGTGTGGGAAGGCCGGATTCAGTTAAGTATGTTTGCATATCCTTCTTCCTAGCAGTTTGGGTTTCTAGGGTCTGGGAAGAATTTAAATTATACAAAGTAGTGTAATAGTCTCGGAATCCAGCAGCTATTTCGGAAGGTCTGGCCGTATGTTCCCCCGAGGGAAGCCGTAGTTGATGCACATACATGTGAGCACGTTTTTTCCTAAGCGCTCTAGCCAGCATACGACCACATTTGTTGCCGTGTTCATAGTATTTATGCGACAAGTGTCGCAGTTGTCTTCATGCTTGTCGGTCTAGCAGTCGTGAGAACAGTCCCCTCAAGTCTATCAGTGTTTTCAAGGCCTCCGGGTCACTGTTTTGTTTATGCTTAAGTTCCGCTTGCTGCAGCGCTTGGAGTACCCTGTCAAAATCTACCTGTCTGGCTTTCTTAAGTCTGGATCCCTGAGAGATCAGTTCTCCTCTTACCACTGCTTTATGGCCTTCCCATATAATTCCTTTACTCATCCCTTCTGTCTTATTTTCTTTAAAATAATGTGACAAGACTTTTGTGACTCCTGATACCACAGCTGCATCATCCAACAGGGATTCGTTTAAGCGCCACGACCAAGCCCTGCGAGTGCCATGTGGCATGACCAGGGATGCCGTCACTGGAGCGTGGTCGGAGAGCGTAATGGTCCCTATGGACGAGGTCTGCAGCCACTCCAGGGCCACATGGTCTACATAAATCATATCTATGCGGGTGTAGGTGTCGTGCACTTTTGAGTAGTAGCTATAGTCCCTATCTACTGGATGGAGGGTTCGCCAACTGTCGAGTAAACGGTGGGTTTGCAAGGATTTGCGGAAGTGTTTAAGAAAGGCGGTTGAGTGGGAAGAGCGCTTATGTGAAGTGTCTATCTGAGGGTCAGGGCTAATATTAAAGTCACCTCCCAGGATCAAAGGGCCCTCCTTAAATTCCGCCAAACTGTCAAGGGTATTGTCCAGGAAGGTGAGTTGGTTTGAGTTTGGGGCATATATCGTGGCAATCGTAAGCTTTTGCCTGGCTATGGTCCCTTTTAAAAAAACATATCTTCCCTGGGGGTCCATCTTACTGTCCAGAATCTGGATAGGGCAAGATTTGTGTATTGCAATTGCCGTACCTATGGATTTTGCAATCGGTGAGTTACTTAGGAACCACTGATTATAAATGTGTTTGGGCAATTTAGGCATGGAGAGGGGATTAAAATGCGTTTCTTGTAGCAGAATAACCTGTGCCCCTGACCGTTTTAATTCCCACCATAATTTACTGCGTTTACATGGGGAACAGAGACCACGTACATTATATGAAGTTACCTTAAGTGATGTCATCAGGGATTCTCAGAGTGGTGAGATCTTGCTGTGTCCTTGAGGGTGCAGAGTGGGAGGCGGAGCCGGAGGCAGTCCCAGTAGAGAGATATACAGCAGAAAAGAGTAGGCAAAAAGAAAGGGAAAAGAAAAAAGAACAGAAAAAAACAAGGTTAAAGATAATAAGGCATATATAAAACTCAAAGTGCATTATTGTAAACATAGTTTTAACCTGAGATGTCAAGGGGTCATGTATCAGGTTCCTCCCCACAAGGGAGAGGAACCCGAGACCCGTCTCTATTTCCAAAAAAAGGAAAAAAATACCTTAGAAGGTATGGCCTACGGGGGGAACGTGTGCCATCATGAAGGGGGGGGAAGACGAGGGTCAACCCCCATCCATCGCCGCCTTCTGAGCAAAAAATAACACAAAGGGTATATTGAATAGGGGGGAGAACCATCCCATAAGCTAAAGAAATAATAAAAACTGGGCTAAGAACTGGGCTAAGAAAAAGAAAAAAAAGAAGCTAAGGGGTACAGTTGTAACCTGAGTGTGAGGAAAAAAGAAAAATTCTATAAAAGATAAAGAAAAAATTATATGCAGGGCTTCCAAAAACCATGGCCTGTCTGGGTAGCACCAGGACTATAATCTCCATAACCCCCCTCAGGGCAGCGGTTATGCGGTCAAAGTCTAGCTCAGGGATGGGGGTGGTAGTCTTAATGGAGAAGGGGTCCAGGATCACATCTTTTGCTTATGGCCATGTCGCAGCTTCCAGCATCAGTCAGCATCAGTCTTATTCGTCCGGATGGACATGGATTCCTACGTGGAATAAGATGGAGCCCTGTAACTGAGGTAAAAATATTCCTCACAAGAGTGCAGAAATCTAGTCAGCAGTAAGGCGTTTTCAGCTAATGCCGAGGTGAAACCGGATCCATGGGGGAGGAAGACGTGGGGCGTCTGCGTTCCCGTCTGCGACTCCTGCGATTAACTGGGAGCCAAGGTTGAGGAAGTTGCAGATGTGGATGGTTTTGTGGGCCTCTCCAGTCTGGAAAATCCACCGGTTCAAGTCCCAAAGTCTCCAGAAAGAAAGGAAGGTCATCTTTAGTACGCAGCGTGACGCTTTTTCCAGCTTTAGATGCCTGTAGGTAGAAGGGGAATCCCCACCGATAAGGCAGGCCTGCTTTCTGAAGAGCTTCCAGTAAGGGCCTTAAAGCTCTGCGTTGCATTAGGGTGCGTCTTGAAATGTCCTGGTAAAAATACAGGTGTGCACCGTCAAAATCAAAGTATTGCTTCCCACGCATCTTCTGCATAATCCTATCTTTCAAGGTGTATTTATGTAGCTTGCAGATGATATCTCTCAGATTGTCTGCGTCCTGAGAGGGTGGTCTAAGGGCCCTGTGAGCTCGGTCAATTTCAATCGGAGCCATGGCAGGTAAACCTAGTATTTCTCTGAATACATCTTCCAGTGTGGGCACAATGTCCTTAGGAGCTGTAGCTTCTGGCAGACCGCGTATGCGAATGTTTGCTCTCCTGCTGCGGTTATCAAAATCATCTAATTGGCACAATAATGCTTCAATTTTCTGGTCTTGGAGGCTGCATCTGTCTTGTAACACTGTGATAGCAGGCAGCACTTCATCCATCCTCTGCTCTACAGTTTCCATCCTAGACCCCAGGTGGTTAGTGTCAGCCTTAAGCTGGGCTATATCTTCCCTGAAAGCTTTCTCCACTCTGGCAGTGAATCTCTCTAGGTCTTCTCTGGTGGGGAGGGACCAAATATGGCGCTTTATATCTCCTTCCCCTAAGAAATCAGCTATGTCAGGGTCCTGGTCATGGGAGGCAGATGATCCCGGGGAGAGTGGAGGGGCTGTGTCACTCACCCACTTCGGAGAGGGGATCTGGGTGTCTCGTTGCTGCTTTTGGGCCTGTGCCTTCTGTGCGGCTTTTGCGGCCTTAGTAGCTTTGGGCGTCGGGGCCGGCGCCATCTTGGAGGCCTCGTATCCTGGCCCGGATTTCAGGCCGAAGTATGTCTCCAGGTGTCCCTCTCGGGTCCCCTCGGCTCTCGATTGCTGGGATAGTGCTCTCCGTCCCTGTGACATAATCTCCGGGGTTCCGGAGCCAAATTATCTCCTTTGTGCGGTGCGGAATGGTGCGACGGACGAGGAGCTGAGGTGAGACACGTCCTCACACCTCCATAGCCAGGCCACGCCCCCATATATTGTTTTTTGATGTGCGAGGTCACAGTTAAAAGCACCTGAGCAGCCAAAAACATTTTAATATTAATTTTAATTTGTAAAAACTACTATTTTAATATGCATCAAAAAAGATATACATAAAATATTGTGACTAGTCTTCTTTAAGGATCAATTTCATTTACATTCTTATCATGCTATTGAAATGAATTATCCAGAAAGTTTAATCAAAGACCTCTGCTCTGTCATGCATGTTACTATGGTTTTAAACCTAATGCTTAGAACAAAGGTAGTACATTTCATGAATAATTGCTATAAGGAATATATTTCATAAACAATTGCTTGGTCTACAGGGAACCTTGTGGAAATTAAGTTTACTCCTAATCAAACAATTTGTGCACATACCCTCTACTTTTCTAAGATATAAATGTAGAAAATCTGTTGTACAATTATAATAGAAGATGCAAAGAATTTCTAATTAGAAATAGAAATTATTATAATTCTTTCAACAACTTTGTGTCAGTAAATTATTTTACTGTATTATGCATTTGCGGCACATTATAATAGCTAATTACCATCTTCTTTTGCTTACATGAAAAATGTTACATACTTAAAAAGTTTAACCCACATTTTAAACTATGGACAAACATCATTACAAATAGGGTAAATAAGTCTAGTGACAGGAGTGTAATTTAGGATCATGTTCCCTGCAACATGGGCCTGACATGTGTAAATGGTACCGCACAGCAGAGACCATGCCCCACCTTCCTGAACATCACTTCCACCCTCTTCAATGCTGGTCCTGGTTGCTATAAAGCACTGCTGGATTGCCTATATCTGCCTTTTTAGCCCGATTTATTGCTGCACTGCAGTGCCCTATTTGAGCATCACAAGCTCAGGGATCTGGGTTTGTGATAGCATTTCTTTCTTCCTCACTCCTTACCATTTGAGACTTTTGTGTGACTGCCTGTGTGACAATCTGTCTTGGATTCCCTTGTTATTGATCTTGGATTGGTCTTTTGGATTACTGCCAGCCTTGACCTCAGATTGTTTACTTGATTACACTTGATGGCTACCTGCCTTGACCTAGAACTGTTTACTGGATTATGCTTGCCTGCTGCCTGCCCTGACCTTGGAACAATTCTCTGGATTCTGCAACTAGCTTAAGCCTTCCCAGACTACCACCAGCCTCTTGACTGTGGTACCAATGCTCTTCTACAGTGACCAAGACAGTCTCCTGACCAGCCTAGACTACACCTTTTATGTTCTCTTCGCTCAGTGCTGGACACCCAAATGAGGAGGAGTGTGTCAGCAGAAGAATGTCTCCTGGTAACACTCAGGTAAGTTATTGTACTTGGAAATGTTATTGTCATTTTTTTTAGGTTTTCAGCTGTTTTACTTTTTTAAAATGCTTTTCTTTAATTCTGTGTGTGTGTATATATACAGTATCTCACATACAGTATCTCTTTTGATATAACAACACTGAAGAAATTATACTTTGTTACAATATAAAGTAGTAAGTGTACAGCTTGTAAAACAGTGTAAATTTGCTGTCCCCTCAAAATAACTCAACACACAGCCATTAATGTCTAAACCGCTGTACACCCCTAAATAAAAATGTCCAAATTGGGCCCAATTAGCCATTTTCCCTCCCCGGTTTCATGTGATTCGTTAGTGTTGCAGGTGTGTTAAATTTGGTGTTATCGCTCTCATACTGGTCACTGGAAGTTCAACATGGTACCTCATGGCAAAGAACTCTCTGAGGATCTGAAAAAAAAGAATTGTTGCTCTACATAAAGATGGCCTAGGCTATAAGAAGATTGCCAAGACCCTGAAACTGAGCTGCATCACGGTGGCCAAGACCATACAGTGGTTTAATAGAACAGGTTCCAATCAGAACAGGCATCGCCATGGTCGACAAAAGAAGTTGTGTGCACATGCTCAGCGTCATATCCAGAGGTTGTCTTTGGGAAATAGATGTACGAGTGCTGTCAGAATTGCTGCAGAAGTTGAAGGGGTGGGGGGCAAGCCTGTCAGTGCTCAGACCATACGCCGCACACTGCATCAAATTGGTCTGCATGCCTGTCGTCCCAGAAGGAAGCTGTACGCTCACTACTTTACATTGTAGCAGAGTGTCATCTCTTCAGTGTTGTCACATGAAAAGATATGATAAAATATTTACAAAAATGTGAGGTTTGTACTGACTTCTGTGAGATACTGTGTATGTATATTTATGTATATGTATATATGTATATTTGTACTAATTGTACAATTTATTTTTAATTTATTTTTCAAGGATTTTTTTTATGTATTAAACCATTTTTTTAATGTAAATTATTAAATTAATTTTTTAATTTAATATTTTTTTAAATTGTAGATTTCTTGCATTTGGACGTTTTTCCTCTCTAATGGGATCTAATCCTCTAATGGGATTTAGCACAGTGTCAAAGGTGACAAGTTAAACCTGTCTGGTGCTGTGGGAGGAATTGAAAGATGTTGTGATCCCACTGCTAACAGAAGAAATGTGGTGTGAGATTATAGAAGAGTTTTGGAGGAAAAAGAATTTTCCCAACTGTATTGGAGCCCTTGATGGCAAACACATTAGAATAAAAATGCCCCCAAGGTCAGGATCAAAGTATTTTAAATATGAAAATTACTTTTCAGTTGTTCTTTTGGGTTTGGTGGATGCAAACCTGCATTTCATCTCAGTTAATGTTGGCGCTTACAGGAGTCAAGGAGATCCCAGCACCTCAAAACGGTACTCAGTAGTTTGTATGGCCCCACGTGCTTGTACGCATGTCTGACAATGTCGGGGCATCCTCCTAATGAGACGACGGATGGTGTCCTGGGGTATTTCCTCCCAGATCTGAACCAGCATCACTGAGCTTCTAAACAGACTGAGGTGCAACCTGGTGGCATCGGATGGACCGAAACATATGTCCCAGAGATATTCTATTGGATTTAGGTCAGGCAAGCATTGGGGCCATTCAATGGTATCAATTTCTTCATCCTCCAGGAACTGGTTGCATACTCTCAACACATGAGGCCAGGCATTGTCGTGTACCAGGAAGAACCCAGAACCCACTGCACCAGCGTAGGGTCTGACAATGGGTCCAAGAATTTCATCCTGTTACCTGGCAGTCATCTTATTGTTGCCCATCTAGTTCACCTGTTGTAGCAGCTGAAACTGATTAACAACCCACTCTGCTACTTAAGTGACCAGATCAATATCCCAGCAGTTTAATTAACTTGATGCTATACTCTGATTAAAAAGCGTTCCTTTCATTTTTTTGAGCAGTGTATATTGGCTGAAATGGTAGAGCTACAGAGGGGGATTGAAAGGGGGGTTTCTTTGCTGAACAGGTAGACGATCCCCTCTCTATTGAAATGTGGGATCCACTAATCTGGGGTTGTAGTATGGATCTCCTGATCCCGCAAAAAAGCATAGATCCCCAGATCTATGTGGAAATCATGTATTTATTGGAAAGTTTGATCCGTGGTACAAAGGAGTGGGGGGGGGGGGGGTGGAGGAGCTTGATAACTATGGTATCCATGAGGGGGAGGAGGAGATTGATTACTTGGGGCCACAGGTGCATGATAGTATGGTTGGCCAATAGTTATAGGCCTTGGTGGCAATTGCATACCACTCCTTTTATCTAGCCTATATGTGCCTATATGAATGTTGTCTATACATTGATTCTCCCATTACCCACCAAGATCTTCCAACAGCGGCCACAAACTTTTCAGAAACAATGTTCTTGGATTTCTGTTGTCATCAAAACTATCTTGACTTGTCCATTATCTGTTCACTTCAGACAGGACAGCCATCACCCGGTCCTCTGTATGTTGGCTAGCTCATGCATCCTTTGCAGTGCACCTCATCCATGACCAGCAGTGGTGCCAGATCGCACACCTGATGCAGCAACCTAAACAGAGACAGAATATTAACTTTAATTAAAGATGGACAGAGAATTATTAAAGAGAGATATAGATAGATAACAGATGCATACCTGATTCTATCCCACTTCTTCATGATCAGATCCAGTTGGAATGGGTGCTGGAGTGGGTGTAGGATGGCCCAGCCACATTCTCATCTTCAATACCCTTAATTTCCTCCTCCCTCTTAATCTCACTAAGGTTGGATGTTGTACTTTAAAATAAAACATAAAAATGTAAAAAGAAGCACATTGCGGTCACATTTATTAACTTATGCACATCCATTACATTTCCCTGGCCATTTAAAAAATATTATTAACAGAATATACAGTAATTAACAGGGAACAAACAAAAATTATAACTGTACTTACTCCCTAGACTCAAATGAAGTCCGAAGGCATGCTAGTTCCCTAGCATACAAGCATTGTTTTGGAGGTGGGGCTGTGGCTCCACTTTTGACTGCCAGCTTCTCTGCAGTGAAATCTCTGTGTGCCCGGACTTGAAGAAACTTTTACCTGGTGTGGAGTGCTCTTCCTAAAAACTACAAAATTTAAATATAAAAAATTGTTATTATTATAATTAGATTATTATATTATTAAATAAATATCAATCTTTTTATATTTTTATAAAAAGAGAGAGACACACACACACAAAGATAAAATAGAAAAATATTGAGAAAATATATAGATATATAAAAAAGCAAAAGCCATAACAAAAATGTAAAATATTTTAATATACATAAAACAATGATAAAAATGAAAAAAAAAAACAATCTCTCTCATTCTCTATATCATCATCTATATAAGTTCAAGGATTATACATATAAATAAAATTAAAAAAAATATTTCTTTGACAATTTACCAAAAAAGAAAACAGAATTGAATAAAAAATATATACAGGTATATACATAAATATATATAGAGTTTATAGATAGATAAACAACAAAAGTACTTTTAAATATAATTACAATAATTTTATGTATTTTAAGGCAATGTCAAATGTACAAAAAAGAAATGTGCACTTACTTCTACTGCTCCTCTGCTTGCTGCCCATCTAAGCCCAATGTGGCGTCAGTTCTGCAGCCACATGATCCCAGGAATGTCTTGTTTGTAACCATTTAGCATACAGTTTATTCCAGGCATCCCAGGGCTGTAGATATTGCTGTACAGCAGTGATTAGCTGACTTTTGGTAGTCATTAGCCATTTTCCAAGAACAAAAGAGCAGCACGACCGGTTCTCAAGAACACATGCAGCAATCTGATGAACAATAGGAGGCAGGACCACTGGGAACTTTTTGTATATCCCTGGGCTTCCAATGAATAGACAGTATTTTTGTAACCACTGTAGCTGCACTCCCATAAGGGTTTTTTGTGCATTCTTTCACATTTTAGCGTACTTTTGTGTGCTTATGTGTTTTTTCTGCTCAAAAGCACTTCTCAGAAACGCAAATTTAATGTTTTTTTTTTCTGCCTGTTAACTCATTTGCCTGTAAGCTCCTGAAAATGTCTAAAATGTGCATGGACACCTAGGATAACATGGATGGGGATTTTCCAAGAAAAAAAACAAAACAAAAGCTCAAAACAGCTTAAATTCCTGTAGGAGCAGCTTCTATGCATGATGCCTAAAGACCTTGGGGAACTCAAATATTTTGAAAGGACATAAAGCTTTTATAAATACTGACCACTAAAGGTAAAGAGCTCTTCAGTGGTGGCCCTCAAGCCTGAACAGGTTATTAAGAATATAATCAGATTTATTATCTCAAAGGATTGTTGTGTACCTGGAGCTGTAGTTACTACCATGACTTTAAGTCAAAAACACTTATAGGGGATACATTAAAATTGTTATGAATTAAATACTGGCCAACAAATGTAGCTGGTAGAGTGGGTGCATGGTATAATTATACTGGCTGAGTTTAGGCCAGGCATATCAGATTTTTAATGTGTATAAATGATGAAAAAAGAGAAGGGTTGCAAAACAAAGCAAAAACTGTAGCTGTCAATGTAATATGGTTGGAAATTAATAGGTTCTGTTTTTATCATCAGAAACTGAGATCACCAGCAGAATTTGCATTTTATTCTTGATTGCATTTTGGAAAGATCTCAGTTTTGTATGATGCAGTAGTTGTCCTCATCCTTTGTTTCCATTAGCACAAGTTAAAAACAAAATAAATAAATACAACAGTGCTGAAACCTGAGCGATTTGCATTGCTATTGGACATCTGTTTAAATATAAATAGTCAGAAGCCCCCCCCCTGTTTGTGACAAATATATATACACATTTAAGTAGAAATCATCAAAAAGCATATTGCAACCAAAAATGTCCAGAAAGAGTAATAAGTGGAATTGTACCATTTTCCTGCCTATCCAGAAAAAGATCCTCTCCCATGCACCATGCAGAGATCAAAGAAACCTGTTATAACAGAGCACCAAATGTTTTTTTCCCTTTAATTAGTACAAAGAAGAGTGAGACCAGTTTTGAACACGAATTACAGATCTTCTGCCAATTTAATCAATTAACTGTGTTCCAATAGTGTTCTGAAGGGTATAATGTATGAAACGGCATCAACATGATAACTACTAAAGAACTAATTAGCTGCTATTGAGTGCTTTTCTATTTCCCTTGTTATCTATAGCAGTTGGTTAAACAATTGTATAATGAAGCACACAGCACCTCTGGTGAACTGGAGCCAAATATAGAAATTGTTACCAAATAAATATACCTTTTAGTGTTGCTTTTTATACATCAGTGATCAGGTGTAGTTTCATTAAATGATCAGTAATAATGATGATGCAGCTCATTGTTTCTGAAAGCTGCTATCTTTATTGAATGTTTTTATTCATTATATGCCTAACTTCAGAATAGAATCACATTTTTTTTTTGGGAGTATGTATGCATAAACACTGTTGCAGAGGCATACACCAATGGAAGTTAAATGCATTGATTTCACAACAAAATACTGTATTTATTGCAAACAATGAGTGATTTAAAACTCTGTCCAACAAATCAGTGGACTACTGTGCGCATTTTTTATAAAGGCCTCAGACATGTAATAGGTGTAAATTTTGCTGATTAGTCATTGCTATATTGTATGTGTATTGCCAATTTGAAGGCATGTGCTTTTTTTTTTAAAGCATCATTTTGCATGTTGCAGCACATGTTCAAAAAGCTTTAATTTAGGTCAAACCTACTAATAATAATATGTACTCAGTGCCATAATAGGCTTTCTGCTGCCTTTGTTGAAGCTTGGTTCTCCTGCATCATACAAATACAATATAATCTAAAAAATTGACTGTGCAGAGACTCCACATTTATGCATCTTCTAAATGTATGAGAAGTCTCCATACAATTGTTATCTAACTCTGGACAGTAAGGCCCTTAGATACAAGCTGTAGCAAGAGATGCTTTCCAAGACAAGCCCTCCCAATACCCTTTCTGAAAGAGTATACTGAGCCAAATTGTACTGATTTATGTAAAAATCAATATTGCATATGGTCTCCAAGACATCCCTAAAGATTTAGATCCCTACATTTAAATTGTCTCCCTGGGGAGAACATTGCTGAATGTTGTTTCAAATATTTCAAATGTTTTTGACATACCCAGCAGACAGATTCTTCAAAAACAAATCTGACAAGTCAAAAACCTAGTCTAATCCCTATTTAGACTAGGTTTTTGCACCATGCATTGGCACCAGCTCCTTTTTGACATCTAGAAGTTGCCAAGAATAAAGCAGGGCACACATGCGCGGCAGTTACATCATCAATGGCTGCAGATTAGTTTTGCATGACCCAGAATCAAGGCTTTTTTTCTCAAACAGTAGGTGCTGGAACTTAACCATGACCCCACAAAACCCCTCCCCCTACACACACCCTCCAAATCACATAAAATAGTGTGTGTGTTCAGTCAAATTTCATGAAAACAGTAGGAGGGTCTTAAAGGGGCATTAAATACCAGGATTGCATTACATACAGAGTGCAGAGCTGTCACTTGTAAACACAGAAACCAGACTTCTGTGATTACAAGTGATTGTGGGGAGCAGGCACCAAGGGGTCTGAACCAGAGGTGGTGGAACTGAGTTTCACCAAGTTCCCCCTGAAAAAACCTGCCCAGAATAATAAATGAGTTACATGGTAATGACTGTATTAGTTTTCATTTTTTCAGGCTTTTTTCTTCTATTTTCATTTGTGATTCTGCTAGTAATACACTTCCTGTCTTAGGGCGACAATGCTTACTCGCTGTTCTGTATCTATGGAGGAGCAATGTTGTCACCCTAGGACAGGACTAAAAAAAACCCTCCTTCTTCTTCCCATAACATAAGGTGAGATGTTTTTGTAGTCCACATGGGAAAAATATAACAAATAAGAGTGAAGCACAGAGATTACAGAAAGGTATATATCTGTCAACCCTGCAAGTAACCCTGTGAGCTAATAAATTTATTTCACTTATCAAAACGATAACACAAAGTGCATTTGATAGTACATTGAACAAAGGAACAGGGAGCAAATAAATGTTATCTGTTATGGTTTACATGTACTTTGTGCATAATATACAGCTACTGACTGCAGAATTCAACAAGTGTTAAACGCTTTTCATATTCAAAATGCATCTGCATGTCTTTGGACACACTTACATTTCACATATTTGACATATGTATATCTCATTTTTTAACGCTTTTTTTTTTGGATTACAGTAATTTGCCTAGATGCTAGATTCAGAAGAACACTGCTAAAGAATACTTCATGTAATAGTAAAAAACATAAAATACAGTCAAGAAGTATATGCAATATACGCTACACAATTAAGGATTCAAGGGACATTTTTGAAACTGGATAACAGGCCTTATTCTTTTTCTCACCTTAAATACTGTATATGGCAACACAAGAATATCAAAGACTTAAGATAGCAAGATAGCTGGGACTGAAAATAAAGTATTGCATTTTGCTGATGATACCTTTGTTAACATTCTCTCACCTTATATATATATATATATATATATATATATATATATATATATATATATATATATATATATATATATATACAGTGGGGACAGAAAGTATTCAGACCCCCTTACATTTTTCACTTTTTTCACCTTTTGTTTTATTGCAGCTATTTGCTAAAATCATTTAAGTTCATTTTTTTACTCATTATAGTACACACAGCACCCCATATTGACAGAAAAACACAGAATTGTTGACATGTTTGCAGATTTATTAAAAAATAAAAACTGAAATATCACGTGGTCCTAAGTATTCAGACCCTTTGCTGTGACACTCATATATTTAACTCAGGTGCTGTCCATTTCTTCTAATCATCCTTGAGATGGTTCTACACCTTCATTTGAGTCCAGCTGTGTTTGATTATACTGATTGGACTTTATTAGTAAAGCCACACACCTGTCTATATAAGACCTTACAGCTCACAGTGCATGTCAGAGCAAATGAGAATCATGAGGTCAAAGGAACTGCCTGAAGAGCTCAGAGACAGAATTGTGGCAAGGCACAGATCTGGCCAAGGTTCCCAAAAAAATTCTGCTGCACTTAAGGTTCCTAAGAGCACAGTGGCCTCCATAATCCTTAAATGGAAGACGTTTGGGATGACCAGAACCCTTTCTAGAGCTGGCTGTCTGGCCAAACTGAGCTATCGGGGGAGAAGAGCCTTGGTGAAAGAGGTAAAGAAGAACCCAAAGATCACTGTGGCTGAGCTCCAGAGATGCAGTCGGGAGATGGGAGAAAGTTGTAGAAAGTCAACCATTACTGCAGCCCTCCACCAGTCGTTGCTTTATGGCAGAGTGGCCTGACTGAAGCCTCTCCTCAGTGCAAGACACATGAAAGTTTGCTAAAAATCACCTGAAGGACTCCAAGATGGTGAGAAATAAGATTCTTTGGTCTGATGAGACCAAGATAGAACTTTTTGGCCTCAATTCTAAGCGATTTGTGTGGAGAAAACCAGGCACTGTTCATCACCTTTCCAATACAGTCCCAACAGTGAAGCGTGGTGGTGGCAGCATCATGCTGTGGGGGTGTTTTTCAGCTGAAGGGACAGGACGACTGGTTGCAATTGAGGAAAAGATGAATGCGGCCAAGTACAGGGATATCCTGGACGAAAACCTTCTCTCAGACTGGGTCGAAGGTTTACCTTCCAACAAGACAATGACCCTAAGCACACAGCTAAAATAACGAAGGAGTGGCTTCACAACAACTCTGTGACTGTTCTTGAATGGCCCAGCCAGAGCCCTGACTTAAACCCAATTGAGCATCTCTGGAGAGACATATAAATGGCTGTCCACCAACGTTCACCATCCAACCTGACAGAACTGGAGAGGATCTGCAAGGAGGAATGGCAGAGGATCCCTAAATCCAGGTGTGAAAAACTTGTTGCATCTTTCCCAAACAGACTCATGGCTGTATTAGATCAAAAGGGTTCTTCTACTAAATACTGAGCAAAGGGCCTGAATACTTAGGACCATGTGATATTTCAGTTTTCCTTTTTTATTAAACTTGCAAAAATGTCAACAATTCTGTGTTTTTCTGTCAATATGGGGTGCTGTGTGTACATTAATGAGGAAAAAAATGAACTTAAATGCTTTTAGCAAATGGCTGCAATATAACAAAGAGTGAAAAATTTAAGGAGGTCTAAATACTTTCGGTCCCCACTGTATATATATATATATATATATATATATATATATATATATATATATATATATATATATATATATATATATACATATATATATATGTCCTGGGCAGCAAGCGGTTATACCAGCATCATGACTGCAGCTGTATGATTTTTCAGAACTGGCGATCGGCTTTACAGCCACCTGATCACTTTGACAGGACTTCCATCTCTGTACGCCTCCATTCCAAATCCTTTGCGTGTGGGTTGCTCTTTAACTCTGCAGTCTCATTAATGAGATATTAATTTTTACCCCGTATTTACTCTTAATAAACTTATATAGATATATATAGATATATATCTATATCTATATAGATAGATATATATCTATATAGATATAGATATATATCTATCTATATAGATAGATATATATATATATACAGTATATATGACTATATATGACTCTCCAGATTGAGTCAGAGGGGAAAAGTCACTTAAAGCCTAATGTGCTGTTCCATCAACTGCCTGACCTACCCATTGAATGGAACTTCCAAGGAGGATGACAAAAAAGCCTTGTACACATTAGAAGTTTTTTTTTATTCAACCCAGCAGGGTTAAACAAAAAAGAAATGACAGCTCAGGAGGAGCCGCTGTACTAAATATCAATGTTAGTACAGCAATCTCCCCTGCCAAAACACACTGGTCAGCACTCTCAGCCATTGGCTAAGTGCACTGATCGGAAGCTGATCGGTAGATCTTTTTCAGTGATGCTCTTTTAACAGAAGCCAGCCAAACATCTGTCAGACCAACTCCAGTACACATGGGCCGAATGTTGTCCAGTTTCTCTTTAACCGGCTGATGACTTTAGACATTCGGCCAATGTGTACTAGGCTTAAGCTATTGAAGAACATATAAATTCTGTCCCTAGAAAGGACTGATTAGCACAGCAATAGGTGGAGTTCATACTTCTTTATTAAAAAGTGGCACATTAAAAAAAATTATATATTTTGCTAAATCTTCCATAGAGACCGCCACATGTAATTACACTGTAAAAAGATCCTAAGACAAACCTTATTAATGGGCAGACTTCCACATCTGGACTCCAAGCTAGTTCAACCAACAAATATACAGTGCCTTGAAAAAGTATTCATGCCCCTTGAAATTTTCCACATTTTGTCATGTTCCAACTAAAAAACGTAAATGTATTTTATTGGGATTTTACGTGATAGACTAACATAAAGGGGCACATAATTGTGAAGTGGATGGAAAATAATAAATGGTTTTCAATTTTTTTTACAAATAAATATCTGAAAAGTGTGGCATGCTTTTGTATTCAGCCCCTTTTACTCTGATACCCCTAACCAAAATCTAGTGGAACCAATTGCCTTCAGAAGTCACCTAATTAGTAAGTAGAGTCCAACTGTGTGTAATTGTAATTTAATCTCAGTATAAATACAGCTGTTCTGTGAAGCACTCAAAGGTTTATTAGAGAACCTTAGTGAACAAATAACATCATGAAGGCCAAGGAACACACCAGACAGGTCAGGGATAAAGTTGTGGTTAAAGCAGGGTTCGCTAATAAAAAATATCCCAAGCTTTGAACATCTCACAGAGCACTGTTCAGTCCATCATCCAAAAATAGAAAGAATATAGTACAACTGCAAACCTACCAAGACACGGCCATCCACCTAAACTGAAAGGCCGAGCAAGGAGAGCATTAAATAGAGAAGCATATGGGCCTCATGGTAATTCTGGAGGAGCAGCAGAGATCCACAGCCCAGGTGGGAGAATCTGTCCACAGAATAACTATTAGTTGTGCACTCCACAAATCTGGCCTTTATGGAAGAATGGCAAGAAGAAAGCCATTGTTGAAAGAAAGCCATAAGATGTTCCGTTTACAGTTTGCGAGAAGCCATGAGGGGAACACAAAAAACATGTGAAGAAGGTGCCATGGTCGGATGAGACCAAAAATTTACTTTTTGGCCTAAAAGAAAAATGCTACAGTATGTGTGGTGGAAAATTAACACTGCACATCACCCTGAACACTCTATGCCCACCATGAAACATGGTGGTGGCAGCATCATGTTGTATGTATGCTTTTCTTCACCAGGGACAGGGAAGCTGATCAGAGTTGATGGGAAGATGGATGGAGCTAACTACAGGGCAATCTTGGAAGAAAACCTGTAATTCCGCATACACACGACCGGACTTTCTGTCAGAGTCTACTCTGACGGTCTTTCCGATGGAGTTCCACTGAAACGGACTTGCCTACACATGATCACACCAAAGTCCATTCATTTACAACGTGATGACGTACGACAGGACTAGAAGAAGGAAGTTCAATAGCCAGTAGATAATAGCTGCCCTTGCGTCGTTTTTGGTCCGTCGGACTAGCATACAGACAAATGGTTTTCCCGATAGGAATTGAGTCCATCAGAAAGATATGAAACATGTTCTATTTCTAGGTCCGTCAGAATTTTAGAAAGGAAAAGTCAGATGAAGCTCACACCGGATCAAAATGTCCAACGGAATGATTCCGTCTGACCTTTTCTGCCGGAAAGTCTGGTCGTGTGTATGCGGCATTAGAGTCTGCAAAAGACTTGAGACTGGGGCGGAGGTTCACCTTCCAGCAGGACAACAACCCTAAACATACAGCCAGAGCTACAATGGAATGGTTTAGATCAAAGCATATTCATGTGTTAGGCCCAGTCAAAGTCCAGACCTAAATTCAATTGAGAATCTGTGGCAAGACTTGAAAATTGCTGTTTATAGATGCTCTCCATCCCAATCTGACAGAGCTTGAGCTATTTTGCATAGAAGAATGGGCAACATTTTCACTCTCGAGGTGCAGAGCTGGTAGAGACATACCAAAGCTGTAATTGCAGCAAAAGGTGGTTCTACAAAGTATTCAGGGGACTAAATACAAATGCGCGCCACACTTTTTGCATATTTATTTGTAAAACATTTTGAAAACCATTTATTTTCCTTCCACCTCACAATTATATGCAACTTTCTGTTGGTCTATCACATAAAATCCCAATAAAATACATTTATTTTTTTGGTCGTAACATGACAAAATGTGGAAAATTGCAAGGGGCATGAATACTTTTTCAAGGCACTGTATGGTTTCTTAGCAATAGGGAAGATTCTATTCATCTAGATTTTTCTGTCTATGTGCTGCTTCTAGTTTTTACACAAATAGTTCACTTTCTTCATTGCACTAACTCTGAAAGTGCTGATAGGCTGCCAAGGGACTTTTAAATACTGTTAAGTTTTAGCATATACAATTGCAGTTTCAGTGGGCAGAGACTGTCTCATGAAAGAGTATGCCATATTTTCATTATTCTAGTGGTGCTTGAGTTTAATAGCTTAATGTTTTTCCTTGTAGAAACACCTATGACTGCACTCATGCAGTGGCCTTGCCCACCATAAATAAGAGAACAGTGCAGTGCAACAAAAAATTGTCTCTTGTGCTGAATATCAACACCAAAGTATTAAAAAAAGTGCTATACACCTCTGATACAATTATAATGTGCAACACATATGATAGTTCACAAATAGTGAAAATTAAAGTCCAATGAATATATAAAATCACTGCTGTTATATATATTATTATATATTGATTGGACTTTAAATTACACTATTTGTGTACTTTGGTGTTGATATACAGCACAAAAGAGTAATTTTTGTTGCTTTGCATTGTTCTCTATTTATTTATGGTATTGATAAGTGTTGTCATTTCACTTAATTAGTGTCAGCTGGCAGCATTTTTATTATTAATATAATTTTTTTTTCATATAGTTGAACACAGGATTTGGGTGTATATTGTGGTTGCGCTGTTTGATTTTAGTATTATAGTCTGGCATTGTGCCTATTCCTGTCAGCCAAGAGAACTATTGTCTAGGCCTGGAAACAACCCACGGTCTCATTTCAGGACGTTAAGAAACATTTAACAGACCCTCATGGTTATTGAACAGATGTCAAGTGTCCGCAAGGACTCCCATTCCAAGTTTCTCAAAATTTGGGATCCTTTGGTATGCCTTTCCCTCTCTACACCTGGCCAGTATTGAAGTTGGCTGTCCTGGCTTGCCCCCCCAAAGCGCCCTCGAAGTAAGACAGAAGTATGTTGAGTACTTTGCGGGTAGGGGGGCCATTGACATGCCAGAAAATGTGTAATAAACATTTTAAAAATAAATATTTTAGTTAAGGGCTTGGCCGAGCTGGGAGATGGCTGCCTGAGAGAACAGCTCCTGCGTTGCAGTCTTTTCAGCAATCCTACTGGAGGTAATTATCTCTATACCCATCCGTGATACGATGGGAGCGGCCTCCCGACACACCTCTACCTCGAGGTCCCGCTCACCCCGTGAAACAACCGGGGAATTCGAACCAAAGCATCCCTGAAATGTTCAGGGCGCAGAGGAGCAACATGGTGTCATCCCGTCAAGACTCCTCACAGGCCTCAGCGGCACAGCTAGTGGGACAGTTCTCTACTTCCCAAATGTCACTCCCTCTGACCGCGGGATCACAGGATAATCCACAACCGCCATCCCTCAACATAAATGCTACCGATATTAAGGACACTTTATCAGCCGCCATTGCGGAATTAAGAGTAGATATCCACACCCTAAATGACCGTGTTCTTGAAGTGGAAAAAACTACAGCGAAACATGACATTGTCCTCCGCAAAGCGACACGTCGGATAGATGCACATGCCATGCAGCTAAGAGAGACACAACGCCGAATTGAAGACCTCGACAACCATGGTCGCAGACATAACCTCCGCATTAGGGGCATGCCGGAGTCCATTGAGGCGGATCACTTGACCCCTGCTGTGACTGAAATGTTCAATAACCTGCTAGAAAGGCCACCTCAAACCCGCATAGAGATGGAGAGAATCCATAGAGCCTTACGCCCCAAAGGCAGAGAAAATGACCCACCCAGGGACATAATTTGTTGTCTTGTGGATTACAAGATAAAGGAAGATATCCTGAGGCAGGCAAGGGTTAAACAACCATTACAATACAATGGAGCTCATCTTCAGATTTTTCAAGACTTATCAGGAATCAGCGCAGGGATCTGAAACCGCAGTTAGATTGTTACGCGCCAATGGGATTATATACCGCTGGAAATTCCCCTTCTGTCTGGCAGCTACCCATCTTGGCCGTGCAGCATTCTTAAAAGTGCCTGAAGACCTGCATCACTTCTGTGATAGCCTGGGTATACCTTTGGTTGATTTACCAAACTGGAATGCAGACTTCCGCCCTCATGCTGCAGGACGACACCCCATACAGGAAGAGCTGATGGAAGCACAGGATTCGCGCTCACACAGAAGGAGATCTCCATCCAGTATCAGATCGCACGCAGGACATCAAGGCTTTCAACAACGCCACAGCTCTACGGATTTCCCACGTTCTCGGAGAGCCAATAGAGATTACTGATATCTGCCCTATTCAGGGCGGCGGCCAAGAATTCAGATTCCAGATTCCAGTTTTCACACTCCGTGGTGAGATTCACCAATACAGGTTCCTGTAGTTCGTGCGATTAGCTGTTAACAACAATATGGATGCATTATTCAGTTTCAGAAGTTGGTTGCCCCAGTGTCTTATGAATAAAACTTCAGATGTGTACTAGCCCTGCACAGTGTCCCTCAGAAAAAGCATATTTACTTCTGCTTGAATTCTGTGACTGCCCACAGTGAGCTACAGCTGACAAATACTTTTGCTCTAAAGTTAATCAGCCCTGCGCGCTCTGATACTCTACTCTATACAGTTTCCATCGAAAATACATCTATCAATACACGACGAACCTCCACAATAGGATCGTCACAATGCATGCAGCTGCAGACTCAAGTAGACTCCAGTCTTCAACCTAAACTCGCTATTACAAACTATGTACAGTCTGAGTAACGATTACTGACTTATGCCTTAACAGTAGTGGGCAGAATGCAACTCTTTCATATAACAGGTTGGTGTGTCAGTTATACATGTACAGCTGTATACAAAGATGACTAATATTGTAAGGTATGATGTTCGGTTAGACTATAGCTTACTAGTTTTCTCTATGCTGTGTTGACCACACGTTTACGCACAGCCAGGGCGTCCAATTTTAAAATATACAATTTCTTCACGCTGCATCTTTTCACCTCTACCTTTCCAAGCACCTAATTACAGCGCTTCGCAATTGTACAAGGCGATACCATTTCCTCATAAAAGTATACCATTTAGCATATTACTTGCTCATTATTTTAATTCAAGAATACATGTGGAATCGCACTCGGTTCATAGTGGATGTCTACCTCTGATGGTTTTTTCCTACGTAAGTGGACTGAATTCTTAGGTAACCTGACATGCCTAAAGATATTGACAAGAGGAGTGCGTCTGCCACAGCGGATGACACCTTCAAAAAAGGTCACCTTTGTACATACTTGCATCACACCGCTTGTTCACCCATCTCTATATAAGAGATTCTGGCTGCTTGGAAACATCTCATTTTAAATGTGGAGAGAACAGATGTTAGAAGAAAGATTGAGCCTAATTCTGGGGGGACGCAATTTAACTACAGTGCATGAGCTAGTAATTCAGAAGCCTATACCAATGTTTCTATTGTTTTTTTTTTATTTCAAGTTTCACAGGTTTAAATGTTCACATTTTTACTGTTCTTGCAGATTAGTTTGCCTTCCATGTCTGATGGCAATATGATGTGAGTTTAAATATCGCTGATCCCAAACTTTATTACGGCTTGTGACAATACAGGTTGCCCTCATGAAGTAACAATCTGCAGAATGAATATTGACGCACTGAGTTTAAATACGTATCCCGCACACAACACGCTGATTTAGAATGTATTCATATAGCTAGGGGATTTTCTCTATCCTCTACTTTATCATCTAAACTATGAAAAGCTTTAGGGAATGATAGCACGACAGAGGTTGATATATCCGACATTATAAATTACAACTATTGACATGACCCCCTCCTTCTATAGAAATAAATAGAATGCAACGGCGGAATACCACCCAACCCCCACACAGTGCAGTGAGAAGGCTCAGACTGGTATCTGGTCCTTTTCACATTAATTGTGCACTAAATCTTTCTGACCTTTCTTGTCGCAGATAAGGTTAGTTAATTCTACCTTTCCCCATCCCTATACTTTCACCCTCCTCTATCTAGACACACAGCTTCCTCACAGGCTTTACATTCCAATCGGAGGAATCACCGTATCCCTATCTTAACTAAAAGTTTGACACCATACCACCACTACTAACATGGCAGATACTGGCCATGCTATACGCAAGACGACAAACCCTAGTAAACCACAAAATAATGTCCAGATAAGAATTGACTCCATAAACATCAGAGGTCTGAATACTCCCGAAAAACGGTCACAACTGTTATATTCACTACACAAAAATAAAACACACATCGCATTTATCCAGGAAACCCATTTCCCTACTGACAACGTACCCAAACTGGGGAATTATCGTTACCCTACAGTATACCATGCCTCCAATGCCTCCTCTAAAACAAAGGGGGTTGCTATACTAATTTCAAAACATTGTCATTTGCTAATAACAGAAACCAAACAAGACCCTAATGGTAGATACCTATTTCTTAAAGGAACATTACATAACAAGCCCATCACTCTTGCGAACATATATGCTCCTAACACAAAACAGGTCACATTCTTTAGAGAAACCTTACAATTGCTCACAGAATTCTTCTCTGGCATCCTTGTACTGGGTGGTGATTTTAATGTAGCGTTAAACCCCAACCAGGATTCCTCAACTGGAATGACGTCCTTGCCGTATAGAGCTCTGAGAGCGATCAAAAAACAATTACAGGAGTTGACATTGCATGATACGTGGCACACGCTTCACCCAAATGATAGGGATTTTACATTTTTTTCACCACCCCATAACAAGTATTCCAGAATCGATCACCTTTTTATTTCCCAAAATGATTTATCTTATCTCAAACATGCGACCATAGACCCTATGATCCTTTCTGACCACAATCCCATTTCGCTGACATTAAATATCCTGATATCACGCCCCTCACACTCGATATGGCGTTTAGACAACTCTCTCCTGACAGACCTGGACTCCACATCCAAAATTAATACCAAACTCGTCCAATACTTTAAAGAAAATGCCACTGGGGAAACAAGCCCATCCATTGTATGGGCTGCTCATAAATGTGTAATAAGAGATGAATTAATTTCAATAGCTGCATCCAAAAATAAACAACAAAAAGCCCATATAACATCTTTAACCTCCAAAATTAATGAGCTCGAAAGGATACACAAAGCATCCCTAGCCACTAAATCGCTTACAGAACTTCTGCAAGTGAGGGAAGAACTTAGAGAAGAATTGCATAAATCATTATGGCGCAAATACATTTTTACTCAAAAACTATATTATAAATGTGGCAATAAATCCGGTAAATTAATGGATAAAGCCCTACAACTTAGAAAGGCAGCTCTGACCATCCACGAGATTAAAGATCCTAGTGGGAAGTCTTTTACATCCCCGGAAGACATTGCCACACAGTTTGTAAATTATTTCACTAAACTTGTTATAGCATTCAATATACTCTCTACCGTCCCACAAACTAATAAAGATTTATTAGAAGCACATATCACCCTCATTCCGAAACCCGGCAAAGACGATACACTAGTGACTAACCACAGACCTATATCCCTCCTCAACGTAGATCTTAAACTTTATGCTAAAATTCTTGCAAATCGATTACTCCCTCTCATCCCTGACCTCATCTCCCTCGACCAAGTTGGTTTTGTCCCTGGCAGAGAAGCTAGGGATAACACCATAAAAGCCCTACATATCCATCATATCCTTTCGCCATCATCCTCGCCCAAACGCCAGGGTTTCCTTCTGTCGCTCGATGTGGAGAAGGCGTTCGACAGAGTAGCATGGGACTACATGTCAGCGACGTTGCAAGCAATGGGCCTCCCTCTGCAATTTCTTCAAATGATATTGGTTTTATACTCATGCCCCACTGCTAGAAAAGGATTAATGGACGCCTGTCAGACGCCTTCTCCGTATCGAATGGTACACGTCAAGGGTGCCCGTTATCACCTCTTATTTTTGTACTCACGCTGGAACCTATCCTACGCAAACTGCGGGCAAATCCTGACATTAAAGGTATTGACATTGACAATAAACAGTATAAGATAGCTGCCTATGCGGACGACATCCTACTTTTTCTTTCAGAGCCCCTGATAACTATCCCCAATCTATTAAAAGATTTTGCTTCCTTCAACGAACTCTCAAACTTAAAAATCAATTTCACAAAGTCTAAAGCCCTGAATATCTCCCTCCCACAGACATTAGTGACACAATGTAAAACAAATTTCCCTTTCCATTGGGAAACCCATGCCCTTACCTATTTAGGAATCCAAATACCAACACACTTCGAGGAGCTATATGACAAAAATTATTTATCGTTACTAAGTAATATTCAAAAAGATCTCATTACGTGGTCATCTGGCCCCTTTTCTTGGTTTGGAAGGATTGCCATCATAAAGATGAATATATTGCCTAGAATACTGTATATCCTTCAGACCATCCCAATCAAATTACCCCCATCATATTTTACTACATACAAACGGATCTGTCGTAACTTCATATGTGCAGCAAAATCCCCCAGACTGAGCTGGAATAGAATGACTATCCCCAAACTAAAAGGAGGCCTCGGCCTCCCGGACATCCAGAAATACCATTGGGCTTGTCATCTTACGAGAATTGTTGATTGGCATATACACAAATTCACTAAAGACTGGGTTAACATTGCAGACTCCTCTGCCCAAATGCCCCTTTCTCACATACCCTGGATTGATGCGAATTCATTACCTAACGAATACACTACACATCCGTTGACAGGGCCCACTATCCAAGCTTTCATAACAATAACCAAAAAAATGGGATGGTGCTCCTCTCCAGGACCGATGACCCCCTTGACTAATAACCCAGACTTCGCACCTGGAGTCCCATTTCAGGATCGATCTCAAACACAGGACCACCATCCTATTAGAGCATCACAATTTTTCCATAAGGGTGTACTTTGTCCTTATGATAAGATACCTTCACACTTCCCTGAATATCATATACCGTTTTATAAATCTCTACAAATTAGACACTTTCTGACTAATGCCAAACCCACTTCTCAATGGTTTAGAGACCTAACTCCCTTTGAAGCGCTTTGCACCAGTACACCTCCACAAAGACATCTCATCTCAGAGGTCTACTCACTACTATTTATCGATCAAGACCCCATGATCAAGGCAGCTAACCAAAAATGGGAAACAGAACTCGAAACACTCTTATCCACAGAAGATTGGAGAAACATTTACGAACATATCCATAAAGGTTCAGTGAATGTTTCAGCACAAGAAAATTCTTACAAAATATACTCAAGATGGTACAAAACGCCAGACAAGTTTCACCTATACCACCCCTCTGTTTCTCCCATGTGCTGGAGATGCAATAGTGAAGTGGGTTTCCTGCTTCATATTTGGTGGAACTGTCCACAGATACAACAATTCTGGAAAAAAGTACATGAGGTGATACACCATGTCACTACTTACACCCTGTCTTTTACACCATCACAATACCTATTACATCACTCTACGATTTCACAACATGCCTATAAGAAGTCCCTCACACTCCACCTAGTGAATGCTGCTAAACAATGCATACCAGTACAATGGAGGAGTAATACACCACCTACTTTAGCAGATTGGTTCAAGCGTATAAAAAAATCTCTGAGATGGAAAACATAATCCACCAAGCCAAAGACACTCCTACGAAATACGGGAAAACTTGGGCTTGTTGGATGCACTTCAGGGACTCCCCAAAATATCAAGAGTTTCTTCAACTTCTATAATCTTGTCAGGCAACAACGAGAATATAACAGACCTTTATCTACGTTGTGGTCAAGACCATGGCATATAGACTTACAGATTCCTTTTCTCTGCGCAGGGTATATCTAGGTTCATTCCCACCCCCCCTCCTAAACTGACATGAAGCGACATGAGCCCATACTGGTCCCTGATACACACCTTTCTGCTTCTAACTCTCACATTACCTAATGTTCAGTACACACATTCCTATTTAACAAAATAATTAGAACAATATCTCAAATGTCCCACCTATCATTCCCTTTTTGATAGAAAATTACATCCGAAATCTCCACTACATACCCCTGTCTTTTCTCTCACTGAGAGACATAGTCCTTCCCTATAATGTCACAGAGGCACATTATATCTAAATATATAAACATACATCAAAGCCAGAATAAATGAAGTTTTGCTAACCATAAACACCGCACAGCATGATCCCTTTAGGGGTGCGGGAATGAGAAACTGGCATCTCTTGTCCTAATTGCCTAATGCAAATAAAATCTTAGGCCTCAGAGATCATATTGACATACAAGCCAGCCTATGTCACATCTTATAGTTATTTCATATGTTATGTTCAAATACCAATTACGATGTTATCTACATTTGATATCATACTAACCACTATTACAGTATGTACCTGTAAAGAAAGATATTCAGTTAAGCGTACTTAAGAATGTACCTATAATGCAAGATGTCAATTTAACGTTCATTTAAAAATATTTTAGTCAAACTGAAATACTGTAAGATTTCCTTTGATTTACTGCTTGTGTTTCTTTTAGCTGTCTCCTAGGTTAACCAATGGGCTTTTCTTTTTAGCCATTTTCTTCAATAGTGCAAATGTAATTTTTTTTTTTTAATTGTATATTTATTGAAAAAAAATTCTGAAGAATACATATCGTACAGTATTTGGAAATATCAATTTAGGAAAATAAGCAATTGAAGAAAAAAAATATAAAACAGTGGTATTACATAGAATATAAATGAAAATAATGGAAAATAATATAAAAACAAGCAAATAAGAATCAGTATAAGTTGATCATCAAGCAGGAAACGCTACCATACAATGAGAGACTATGTCCATCATTAGAAGGGTGATAGTTGAATAGGTGTATATATATATATATATATATATATATATATATATATATATATATATATATATATATATATATATAATATATATATATAAGAAAAGGGGAAGGGGAGAGCGGGATATAAGGAGCATATAAAAACCATAACAAAACCACTAAGGGATCTGGGGAAGAGACCTTCACAAGTTAAATATAAGCAGATGTAGGATGTCAGGAGAAATATCAATGAGAAGTGCTATGAATAGAGCGGTCCCAGGAATCCCATATCTTATCAAATCAATCATCTGCATCCTCTATCATGGCTGTCATATGCTCCATAGGCCAGTTTGTTCAAAACTTTTCCCAATCCAGGGATTGGGAGGCCCAAAAGGAGGTGTACTGGATCTAACGGGATGGGGGAATCTAAAATATGTTGAAGCAAGGACACAACCATGGACAAGAAAGGAGCCATTGAAGTCACCTCTAATTATCATAAATTGAATCGTTCAAATACCTCGGTTAGAAATGTAATTTGACCCGTGTTTGGGGCATAAACATTCATGATCGTTATAGGGTTAGATAGGTAAGTGCCCTCCAGAACTATATAACGGCCATAAAGATCTAATTGGGTGGACTTGATCTGGAGGAGGCAGGAGCGTTTGACCAAAACTGCCACTCCAGCCCTTCCAGATGAGTCAGATGCCAAGAAAGACACTGGGAAGTGTCTGAAGTGAATTTCAGGGATCCTCCGGCTCGGAAATATGTCTCCTGAACCAGGATTACATCCGAACCGGAGGCCCTGAATTCCTTCAAGGCCATCCATCTTTTCTTTATAGAATTCAAATCTTTCACATTATACGATAACAGTTTCAAAGCCATGTATAAACAGTATAATTCAGCTCAGAAATATTCAAAACAATGGGCAATAGCCCAGCAGTAAAAACATATATGTCTAGCCAAAGGACAGACCCTGGTCTAAACCAAAAGTTCACTTATTATGAGATGATCAGCAATAAAACAAAAAAAGAAAGTGCAAAAAAAAATAAAAATGAAAAAATAAAGTATAAAGTAAAGTATGTAGCTTGGAAACAAGAAGGCCTGTATGGCCCAAAAAAAAAAAAAAAGGAACAGCATAAAAAAAAGGCCTGAGCAACAAGGACTACTCAGGAATCCTTGGCCGCAGCCTGAGGACCAATAGGGAAGCATAGCAGTCTCCAACATGGTGAGGGACTCGCAACTTCCAGCCACGATGATCCACCTATAGTGTTTCCTGTTCGGACACTCCTCGAGAGTACCTGGTGGAGAACAGCCACAGGAGAACCATAGAAGTAGAAAAAACAACTGTTTCTTTTAAAAAATAAGTCAGAAAACAGGGGAGCAACGAGTAGCAACATAGCTGAAACTTTGCAGGGCGCCCTCATGGGAAAGCGAGGTGTAAAACACAGTGGTCCCTTGAAGGGGATCGACTAATAGTCGGGACCCCAAGTGGGACAAAAAGAAGAGAGGAGCAGGAGGGATACCCACGTCAGGTCAAGTGGGTGGCCTTGGGCGTTGAGAGTGCTGGGGTGTGGAGTAAGCCTTCGATCCTCTTCCTCTTACTGGGGTCCAAATCCTGGACTTAGCTGATAGGGGACGTGGGGTGGCAGGCGAAGTCTAGTCCACTTCTGCGCGGAGGGAGGCCCAGACATTTGATAAATGCATCCCCTTCCTGAAGATCACGAAGAACATGTTGGACCCCATCCAGGGTAATGTTGAGGCGGAAAGGAAATCCCCAGTAGTAAGGGACCTTGTGCAGCTGAAGGTGAGAGGTGGCCGTAGAGAGCGACACTTGGCCAATGTAAAGAGAGACCACTGAACAGACGAATTTTGTCTCCCTTGTAGTCAATGCCTGATCTATTGCGTGTGGTCAGAGTCTCTTTACTCTAATAAAAGTGAAAACGTACCACTATGTCATGGGGTCGCAGGAGGTTTGCAATTTCAGGTACAAGGGTGTTGAAAAGGCCCAAGAGATAAGGCCTAATGTTGTTATCAGCCACCGTTTCAGGGACTCCGCGGATTCAAAGATTCTGGCGTCGTTCCCTATTCTCAAGGTCCTCCTGCTGGAGCTATGTACAGGCTCCTCTTCAAGAGCCTGTACATAGTGCAAAGTCTCATCAAATGTTGTCTTTAGGGTAGCTGTGCGTTCACCAAGTGCATCTATTTCCCTCCTGAGTTCTCTAGAAATCCTCCCCATCTCCTGAGCAATGTCTCTGGTTACCTGCTGGATCAGAGCCTGGAGCTTAAGGTCGATCATCTCCGGACTCAGGATCGGTTGAGGAGAGGAGGCAGTGTGTGGGATGATGGGCTGCTGCGATTCATCCTCCTCCATCAGGGTGCTGACGTAGTCCTCCGGATCCCCCTGAGAAATCTAGACCGGGGATTGAGGCCTGGTCAAGAAATAATCCATGGTCTAGGAGGGCCGCGGGAGTTGTGTGGCTCAATAGTGGGATCGCTGGTCCCTGATTTTGCCCATGAAGTGCCGGGGGGAGTTGAGGGGTCGTGGTGTCTCACTTCCGGAGCTATTGGTGGCTGGGCAGAGGCCGCGGATCACAGATCACAGGACGGGAGCGGAGCTCAGGAGTCACGCATCCGCCATCCTAGAGAGCCGCACATGCGCCCCAGTGCAAATGTAATTTATTTGATACATGAGGTGACAATCTCTTCTTCAGCGAACTGTTATTATGTTGTGGGTCTGCTACACACATACCTTGTTTTTGTTGTTAATGTATGTAATGTGGATCTACTGAGGAAGGCCTGTGATTGGCCGATACGAGTCTAGAAGGGAGGAGCTGATAGTCACGTCCAGCCAGGCACTGTGTATGTGGACACGGTGGTGCTACTCTGGAGGTTTTTATGTGATTTTAAAGTTTTTATTTTGTAAGTGCAACTTGTCTATTTGGGGGCTTTGAATAAATTTGTGTACAGAGAACACTATGGTCTCTATGCCTATTATTTACATGTCCTGAACTCATGGAATCTTGAGCCAAGCTGGGAGATGATCCGCTTCTTTGGATATTAATGAGCTGAGATACCATTATGAAAAAAGCCATCTGGATTACCCACCATTGATTAGGAAGAGGAAGTGAGAGCAAAGAGCTCATGGGGATATCCGCATATAAGTTTTGACTCATCTAGGAGGTGAGCGCGCATTTTTACTGGTGGTGGTGTGCACTCCTTTTGAGGATGAACAATCACTGTGGTGGAATTGTGTGGATACACTGATCACAAGAAGAGTTTTTCATGTTCTATTTCTTCATTTTTTCATTTTATGGACTATTTATTTATATGTAGGATTTATTTATTTTAGAGATTTGCACTTTATAGTTATAATTTTACACATAGGGCTACATTTATTATTTACTATTCATAATGTATGTAAGGCATTACTGATAAAAATATACATCATTTTCAGCACCATGACTGAATTTTGGTGAGTCACGAAAATGGCCTAATTGTGGCAAATTATAAAGCACTATGGGAGTTATTTAGTAAAGGAAAATCCACTTTGCACTCCAAGTGCACTGCAAAAGTGCACTTGAAACTGCACTTAAAGTGAACTTGTAGTGCAAAGTTGATTTGCCTTTAGTAAATAACCCCCATTTAAGTGTAAACACCAACTTAGTCCAAAAAATGATATTGAGCATTGAAAGAAGAAGCCACACATTGTTGAGTAGAAAACGTTTTACCCTGTGCACATTCACATGTGCGTTAGAAAAGGGTTTTTGAACAAACCAACATATTTTAGTAATAACATTTTTCTTTTTGACAGTACAAATAGCCTTTTTTGTGTTAAAACGTGCATGTTTAAAACCATAAAACAATACACAACTTACAAAGTTCAACTTTGACAAAGTGAAGGCAAAATCAGACATTAGTATGTCCAAACTGTGTTGATATTGCCTTCATCAGATAGGATGATGTCACCCCTGTGAAAGACAAATTTTTAAGATGCACACAAATTGAGACTCAAAATGGGGATTTCCCTGCTGATCCCATGCCTAATGTCAACATGTGCTAACTCCCATTATGGGGGATCAATGGACATGTTTCGGTGGTGCAACCCTCTCCTATCACCTACTTGAGTTGTGAGGAAGGGGTTGCACCCCCAAAATGCATACCTTGATATCCCATGATGGCAGATAGCGCATGTTGACACACTGTGTGCATCTTCAAATTTTGGCTTTCTAAAAAATATTTTAAATGTGTGAAAATACAAAAAATACAAACAAACTAGAAGAATTTTGGGGTGTTTTAGATTCTGCCTAAAACATCAATGATCTTTTTGAATCTTTTTTTCCACATCATTGATGTCTTCCTTTTGAATATAAAAAAGTATACTTAGCACACAGATCTTTGATGCGAGAAATAGTAATATGAAACATGGAAGTGTGGTACAATTGTCTTTTTTGGCAGAGTTCCAAACTGAAGACATTTTTTCCCATTATAAAGCTGGAATACTTACCTTTTTTGTACATTTTTCCCCCATGGAGACAACCCTAGTATCCATTGGAGCACCTGTGTGGGACACCCTAAAAAGGGTGTTATGGTGTCCCACACTAGTGCTCCTGCATCCAGATGTGTAAACAGCTGCTGAGTGTCCTCTCCTTACAATGAATTAACATTGCATTTCATTCTAGTTACAAACCCATCTAGACAACAAACTTTTTTTAATACAAATAGGCCTGAACAAATGTAGTTAACCTGGATCTGCCAAAAGCATTGTATTAGTGGGCGAACAAACGATGTTTACTACGAACGATTACTGTGCCCACGAACCTGAAACTTGCCATTTTACACTGTACAACAGTAAAGAAAAGCACATGGAGCAGCACAAACATAATAATAATAATAGGAACACACGACAAAATACTTACTTTTTTGCAGCACTCTCTTGATTCTTCTATACTGATCCTGCTTCCTCAATTTGAGGTCTGACCATTGTTTCCTCAGTTGATCATTGGATTGCTGTATCCAAATTCTTCTACAGACTTTTCACAACTTTAGTCATGATCTTGGCCTTGCTCACATTTGGGTTTGGGTAAGGTCCATGTTTCCCGTCATAGTTGGCCCTCTTCAAGATGTCCACCATCTCCAACATCTCACCAAAGGACATATTAGAGGCCTTAAATCTCCTCCAGAATTGTGACGTTTGTGGCTCCTGGCTTTCGTCGTCCTCCTTGTTGCTGCTCTCCTCTGCATGCACTTGCACCTTCTTCACCATATGCTCTCCCACTGCACCGAAAGATAAGAGGCGGGGAATAGACTAGAAAGAACGTCAGGGGCGGGCGGAGTTTCATGCATGCGCAGTGTATATAAAGCGTAACACACGTGCATCGTACGTATGATCTGTGAGCGGAGGAAGGAGTATCAGAAGCGCCGATCGTTAGAATGAAGGTACAATTTTAACTTGGTGCATCAGTGGCCTATACTGCTTTTAGATTGAGGCCTATATTGGGACAAGATTAGGAGAGTTTAGCCTGACATTATGGTTTGTTTCAGTTTGCATTTTAAATTGAGTTAAAGGGAAAGGGTATATTGAGTGAGGGTGGTGGAAGGTGTAGAACAAATCCTCCAAATGTGTAGAATGATAACAAAATAGGAACAAAATGGATGTGTTGATTTTTACCAGTCCTTACATGTAGTGGCTGCATTGATTTCCCTTTTTCAGGCTAAGTAAATTTTCTGCAAGTTCAGAAAAATACATGATCTTGACAGTAATTTTGTCTGGTTGTAAGTCTCTGTGCATTGAACTTAAAACCTCAAACAGTGTAATCAGCCTTCATAGTTATTTTCTGTTAACTACAGACCCCCTCCCCCCGTTAGCTGGAGATGTTCTGTAATCCTTACACACTTTTAGTCCTAAGGTGACAAAGCTGCCACTCTTTAGATACAGTACACTCTAGGACAGTAAGTGTGTCATTATCAGGTTAAAAAATAAATAAAAGGTCATAAAAGGAAAATGAATACATCCATCACATCTAAAGACTGTTCTAGATTAATATTTTTTCTTGGGTTTTTGCTTTACTGTATTAGAAATTGCTTGAACAGGTAATCAACAAACATGATATGAACTACAGTTCAGGTAAAATTTTCATACAGAAATAAATTAGATCCTGGTGTTCTCTGCAGTCTGGGAATAACCAATTTATTACGCATCAAAGTTCACAAAGCTCAAAGTTTTGAACCCTTACTTTGGTCATGCACCTAGGGAAGGGCATGCTTGTCAATTTGTGAATTGTAACAAGTGCGTTATTTCCATAAAGCATGAAGACCCAAGAATTATTTTTGCAGTGTATAGTAATCACACATTTATACAGTCCCAGAGACAACTGCTTAAAAATTCTTAAACAAAACCAAGTGTGATTCTGTGTGACACACATATTTAATCATTAGGCAATAGCTGAAAAATAAAATAAGAATGTATTTGTATTCTGAGTCAATAGTCAATAAATATAATGATACTGTTCTAAATGTTTCTAATCACCATCTCAATTCACTATTCTATATTTTATTCATTAAATCTCTTTTTTTTCAAAGTGGTTGCTATTTACATGTCACACATGCCATACATAATCTGTATCAATATTATAGGACTCACTGTTACTTCGTACCTGAGTCTCACATGGTTTATGGACTAGTCAATCAACATGAGAAGAACTATTATTTCTAATAATGTATTATCTTCAATAAAAAGAATGTCTAAGATTTTCCATTAAGCTCACAGACTGTGAAGTACCTCCAAAGAGGAAAATTACATCCTTTTTTTTCATTTTCAATGCCTGAAAAACACAAAATAATAGGACATTTTAATTCCATTGTTTCTACGAAGGATTTCTCGCCTTAGTAAATTTTAGTATATGTCTGCTAATTTAGAGTGTGGCCCTCTTAGCTTCCTTATCATGTCTTCATCCTATTTCTTTTAATATTTGCACTTTGTATCAAGTTTATTCAGGGAAGAATGACTCATAAAAATCTGAGTTAAAGTGGTTCTAAAGGCAGCTCCCCTTCAGTGTGCAGCAGCCCCCCTAATACTTACCTGAGCCACATCTCGACCCAGTGATGTTGCATGAGAGCCTCGGCTGTCCTAGATTCTCCCTCCTGATTGGTTAAAACACAGATGCGGGCACACAGCAGAGGGCACCATTGGTGCCCGCTGCTGTCATCTAAAGTCAATGAGCCAATGAGGAGAGAGAGGGGGTGGGAACAAATATAACATGTTTGTTATTTTTAAACAAAAAAAAGACATTAATGTCACTTTAATGCTTCACTCACTAGGAAATTTTAATCGGGTTGCTATTGGTTACAACTTTTTTACACTTTAGCTTTGCTTATTGCACTGCTTCAAAATAGCCTAGCGCTATGTTAGGATTTTCAGATGATAAACATAAGGGAACTTAAAATGTCAGGCTTGATAAAGTAATGTCCTTTACATTGAATCTGGAACTTTGCAAATATTAGAATCTATTATTGAAAATTTATTTTGCATCACAGTAACCAATACCAGTGAAATCCCAAATCCTGTCCTGCAACTATATCCCTCTTACTGCCTGTCCTTAACATTCTATGGGTATATGGGTCATTTGGCAATGCCCCATAAATCAGCAGAAGCATGTCAGAGCTTTAACATAGGTCTAAATACCTGTCTATCAATTGTGAATTGGTTTGAGGTTAAACAACTTTAGATTATATCACAAGTAAATGTATGTGAAGAAACCTTCTTGTGCTGGTTCTTAACCACTTTCCTACTGGGCACTTTCTCCCCCTTCCTGCCCAGGCCAATTTTCAGCTTTCAGTGCTGTCACACCTTGAATGACAATTGCGTGACCATGCAATGCTCTACCCAAACTAAATGTTTTAATTTTTTGAGGCAGATAGAGCTTTCTTTTGGTGCTATTTAATCACCACTGGAGTTTTTTTGCTAAACAAATGAAAAAAGACTGAAAATTTTGAAAAAAAAACATTTTTCTTTGTTTCTGTTATAGATTTTTGTAAATAAGTAATTTTCTCCTTCACTGATCTGCACTGATGAGGTGGCACTGATGGGCACTGATGAGGCAGCATGATGGACACTGATGAGGTGGCACTGATGCACACTGATGAGGAGGCACTGATAAGCAGCACCGATAGGCACTGATAGGCACTGATGAGGAGGCACTAATATGCAGCACTGATGGGCACTTTTAGGCAGCGCTGATATGCAGCACTGATGGGCACTGATATGCAGCACTGATAGGCAGCACTGATGAGAAGGAATTGATATAGAGCACCGATTGGCACTGAAGAGGAGGCATTAATATGCAGCACTGATGGGCACTGACAGGCAGCACTAATAGGCGGTGCTGATGGGCACTGATGGGCGGCACTGATGGTAACTGATAGGCAGCACTGATAAGGAGGCACTCTCAGGCATCACTGATGGACACTGAAAGACAGCACTGATGGGAACTAGTGGGCATCACTCATGTGCACTGGTGGGCATCACTGGTGGGCACTGGCAGGCATCACTGATGGGGCTGCACTGATAATCATTGCACTGATTATCAGTGCAGATTCTCCATGTCAGAAAAGCCGCTTATCGGCTCTCCTCTTCTCACGCACTGCCATTGTGAGTAGAGGAATGCTGATAACACTTTCTAGTTACACTGCAATCAGCTGTGATTGGACACAGCTGATCACATGGTAAAGGTAAAGAGCCTACGTCATAGGCTCTTTTCTGTGACTGGAGATGTGGTGTGTCCGAGCGACACACTACACCACTGATCGGCACACACGAGCGGCATGTTCTGAAGGACATCATGTGATGTCCAGTCAGAACAATTTAACCACCACCTGGCCTTCATTCTGCTATAGGGATGTGGTTAAAGAACAAGTCATCTCTCCCATTCCTTTCTTGTTATCCCAAACTTGAGAAATCAGTTGTGAATGCTACACAATGCAACAGAGAGCTGGGAGTGCAAAAAGAATCCACTCTGAATTTAAGATCTGTCTTTGGATACAACAGATAACATGTGTTAGGGAAGGCCATAGATATTTTTTCTCCTCGGAGGGAGTTCAGCTTTGGGCACCAAGAGAAGAATCACCAGGCAGTGCATGCAGAGTGTTGCAGCAAATTGTGTATGTGGCAAAATTGCAGTGGGAGGGACCTAAAACTTGAGGCTATGTACGTGGTAACATATGCCACAGTCCTTGTACCCATGAGGAAGTCGATGTCCCTTACAAATTTCCTTCCAGGTAAAAACTCATAAAAAATAACTGGCACGGCCAGAACTGTGTCCACAGCAACTGAATCCTTACTGTAATAACAACTAGAAGCATGTTCACATGGACATAATCAGTAAAGTACTGACACACCAAGAAACATTTCTGCAGAGACAGAATCAGTACTGAATTGACACAGCCTTAAAATGTCCATAAACCAGAATCATTACTATACCAAAACACCAAAAATATGTTCACAAAATCAGTATCAGAAAATAATTTATTGTACATATGCATTACATTACATTAATGTACATGTACATTGTACACATAAATTATAGTGACATTGTCCATACACAGGGCTGCCATCAGGGGGGTACAGCCCACACACTTGTAAGGGGCCCGAGAGTCTAGAAGGGCCCGGCTGTCTGGCGGGAATGAGAGAAGGCAGGGAGGGGTGCATGAAAGCTCCGTGGCTGCGCTGGCTTTCAGAATGTGTGCGAGTCAGTAGCTGCTGCTGTGTCACTGACATTGGGCTCTTTGCTGCCACCTCTGGTAAATTCCAGCATGTGCACTCCTCGTGTGTTTTGCACAAGTGCTGGGACAAGGAACAGCATCTTCCAAGTAAGGACTAATGTACAACTGAAGAGGAACAGGGGTGGGGTGGTGTACATGTGTGTGTCTATGTACATGTGTGTGTGTGTGTGCATGTGTGTGTCTGTGTACATATGTGTGTGTGCCTATGTGCAGGTGTACATGTGTGTGTCTGTGTACATATGTGTGTGTGTGCATGTGTGTGCCTGTGTGCATGTGTGTGTCTGTGTACATATGTGTGTGCATGTGTGTGTCTGTGTACATATGCGTGTGTGCCAGTACATGTGTGTGTGTGTGCCTGTGTTCATGTGTGTGTGTGTGTGTGTGTGTGCCTGTGTTCATGTGTGTGTGTGTGCCTGTGTTCATGTGTGTGTGTGTGCCTGTGTTCATGTGTACATGTGTGTGTGCCTGTGTACATGTGTGTGTGTCTGTGTACGTGTGTGTGTGTGTGTGTGTGTGAGAGGGGGCTTAGAGCATACAGATGTGAGGGGGGCTGAGAGCGTACAGGTGTTAGGGGGGCTGAGAGCGTAGAAGTGTGAGGGGGGCTGAGAGCGTACAGGTGTTAGGGGGGCTGAGAACGTACAGGTGTGAGGGGGCTGAGAGCGTACAGGTATTGGGGCTAAGAGCGTACAGGTGTGTGGAGGGCTGAGAGCGTACAGGTGTGTGGGGGGCTGAGAGTGTACAGGTGTTAGGGGGGCTGAGAACATACAGGTATTAGGGGGGCTGAGAGTGTACAGGTGTGAGGGGGCTGATAGTGTACAGGTGTGTGGGGGGCTGAGAGCGTACAGGTGTGAGGGAGGCTAAGCACGTACAGGTGTGAGGGGGCTGAGAGTGTACAGATGTGAGGGGGCTGAGAGCGTACAGGTGTTAGGGGGGCTGAGAGCGTACAGGTGTTAGGGGGGCTGAGAGCGTACAGGTGTGAGGGGGCTGAGAGTGTACAGGTGTGAGGGGGCTGATAGTGTACAGGTGTGTGGGGGGCTGAGAGCGTACAGGTGTGAGGGAGGCTAAGCGCGTACAGGTGTGAGGGGGCTGAGAGTCTACAGATGTGAGGGGGCTGAGAGCGTACAGGTGTTAGGGGGGCTGAGAGCATACAGGTGTTAGGGGGCTGAGAGCATACAGGTGTAAGGGGGCTGATAGCGTACAGGTGTGAGGGGGCTGATAGCATACAGGTGTGTGGGGGTCTGAGAGCGTACAGGTGTGAGGGGGGTTGAGAGCATACAGGTGTCAGGGGGCTGAGAGCGTACAGATGTGAGGGGGCTGAGAGCGTACAGGTGTTAGGGGGGCTGAGAGCGTACAGGTGTTAGGGGGGCTGATAGCGTACAGGTGTGAGGGGGCTGATAGCATACAGGTGTGTGGGGGTCTGAGAGCGTACAGGTGTGAGGGGGGTTGAGAGCATACAGGTGTCAGGGGGCTGAGAGCGTACAGATGTGAGGGGGCTGAGAGCGTACAGGTGTGTAAGGGGCTGAGAGCGTACAGGTGTGAGGGAGGCTGAGCGCGTACAGGTGTGAGGGGGGCTGAGAGTGTACAGATGTGAGGGGGCTGATAGTGTACAGGTGTGTGGGGGGCTGAGAGCGTACAGGTGTGAGGGAGGCTGAGCGTGTACAGGTGTGAGGGGGGCTGAGAGTGTACAGATGTGAGGGGGATGAGAGCGTACAGGTGTTAGGGGGGCTGAGAGCGTACAGGTGTTAGGGGGGCTGAGAGCATACAGGTGTGAGGGGGCTGATAGCATACAGGTGTGTGGGGGCTGATAGCATACAGGTGTGTGGGGGGTTGAGATCATACAGGTGTCAGGGGGCTGAGAGCGTACAGATGTGAGGGGGCTGAGAACGTACAGGTGTTAGGGGGGCTGAGAGCGTACAGGTGTTAGGGGGGCTGATAACGTACAGGTGTGAGGGATGCTGAGAGCGTACAGGTGTTTGGGCTGAGAGCGTACAGGTGTGTGGGGGGCTGAGAGCGTACAGGTGTTAGGGGGGCTGAGAGCGTACAGGTGTTAGGGGGCTGAGAACGTACAGGTGTTAGGGGGGCTGAGAACATACAAGTGTGAGGGGGTTGAGAGAGAACATATGTGAAGAGAGGCTGCAAGCGTACAAGTGTGAGGGGGGCTTCGAGCTTACAAGTGTGAATCGGGGCTGCAGGCTTACGAGTGTGAGGGGGGCTGCGAGCGAGCGTACCGCTGCTGGTTTGGGATGTCTCTTTTGGGCAAAATATAAATATGAAAGCACTGATGACTTATAATACACTGTTCATTTTCATATATGACATTGTAAGTGTTAAAATAAAAGGTGTGTGCATGGAAGGACTTGATGGGATGGCTAGTGGGCGAATTCGGTGGGACGGCCAGTGGGCGAGCCCTGGGGAATGTTGGGGGGGGCCAGGCCTAAAGCTGTCTAAGGGGCCCCACAATTTCTGATGGCTGCCCTGCCCATACATCAACGCTTGGTGCTGCGTGGTGCTGCGTGCTGCTTCACTGTCACTTGAAGGACTTAGTGGGGAGATTGGTAGCTTGCAGCAACAAAGAGCATGGAAAAGGATGGTTTAAAAATTGTTACTGAAAAAAATTGTTTAAAAACCATTATTATATTAGAAATATAAAAAATGTTTTTTTTTTTTTTTTAAGCTAGCTTGTTTTGTCCCCTCTGTGACTGCAAGCTCACACTCTTTGCATTGAGGCATATTAATGTTCTGGCTCATTATAATAAATACAGTATAATCATGTTTTTTTCTAGTTTTTCTAGAGAGTGTGGAAAGCACTAGAAAAAAAACATTACTAGTATTACTATTAGAGTGTAGTACATACAGACCTGGCTTTGGTGGCCCTTATAGAGTATAAATAAACTTGGTCTATATCCAGAATTCTGGAAAACATGTAATGCCTGGGGTTGGAAGCAGTAATCAGCCACCTTAGTGTCACCTGCAAGCAGCTCAGCTGGTTATTGTACTGTGGTGCAAGTGTGCACAGTTGTGCATTGCCAAAGGTCTGGGCAGGGCTGCTGTTGAAGACATTACTCAGCTCAGTGTCAGTGAGAGAGGAGGGCACCAAGAGTGCATGACTAGGATGTGTGCTGCCACTGTGGGTGGAGTTTAAGCAGGAGCCACAGCACAAAGCTGCACATCTTTCCACAGTCTCTGCCTGTTTAACCAGCAGTTCAGCAGTGTATTCAGTGTATTCAGCTGTTGTGCTTATTTCTAATGTGGCTCAGTGACACTATTTGTAGCCTTGGTAGTCTGGGAAAGGTTGGACCTCCAGTCCCCCTTTTATCTATGATTTTTTGCTATAAAAATATGCTTGTACTTTAAAGGTTAACTCAACTTTCGTGGAGAAAAAAGGATCACAAATAAAAAAATAGCATATACTGTACAATTGGGACACAAGCCATGTTGTAATTTAATTTAATTTTTTTTTAATACAAAAGTTTTTATTGAGCAAATGAAGGCATGAACAATAAGCGTCATTTACAGAGAATAAGAAAACATAGAACGTGTAACAGTGTGTAATGACAGTGATAATACGGTATACATATCCAGGTTAGGTTATTGGCTTATCGACTGGGACCATTGTGGTCCATTTACATATATGTTGTTACATCTATTGGACTTCGTGGGGAGACTGTCTTATAGGTGGAATCGCAAGGTGAGCTGAGGATGTTGTAGGCCTCACCACATTACCGTAACGCTTCTGCATCAAAAGTAACAGATAAAATACAAACAGACCAAAAAAAAGATGAAGAGAAAAACTCACAAACTGACCGATAAAACAGAAACCATACTGGGAAATGCTGGTGACAATAAATCTTAATTTTGAGGGTTCAGTATTGGTATGGCTATAGAGACAAAATATAAATAGAGTGCTCACAAAGACCCATGATGAGTGAAAACAAAAACATGAAGTCCATATGAGACTCAAGGGGCTTCACAAATAATGTGTAAAATTGCAGGGAATGCTTCACATCTGGTGTGCATTAAGTGCAGAGAAAATGTTGCAGAAGAATTTTCAGGCGTACCAAGACACCCCCACATGTGTCCCCACTCGCCAAATCACAGTGACACCCAGCTTTTCAGTCTGGGAGTCAGTAAAGGCATATAGCGATATCCAGAGAATGTCACAGGATGGCAGATTCACTGATGAGATGATAAACGATCCTTCAACTTTAATACTCCGCCATACAAGTACCCGGAAAGGAAGAAAAAAGGGGACCAATAGTGAAGTATGCTAAGATTGAGAATTTATTGCACATAAAAGGTTATACTTACAAAAGTAAGTTAAAAACAGGCATCAAAACAGTCAGAGGATGCAGCAAACACTGTTGTAAGCATTCCTACGAGACTGGAAATTACGTTAGTCGTGCCAGAAGTACGTTGCGTCAATGCATTTCACCCTCCCACAGGGCGTCATCAAAGGACCTAGCTTCCGATTGGAACTGACTGCCTTATATCACAAAAGAGAGAAGTGAACTCCTCTTCCTCCACCAATCAGAGTGGCACAGTGGCCATTTTGTTGGTTGGGAAAACATGTCGCCCCTATGGATAGAGCACACTCCATATGAGGGACTAAACCGCCATGACATTGGTTGGATATACGTCACCATAGTTAGACGTCAGTTGCAGGTGTCGTGAAAACACATGAAAACATAATAACTCCAATGCTTTAATATACAAAAATAAGAAACAAAGGGCAAGAAGATAAAAATGAAAATAAAAATAATAAAAATTAAAATTAAAAAAATATAAAATAAAAATGAAGATGAAAATAAAAATAAAAAATGAAAAATAGAAATAAAAAAATATATATAATGCAAGTCTAAGCAGATCAATAAATATGATTAAAAATTAGACAGGAAACAATTAAGAACTAGTTCAATGTTCAACCCCAGAGGGTTCATCGTCCTCAATCGATGAATCCACTAAGTCTCATTACGAGAGATGGCTCTCTTAAGATTACCCCCTCTCCAATGGGCTTCAACTCGATCAATACCACAAAAAGTAAAACTACTGGGTGACAGTCTAAAGGTGACAGTCTTCTTGGGGGGATCAACCACATTAGGTGCCAACTTCAGCTGTAAAGTCAGAAGTTTTGTGTAGATAAACAAAGGTTTATCAGGTAGGGATTTGGCGAGATCGTTATCCTTCAACAATAAATGCCAATGCTTACGAATAATTTTTTCTACTTGTCTATATTGCCGGATAAAACCTGTCATGAAAGCAATTCCAAAGTCTCTTGTTTACCTCTCTATTCTTAAAAAGATCATCTCTGTTCATATTCCTTACTGAGAGCAGAGTTTTATTCAGCTCTCGTAGGGTGTAACCCTTTTCTATGAATCTATCAAAAAGGACCCTTGACTGTGAATCAAAATCTTCTATCCTGGCACAACTGCACCTGACTCTCATGAATTGGCTCTTGGGAATGGAACTAAGCCATCAAGGGTGGTGGCAACTGTTACGATCAACTTTCTTAAAAAAGGTTTTGGTGGACAATTGATGATTATCCTTAAAAATTACAAGGTCAAGGAAGTTAATACTCTGATTGTCAGAAACTGCTGAGAAGGAAATGCCATATCTGTTCTCACCAATTTTTGCCAAAAATTGCAAGAACGACTCTTTTGATTTTGCCCAAACAATGACAATGTAATCGATATAACACTTGTAAAACTTGAGCTGAGGTAAGTTGCCACCAAAAATGGCATCTTTTTCCCAGTGACTCATAAAAATGTTTGCCACTAAGGGGGCGTAATTGGCTCCCATGGCCATCCCCTTTTTCTGTCTAAAAAACTGTCTGTCATGCCAGAAAAATGACTCATGGCTAGATCTAAAGCATGTACCAAGAAATCTTTTTGTTTATTTTTCATTTTGGTGTTATTTAAAGCCCTTACTACTGCCTCGATGGCATGTTTCTGCTGGATGTTGGTGTATAGGGAATTTAAATCAATAGTGGCCAGAAGATGCTCATCGCTGACCTCAATCCCCCGCAATAATTGCATGAGAATCCCTGCTATCCTACAGATAGGCTGGACAGCTCTGTGCTAATGGCTGTAGAAAACTGTACAGGTATTCACCAATTCTAGCAAACAAGGAATCCACCCCACTCGCACTTGGTCTCCCGGGTGGTTTGGATGGATTCTTATGAATTTTGGGCAATTGGTAAATTACCAGCACTCTCGGAGCATCAGGTACTAAGTACCTGGCCTCTTTCTTAGTGACAATACCCTCGTCCTGGGCTATTTTTACGAAGCGTTTGAGTTTGGCTTTGAATTTGTTAGCGGGATTACCCCCTAATTTTTCATAGATTTCGGCATCATAGACAAGTTTATTAAGCTCAGCTAAATAGTCAGGTTTATTAAGAATGACCAGACCCCCTCCTTTACCAGCACTTCTGATCACAATCTGTTTATTTTTTTTCTAAAGATTTGAGCCCCCTTTCTAAATCAGTTTTGCGCCTACTATGTCTAATGGGCAAACATTCAAGGTCCTGTTGGACAAGGGATCTAAACACTTCGGAAAAATGATTATTAGGATTTCTAGGGTTGTACACCGAGTTATTTTTCAAATTGGTGTGACTATAATAAGGGACTTTCTGTCCTACTTGGGGTGGAGTTTTACTAAAATGTTTCTTGATATTTATTTTCCTCATATTGGTATGGCTATAGAAATTAAAGTATGATCAGGAGGACCAGGACTTCCATTTCAGATCATAGTGTGGAAGACCTTCTCTATGAGCTGATTAGCTGCTATACGCTTAAGGACTTGATCCTAAGGGTCTCCAGGGGTACGCCAAAACAAGGCGATGGACCAATTGACCGCAATAAAAAGTGTGAGGGATAGTTTTTGTTCAGGGGGGTGGAACTAGGTATGTCTGCGAAGAATAAGCACATCTGGTGAGTTAGAGTAGTTGGAACACCTGTGATCTCCGCCACCTTAGTGGTTACTTTTTGCCATAGGTCCCTCAGAGCTGTACAGCTCCAGAAGATGTGCAAGTGGGTCCTTTTCTCAGGGCAACCTCTGAAGCAGTTCTTGGAATCAGCGGGGAAGAATTTGTGTAACTTAGCAGGGGTATAGTACCACCTAGTGTGTAGCTTCACCACTGTTTCCTTCACCGCCACAGATTTTGTGCATTTATGCATATTGGAGATCCTGTCAGACCATTCTTCCGGGGAAGCTACCACCCCAGTCTCTGCCTCCCAGCTGGTTATGGCAGTAGATTTTTCTGGAAGGCCTAGGCAGCCCAGGAAATTATATAATAGGGAGATTGTCCCCTTATCTCTGGATACGGGGCCACATAGATGTTATAACGGGGTTAGATACAGCCCTGAAGCAGTGGGAATGTAAATATTTGTAGAATTCTGTCCTGGGTAAGGAGTGGGAGGATTGTAGGGATAGGAAAGAGCAAATTACTCCATCCTTCTGAAGAGAGTCTAGGGTAACGAGGTCTTTCAAGATCCATAGGGCGAAAGCGTTAGGATTGGGAAATGCTGTGAGAAATGTGGGGCCACAAATATAGGATGCCAGCCTGGGGTTGGGGGGGAGTAATGTGATTTTTTTTATATAAGGATCATAGATGTAGGGATTGGCCCACTACAGCATTTAATGTGGAGATATCCTTTGGGTGAATTGTCTTGGCCCACAGTAATCCGGGGAGAAAATATGGGGCTATTGAAATCTGCTCAAAGCAGAGCCAGGGGATTCCGTGCAGGGGGGTATGCCATTGTGCCAGTTGTAATAGTCTGGTGGAAAGGTAGTATAGCCAGAGGTTTGGTAATCCCAGTCCGCCCATGGCCCTCGATCTATATATCATTTTCTAGCCTAGTCGGGGTTTTTTATTTTGCCAGACAAATTTGTTTACGTCGCGTTGTATTAGGTCAATCGTCTGGCGTGACACATAGTTGGGGAAGGCTCCAAAAAAAAATAAAAGTTTGGGGAGAATAGACATTTTTACTGCTTGTATCCTGCCTAAGAAAGTGATGTGGAATGGGCTCCAAGTATGTAGCAGTTGTCTGATACGAGTAAATGCTGTCAGGTAGTTGGCGAGATATAGTTTGTGAAGCGTAGGGGCTAACTTGATCCCTTAATATGATAGCGCCTGTCCATCCATGTAAAAGCGAAAATTGGATTGGATAGAGGAGGTAATATGTTGGGGGAAGTTTATCGCAAGGGCGGAGCATTTTGAGAGGTTAACCCCTAGACCCAAAATATCCTGGAAGGTGCTTAGGGTGGAAATAAGTTTGGGAATTGAGACTGAGTCAGACAAAAACATGAGGACATCATCCACATATAAACTTAGTTTGAACTCATGATCACCTTTTGTATAACCCTTGATGTTGGGGTCTAGGCTGATTGAGTGGGCCAGGGGTTTGATGGCAAGGGCAAATAATAGTGATGACTAGGGATGAGCCGAACACCCTCCGGTTTGGTTCGCACCAGAACCTGCGAACGGACTGAAAATTTGCACAAACTTTAGAATCCTATTGAAGTCTATGGGACTCAAACGTTCGAAATCAAAAGTGCTAAATTTAAAGGCTAATTTGCATGGTATTGTCCTAAAAAGGGTTTGGGGACCCGGCTCCTGCCCCAGGGGACATGTATCAATGCAAAAAAAAGTTTTAAAAACTCACTTTTTTCGGGAGCAGTGATTTTAATGATTCTTAAAGTGAAAAAAAAGTGAAATATTCCTTTAAATATTGTACCTGGGGGGTGTCTATAGTATGCCTGTAAAGTGGTGCGTGTTTCACATGCTTAGAATAGTCCCTGCACAAAATGACATTTTTAAAGGAATAAAAGTCGTTTAAAACTGCTTGCGGCATTAATGTAATGTCGGGTCCCGGCAATATGGATGAAAATCAGTGAAACAAACGGCATGGGTACCCCCCCAGTCCATTACCAGGCCCTTTGGGTCTTGTATGGATATTAAGGGGAACCCCGCACCCAAATTAAAAAAAGGAGAGGCGTGGGGCCCCCAGGCCCTATATACTCTGAACAGCAATATACAGGCGGTGCAAACAAGACAGGGACTGTAGGTTTGTTGTTAAGTAGAATCTGTTTGTATTTTGAACTGGTACATTTTTAAAGTGTAGTTCCAGCCAAAAAATCTATTTTTAAGCTTTTTGGAAAACATAGGGAAGGGTTATCACCCCTGTGACATATGTTTTGCTGTCTGTGCAACTCTTCAGAAGATTTCACCTCACTTTCTGTCCCAATGACAAATATTTTTTGACAATTTGGGGTTTTTAGTGAAACAAGGATTGGTGATAAAGAATCAGTGGAGAGGAGACACGTTTTTCCAATATTAACTATTAATATTAACATCTCACTTCCTGTTGTCTCCTTCCGTTTGCAAGTAGGAGTCGTTTGTAAGTTGGATGTTTGAAAGTAGGAGCCTGCCCTATATACTCTGCAGAAATTGCGGCTTTAGGTGTTGGTGTTGCCACAACACTGTAAGCCCTCACAGTTACTCTTGGTGGGCGCAGGAACGGGCTCTGCTGTGAAATATTAGTTCAAGAATTGTAATTACATGCCCCTGTTGAACAGGGGCACAAAAATTGGGCCTTTGGTGGTGGTGCTGGTGCCACAACACTGTAAGTTCTCACAGTTACTCTTGGTGGGTGCAGAAACGGGCCCTGCTGTGAAATATTAGATCAAGAATTGTAATTACATGTACCTGTTGAACAGGGGCACAAACATTGGGCCTTTGGTGGTGGTGGTGTTGCCACAACACTGTAAGTCCTCTCAGTTACTCTTGGCGGGAGCTGGAACGGGCCCTGCTGTGAAATATTAGATCAAGAATTGTAATTACATGCACCTGTTGAACAGGGGCAGAAAAATTGGGCCTTTGGTGGTGGTGGTGGTGGTGCTGGTGCCAAAACACTGTAAGTCCTCACAGTTACTCTTGGTGGGCGCAGAAATAGGCCCTGCTGTGAAATATTAGATCAAGAATTGTAATTACATGTCCCTGTTGAACAGGGGCAGAAAAATTGGGCCTTAGTTACTGGTGCCACAACACTGCAACCCTCACAGATACTCTAGTTGGAGCGCAGGAATGAGCCCTCCTGCAAAATATTGCATCAAAAATTGTAATTACACGCCCCTGTTAAACAGGGGCTGAAAAATTGGGCCTTAGGCACTGGTGCTGGTGCCACAACACTGCAACCCCTCACAGATACTCTAGTTGGAGCGCAGGAACAAGCCCTGCTGCAAAGTATTGCATCAAAAATTGTAATTACACGCCCCTGTTAAACAGGGGCTGAAAAATTGGGCCTTAGGCACTGGTGCTAGTGCCACAACACTGCAACCCCTCACAAATACTCTAGTTGAGCGCAGCAACGATTCCTCCTTGCAAAATATTGCATCAAAAATTGTAATTACACACCCCTGTTAAACAGGGGCTGAAAAATTGGGCCTTAGCAACTGGTGACAGCGCCCAGAACCAAAAATATTCTTACAAGCTATCAGCATGATCATTGAGGAGGAAGAGGATAGTCACTCAACATAACAGGATAGTCACTCAGCATCAGCATAGGAACTCTTGAAGGGTTCTGACATTAAAAAAAAAATAATTCGGTTACATTAGCATCAGGTGCTTAGTAGCTGGTGGTGATCCAAGACTGATTCATTTTTATGAAGGTCAGTCGATCGACCGAGTCGGTGGACAGAAGCACCCTGTGATCGGTTACAAAGGCTCCAGCAGCACTGAATGTGCGTTCCAAAAGAACGCTGGATGCAGGACAGGCCAGTAGCTCAATTGCATACTGTGCAAGCTCTGGCCAGTGATCCATCCTCAAGACCCAGTAACTCAGAGGATTTTCGGTGGGAAAGGTGTCCAAGTCAGATCTTGCCCCTAGGTATTCCTGCACCATGTAAAACAGATGCTGGCGATGGTTGCTGGAACCGATCATACCTTGGGGCTGCGGACTAAAAAATTGTCTGAATGCATCGGTCAGACAGCAACCTTCTACACCACTCCTTCTTTGACTGACCGAAGCCTCAGCAATGCGTTGTCCAGGAACAGGAGTTTGTAACCTCCCAGTCTCTGGGAACGCATTGCACAGACCTTTCTGCAAGGGCTCCCGAAGATGTTTCATCCTCTGCTCCCTCTACGATGGCAAGATAAGTTCCGCAACCTTACCCTTGTATAATGGATCAAGGAGGGTTGCCAGCCAGTATTGATCCCTCTCCTTGATACCACGAATACGAGGATCCTTCCGCAGGCTTTGCAGGATCAGGGAGGCCATGCAGCGCAGGTTTGCTGAGGCATTCAGTCCGGAGTTCTCTGGGTCACAAAGGAGGACATGATCCACAGCCACCTCCTCCCAGCCACGTACAAGTCCATGCCTTTCTTGGGACTGTAAATGATGCCTTAAAGACTGCTGCTGATGCTGAGTGCCAGGCTCCACCTCCATGTTGACACAATCCTCCTCTTCCTCCTCCTCCTCTTCCTGTGTGATCGGCGGGCACGCAGGAACACTGTCTGGATAAAGGGGGCCTTGAGAGCTAAGGAAGTCCTCCTCTTCCTGCCTCTGTTCTGCCTCAAGTGCCCTGTCCATTATTCCACGCAGCGTGTGCTCCAACAGGTGGACAAGGGGGACAGTGTCACTGATGCATGCACTGTCACTGCTCACCATCCTCGTGGCCTCCCCAAATGGTGAAAGGACAGTGCATGCATCCCTGATCATGGCCCACTCGCGTGTGGAAAAAAACAAGCTCCCCTGACACTGTCCTGGTGCCATAGTCGCACAGGTACTCATTGATGGCCCTCTGCTGTGTGTGCAGCCGCTGCAGCATGGCCAACATTGAGTTCCACCTGGTGGGCATGTCACAGATTAGGAGATTCTTGGGCAGGTTAAATTCCTTTTGGAGGTCAGCCAGCTGAGCACTGGCATTATATGACACACAGACTTTCCTGGCCTGCCTCAGGACATCCTGTAAGCCTGGCTACCTGCCCAAGAACTGCTGCACCACCAAGTTAAGGACGTGAGCCAAACAGGGCACATGGGTCAGTTGTCCATGTCGGAGGGTGGAGAAGAGGTTGGTGTCATTGTCGTAAACTACCATACCTGCCTTAAGCTGGCGTGGCGTCAACCACCTCTGAACCTGCTCCTGCAGAGCTGACAGAATCTCTGCCCCAGTGTGGCTCCTGTCCCCCAAGCACACCAGCTCAAGCACCACATGACATCTTTTGGCCTGTGTGCTTGCGTAGCCCCTTGAACGCCTACGGAGCACCACTGGTTCCGAAGACAAATCAGCACAGGAAGAGGCCATGGAGGAAGAAGAAGAGGAGGGGGTGGAGGAGAGAGGTGTGGCAGAATCACCACTAGTAGTATTTTGGAGGTGTGGTGGCGGAATAACCTCCAACACTACGGCACCCTGTCCTTCATCCTTCCCAGCTGCCTGAAAAGTGTGCGGTGAAAGATAGATAATGCCCCTGTCCATGTCTGTTGGACTATGAGTCAGCGGTAATATGCACCTTACCGATGACCGCCCTGTCCAGCAAGGCCAAGACATTGCCTTCCACATGCCGGTAGAGGGCCAGAATCACCTTCCGTGAGAAAAAGTGGCCTGTGGGAACCTGCCACTGAGGAACCGCACATTCCACAAACTCACGAGAGGGGGCAGAGTCTACCAACTGAAAAGGTAGCAGTTGAAGTGCTGGCAATTTAGCCAAGCTAGCATTTAACCGCTGGGCATGTAGATGGCTGGAAGTGAACTTCTTTCAGTGGTGTAGCAGCTGGGGCAGGGAAATTTGCCTGGTACAATCTGATGTTGGTGTACCGATAGCAGATTGCCCCCAAGTACTTGGCTGTGACACACCTAATTCTACATCTTCATTCCTCTCAGTGCAGGTCTCAGAGAGGATTGAAGTTATAGTGGGGTTGGAGATCCCAGCTAATGAGGAGCAACGAGAGGTCCTCTTTGTTCTTTGGTGTGGGTCTTTTAGGTACCCTTGCCAATGAACTGCATGGCAAGTCAACATATGATTGGTCAAGCATGTGGTGCACAAGCGGGAGATGTTTTGGCCAAGCGAGATATGCTTGAGACATATGTTGCAAATAGCAGCGGTGGGATCTGATGCACTCCTCTCAAAAAAGGCCCACACCAAAGAACTTTTAGAATAACGCGCAGGGACAGCAGCACCCTGCACATGCGGTGTGATGCAGTTGGTGTGCTGCCCTTAAGCTGGCCCCTGGAGGGAATCCTGCCTCGTTGGTGATGTGCCTCCTCCTCCTCCTCTCTCCTATCAGGCACCCACGTGGAGTCAGTGACCTCATCATCCCCTCCCTCCTCATCACTGGAGCAATATGCTGCAGCTGGGGGAACATGACTGCCAGATTGCTGTCCTTCTTGGGCACCCCCCCTCTCTGGGCTCATGTTACTGCCTTCCTCCAGCTGGGTTCCATCATCGAAGCCTTCAAAACGCTGGGCATCCTCCTGGAGCATGTATGACTGATGCCATTGAGCTGAGGGAAGAGGCCGCATTGGCAGCTGCTTTGCCAGACAAAGTACCCTGAGCCTGGGTGAGAGAGGATGAGGAGGATGAGGACGGCTTGGTCATCCACTCTAACAATTCTTCTGCATATTGCAGCTCAACACCGAAAAAAAGGACAAGCGTGTCCCACGGCCACGTGCTGATGAGGCTGCACCGTCTCCATGACCAGCACTGTTGCCTGTAGGCACAGAGCCTGCTTGCCCTCTTATATTGGCTTGTGACTGTCTGCCTCTCCTTGTTGGCCTTCCAGACATACCAATGGCCTGCAGTGAGATGTAGCTGCACAAAGGTGGGATGTATATATATACTGATACTGCAGCTAGCAGAATCAACTGTCTGCCTGTAGTATTATTAGTACGAGAACACCAGCAATTGTCTTCAGGTAGATTTAGGTGCACACTGTGCAGAGGATGCAGTACACTAACTGTAAATACTGTAGCTGCCTGCCTGTGGTATTAATATAGGATCAGAAGAACACCACCAATTTTATTCAGGTAGCTTTAGGTGCACACTGTGCAGAGGACACAGTACACTAACTGTAAATACTGTAGCTGCCTGCCTGTGGTATTAATAGGAGCTGAACAACAGCAATTTTCTTCAGATAGCTTTAGGTGCTCACTGTGCAGAGGACACACTACACTAACTTGTAAATACTGTAGCTGCCTGCCTGTGGCATCAATATAGGATCAGAAGATCACCACCAATTTTCTTCAGGTAGCTTTAGGTGCACACTGTGCAGAGGACACAGTACACTAACTGTAAATACTGTAGCTCCCTGCCTGTGGTATTAATATAAGATCAGAAGAACACTACCAATTTTATTCAGGTAGCTTTAGGTGCATACTGTGCAGAGGACACAGTACACTAACTGTAAATACTGTAGCTGCCTGCCTGTGGTATTAATAGGATCAGAACAACAGCAAATTTCTTCAGGTAGCTTTAGGTGCCCACTGTGCAGAGGACGCAGTACACTAACTGTAAATACTGTAGCTGCCTGCCTGTGGTATTAATAGGATCAGAAGAACACCACCAATTTTATTCAGATAGCTTTAGGTGCACACTGTGCAGAGGACACAGTACACTAACTGTAAATACTGTAGCTGCCTGCCTGTGATATTAATATAGGATCAGAAGAACACCACCAATGTTCTTCAGGTAGCTTTAGGTGCACACTGTGCAGAGGACGCACTACACTAACTTGTAAATACTGCAGCTGCCTGCTGTACTGTACTAATAGGATCAGAAGAACACCACCAATTTTCTTCAGGTAGCTTTAGGTGCACACTGTGCAGAGGATGCACTACACTAACTTGTAAATACTACAGCTGCCTGCGGTACTAATAGGATCAGAAGAACACCACCAATTTTCTTCAGGTAGTTTTAGGTGCACACTGTGCAGAGGACGCACTACACTAACTTGTAAATACTGCAGCTGCCTGCTGTACTGTACTAATAGGATCAGAAGAACACCACCAATTTTCTTCAGGTAGCTTTAGGTGCACACTGTGCAGAGGATGCACTACACTAACTTGTAAATACTACAGCTGCCTGCGGTACTAATAGGATCAGAAGAACACCACCAATTTTCTTCAGGTAGTTTTAGGTGCACACTGTGCAGAGGACGCACTACACTACCTTGTAAATACTGCAGCTGCCTGCTGTACTGTACTAATAGGATCAGAAGAACACCACCAATTTTCTTCAGGTAGCTTTAGGTGCACACTGTGCAGAGGATGCACTACACTAACTTGTAAATACTACAGCTGCCTGCGGTACTAATAGGATCAGAAGAACACCACCAATTTTCTTCAGGTAGTTTTAGGTGCACACTGTGCAGAGGACGCACTACACTACCTTGTAAATACTACAGCTGCCTGCGGTACTAATAGGATCAGAAGAACACCACCAATTTTCTTCAGGTAGTTTTAGGTGCACACTGTGCAGAGGACGCACTACACTAATTTGTAAATACTGCAGCTACCTGCTGTACTGTACTAATAGGATCAGAAGAACACCACCAATTTTCTTCAGGTAGCTTTAGGTGCACACTGTGCAGAGGACGCACTACACTAACTTGTAAATACTACAGCTGCCTGCGGTACTAATAGGATCAGAAGAACACCACCAATTTTCTTCAGGTAGTTTTAGGTGCACACTGTGCAGAGGACGCACTACACTAATTTGTAAATACTGCAGCTGCCTGCGGTACTGTACTAATAGGATCAGAAGAACACCACCAATTTTCTTCAGGTAGCTTTAGGTGCACACTGTGCAGAGGACGCACTACACTAACTGTAAATACTGTAGCTAATAGGACTAATAGGATCAGAAGAACACCAGCAATTTTCTTCAGGTAGCTGTAAATACTGTAAAAACACCTGCCTGCCTGTCAGTAGGAAGAGAATAACAGGAACGGATCAAGCTAAACTGAATACAGTGTATATATATATATATATATATATATATATATATATATATATATATATATATATATACACAACACCTAAGATGTGTATATATATATATATATATATGTATATATATATATATATATATATATATATATATATATATATATATATATATATATATATATATATATATATATATATATATATACACAATACACTGTAAGTGCAGCTAACTGACTCGCCTGCCTACTCTATCTAACTTAAATCAAATGACACTGTCTCTCTGTCTATCTATCTCTCTCTCAACGCCAGAACACACTTTTATAGAGTGGGGCGTGTGCTAAACCCCCTGAGCCATAATTGGCCAAAGCCACCCTGGCTTTGACCAATTACGGCTCTCTGTAAAGACGGTGCTGTGATTGGCCAAGCATGCGCTGTGATGCCACAGTGAATTATTGGCCGTGATGCGACACTTGAATTTGACGTGAACGGCCCATATCATTCGTAATTCGGCGAAGGGCCGAACACACGATGTTCGAGTCGAACATGGGTTTGACTCAAACACGAAGCTCATCCCTAGTGGTGACAAGGGGCACCCTTGTCTTGTTCCCCTGCCTAATGTGAAGTATTCAGAGCTGCAGCCCAGGAGTCTAATCCGTGTGCGCGGATGATGGTAAAATGCCCAGAATCCATGGACAAAGGCCCCTGAAAAGCCAAATTTTTCAAGGGTTAGTTCGAGGTAAGGCCAGAGAATGCTATCGAAAGCCTTGTGGATGTCAAGGCTTAGGAGTAGCACTCTGCGTGAGTGTAAATCAGCATCTTGGATGATTTTGGACGCAAGTCTGATATTGTCCTTGATTTGTCTGGTCAGGATAAAACCTGTTTGGTCAGGGGAGATTAAGGAAGTAATGATATTCGAGAGCCTGTCGGCTAAAATGCGACCAAAAATTTACAAATTGGTATTGATGACCGAAATTGGTCTATAGTTTTGGGGCAGGGAGTGGTCTTTGTTTGGTTTTGGGATCAGGGACGTGTTCGCTAGAAGCATGTCAACTGGAAAAACGTTGCCTTTGAGAACATGGTTAAAGAGAGGTTTTAGATATGGGATTAAGTTACCTTGGAATTTCTTGTAGTATGGGGCTGAGTACCCATCAGGTTCTGGGGTTTTGGAGGGTGTTAAGGATTTTATAACTTTAATTATTTCAAGGTTCGAGCAAGGGGCATTCAACTCCTGGAGGTGTTCTTGTGTTAGGGCAGGGAGAGGTAGGTCATCTAACCATGTTTTGAGGGCAGGGTCAGGGGGCAAGGAAGGAGGGGAGAGTAGTTCTGTATAAAATTTAGAAAATATGTGTAAAACCTCCGATGGGTGAGAGACTAAGTTACCGTTGGGGTTTCTTAATTTGTATGTGTGGGGGGTTGGATGGATTGAGCTTTCTCGCAAACATGGCCGAGGCCAAATTGCCGTGTAATAGGAATTTGGCTCTTGACCATCTCAGGGCTTTTTCTGTCTGTTTGGAGAGGATTTTATCGAGTTCCATTCTATTGTTGTTAATTTGTTGTAAAAAATCTGGGGCGTGATTTTGTGTGTTTAGGTGGTATAACCTATCCAGTTCAGTAGTGAGTTTGGTGATATCAACCAATCTCTGTTTTTTTCCTTTCTGCAGCTAGTTGTCCCCTAATTACTACCTTATGGGCCGCCCATAGAACTGTAGGGGAGATGTCATTCGTGTCATTGGTGGCAAAGTATTCTTCCATATGTTTTGAAATTTGGGATACCAGGATTGGGTCCGTGAGGAGGGACTCATTCAGTCTCCAGCCTGCGATGGAAGGTTTAAGGCCTATGTGGGATATGTCCAGGGAGACCACCATGGGCAAGAATGGATCGCTGCAGTGCTAGAGTTTGCAAGGAGTATAGGGGAGCAAAACAAGTAATCCAATCTGGAGTAGCTGTCCTGGGGGTGGGAGTAAAAAGTGTACTCTTGGGCACTTATATTATGCGCCCTCCATGAGTCTACCAGATTGTGTGTATGCAGCAGTGTTTTCAAGGTTTTGGGGAAGGCATTGGTGGCGCTACCAACCCTGCTTCTATCGAGGGATGAGTGCGCCACCAAATTGAAGTCTCCACCCAGCAATAAGTGTGTGGAGTTGTACTTATCCAAAATCTGGAAAAAAGCCTTAAAAAAGGTTGCCTGAGAGTCATTAGGGGCATAGAGATTAGCTATTGTGACCTTCTTCCCTTGTGAAGAGCCCTGCAGAATAATAAAACTACTAGCTGGATGTTTTTAGGTGTTCTCCACATCAAATAATAAGCCATTTTTAACAAATATTACCACTCCTCAGGACCTGGACCCAAACATTGTATAGTGCCCTAGGTCATAAGATCTGTAAAAGTATGTGGGGTGATTATTTTCAGAGAAGTGAGTCACCTGTAAGAGTATGATATCTGCCCGTAGGCATAGGTTTTAAAGGCCTTTTTCCGCTTCTGATGGGAATTAAACCCCTTGACATTATGGGAAATTAATCTAATACCCATTTTAAATTTGGGTGGTCAGATGGGCATAAATGATTGGGGGGGTCCCAAGGTGTAGGCTACCATTGTCCACCACCTTAGAGGGGTGGGAACATCCGGATTGTCATATGAGATTACGAATCCCAACTTGTAGCAATAACTAGGATAAACCATAAGGGCTATAGTAGCAGCATTTTTAGTGCTATCAAAAAAAGAGTCCCGTAACCTAAAAAGATTAAACAGTAAAACAAAGTAAAATAAGTATAAACCATTGGGGTCGGGAGGGGATAGACCATCCCGACAATAGGATAATACAGTAACCTGTCAAGGGTAAAACTTCCTGAACAATAGGACAATAGTGTCCAACACTCTTGGCAATCTGTTGGGAGACAAGAAAAAAAAGGAAAAAACCCAAAAGATGTGCTCTGGGAAAGAGGGCAAAAAGTCTTTCTCCCTTTTTTCCTTCTCCCTTCCTCCCTTTACCTGTGGGAATCAGCAAGAGTGGGGGGACAACCAAGCGGATGCCACTGTACGTCTGCACAGCGGGGAGCAGTCAGATAGATAAACGGTGCATTGAGGTGTAATTGAAAAGTAGAGGGGGAGAGGGGCTCCGATTATGCAGGTAGACAGTCTGTTATCCAAGGAAGGGAATAATTATTGCGCTACCCTAAAAAATGAGGATGGACAGTGAGTGAGTAAGCTGCTACAAACCATGTGACAAGAATGAATACCATATATTAAATAAATGTAGCGCTAAATCAACTTGTATAAGTAATAAATGTGCACGTGCATATAATGTCCCAAATAATGCCGTGTGGCTGTCAACACAAAAGTCCACAATCAGGGTAAATGAACCATGGGGCAATACATGCAACTTCTCAGTTGTGCAACCAACTGCACAGAGCAGGAACTATTGATCTGTGGAAATCATCTTTGACCCAGTTCTAGTGGACCAGAAGGGACATCCATAGCCGAGAGAGGCTCTACCCTTGCCTCCACCATAGAGGCTCTACCCTTGCCTCCATCACCTCATGTTTCTGCCCTTGGTGGCACAAAGTCTTACTGATTCTATGCTTATGGCAATAGAATCCAACACAGTTGGTAAGCGTATTCCATCCTTCTACTTACCTTGAAGTCTTCTGAGTACATCGTTGAGAAGTTGCATGTATTGCCCCATGGTTCATTTACCCTGATTGTGGACTTTTGTGTTGACAGCCACACGGCATTATTTGGGACATTATATGCACGTGCACATTTATTACTTATACAAGTTGATTTAGCGCTACATTTATTTAATAGACAGTCTGTTATCACCATCCCCGTGAGAGTCCAAGGTACACCTCAACCATCTAATGAAGTCCCAGGTCATGTATAAAAGTTAGGGTGTAAGATCTGGAGTGAGATGAAAAGGGTGATCGATTAAATCATGTGGCCCTTGAGTTCCTGCCTCTGTCTTCTGCGGTCCCTCTGCGGTGAAGGGGTTGCCCATATGGCTGAAGGGTGAGGGGTAGAAGGCATAGGTAGAAGGCATCTAGGAAGATCCTCTTTAGCCATTAGGCCTAGCTTGACTAGGAGCTCCTTCCCTTCGTGTATGGTGATCATCGTATATGTGGTTCCATTATGTATGACTTGAAGTTTGAAGGGGAACCCCCATCTATAATGGATTCTTGCTTCTTGGAGTGGCATGGTGATCTCCTTAAGCTTGCAGCATTTATTTACGGTGGCTGGAGATATGTCAGGGTAAATTTGGATTCTGATACCATCCAGCAAGATGTTGGGGGTATTGTGGGAAGCTCTGAGGATCTCCTCCTTCACAAGGTAGTCCTTGAGGCATAAAATAATATCCCTGGGTGGTTTATCATCAGGCAGTTTGGGGCGAAGGGCTCAGTGTAGCCTGTCTCATGCAAAAGCGGACACGGGGAAAGCAGGCAGCAGGGACTGGAACAACTTGTGAATGGCTGGGGTTAAATCAGTGACCACCTCAGGGACCCCTCTGATTCTCAAATTATTCAATCTGTTTCTGTTGTCCAGGTCCTCCAAGTGGACCTGGAGCTGGGAGACAGATTCAGTAAGGGCCTTGTGGTCTCTGCGGAGGTCAGTGTATGCAAGCTTCAGCTCGTCATGCTTCATTTCTAAGAGATCTGTTCTGCCTCCCAGAACAGCTATCTCTTGCTGCAGATTATTGGTAGATTTGTGGAGTTCTATCTGGAACTTCTCCGCAATCTTATTGTACATGGCTGTTAGGCTGTCATCTAAGTCTGTCTTGGTGAGTTGTAGAGTGTACTCACTGTCCCCAGACGAATGCACCGGAGAGGCCGCTGAGCTGTGTGCAGGGGCTAAAGTGTGTTGTGGCTTGGGGCCATCTTGGTGTTTCCCTGTCATCTCACGAACCCTAAGGAGATAGTTCGTTAGGGAACTTTGAGCTGGTTTCCTGCAACGGGACCTGGAGGACGGCATGAGTCAGTTATAAAAGTGTTTTGGCTCTGGGGAAGGCGCTGAAGTCCCCGCTGTGTCGGAGCTCCCCTCAGAAGCGGCCTTCCAGTTTTGCACCGCGCATGCGCCCCGTAATTTAATTTTATTAACCACTAGCCGACCACCCACAGTACATTTACTGTGGGCAACTGACACAGGCAGGCTCGATCACGCACATGTACATCAACCAACCTGTTCCGGGTTAGGGGAGTGCAGCAAACCTGCTTCTGCAACCGCTGTAGGGAATTGTAGATTCCACAGTCCACATTCCCATCGCACACATTCCTGGAATGAGCTCTTAAGGTTCTGGATGTTGTAGCGAATGCCAGCTGGATACTGTAACATACACAATATAATGTAGATATTTGCCAGCACACCAAGGATCTTCAATTACATCCAAAAGTTTTTTTTATTGAAGAGAGATCACATCACAAACAGTATATTCTGAGCCACACAGTACCCCTTCATCAGGCATGTAAGGTCACATGTTTGACGAATATCTACATTATATTGGCTTATAGATCCCGGTACTCAGGCCGCTTTCGGCAGCCGAGGGGTCAAGTCATTGCTATGTGATCACATGATCGCAATTTCAACAAAGTTGTTTAAATTAATTTCATTCATAACAGCTGTGTTTCCTATAGAGTGAAGTTGTGATTGGCCTATAGCTATAATATGGTACTTGGGCCAATCACAGTACCCTGTCCCAAGTGATTAGCAGTATCCAATCACAGATCACTAGATCACTAATGACAGTTAAAAACAATGATCATCATTGTAACAGCAATCCCTAATCACCACCACTTCAGTCATTTGATGACGCTGTACTGCACTGGTGACAGTATGTAAAAAAAAAAATTGAAAAAATATTTAATTTGTTAATTTTCCAAATTTGCAACGTTAAAAAATACTTCAGACAGTTCTGGCATTATAAGAGCCTCAAGAAATGAGATAGGCCATCAGTACATCCAGATCAATCTTCTAATATATACCATAGTTTACAGACACTATGACTTACACACAAACACAAATTAATATACACCTATGGGGATATTTTTTTTTACCAAAGACATGTAGCAGAATACATTTTTTCCAAAATTTATGAAGAAATTTACTTTTATTGAATATGTTTTATAACAGTAGCTTCTATTTTTGTTTCAAAATATTCAGCTTATTTTTGTTTATATAGCAAAAAGTAAAAACTCAGGGGTGATCAAATACCACCATGAGTAGCACAGTGCTGAATAGCAAAAAATGGCTGGGTCATGAAGGGGATAAAACCTTCCGGAAGTCAGATGATTAAAAATTATCTTTCTATCAGTGCCTATCAGTGCCGCCTATCAGTTCCCATCAGTGCTTCCTAACAGTGCCCGTCAGTTCCACTCACTGCCTATAAGTGCAGCCTCATCAGTGCCTCCTTATCAGTGCCCACCAGTGTTGTCTCATCAGTACAGCCTATCAGTGCCCATAGTGCAGCCTCATCAGTGCACGTCAGTGAAGGAGAAGAATTACCTGTTTGCAAAAATGTATAACAAACTATAAAAAAAGTTTTGTTTTTTTTTCAAAATGTTCGGTCTTTTTTCGTCCATTTAGCAAAAAATAAAAGACCCAGTGGTGACTAATGACCACCAAAAAAAAGCTCTATTTGTGTGACAAAAATTATAATATTTAAGTCTGGGTACAGCGTTGCATGACTGTGCAATTGTCATTCAAAATGCGACAGTGCTGAAAATTGGCCTGGGCAGGAAGGGGGTAATAGTACCCAGTAGGTAAGTGGTTAATTCTAGGAAAGAGATTTTAATACTTTCTGTGAACTTACTATGAAGCACTTCACTTCCTGTCCTTGAGACACCAGGACAAAAATAGAGGAGCTTTTGCCCCCAAACTGGAAAGCACAGACAGTAGAAAAAAACATTGTCAGGAGTTTGGATTCTGTTCACCTCAACTAAAAATATGCACTATTAAAATGTTTCTATTTTTTATTTGTGTCCGCTTAGAAGGTATTTTCCATCAATTTGTACCCTGGCCTTAATTCTCAACTTTGTTTTAACACTATTGAAGCAAATGTCAAAAGTCAAACTGGTTTATATAACATTTGACTTGTCGTTTATAGGACTTCCTTATTCTTCAGCTTATATCTATAAAGGAAACCACACCAATGAGATCTTTTGCTTTCATAGCAGTCTGAATATTATGTTTGCATGTAAACATTTATTCATTTCAACTGGGAGCCACAAAACAGTACCCTTTAAAAAAACAAAAAAAAAAAAAACAAACACATTGAAGAAGATAAATCTAAACACATACTCTACATTTTTACTATATATCATGATAAGAATCATCATCCTATCATTATGTTCCATAAATGTATATGTCAATCAATGTTCCATGTATGGCTGCACAGGATGATCATGTTTTATAAATGAGTGTCAGTACAGTATATATAGTCCAAGTTACAGTGCTATTATAGTTTTTGTGTATGTTGAATCTTTAATGTGGAATGTAAATGAAATCATATTTAGATGTGTTTCCAGCTCATATTATTCAGTATGCCTACTTGTGAACATTAATGTACTATGTACTGTAAGACTTTTTTTGTTTTACTGTCTATGCAATATCACCTGTAATTTTTCAAGAAATGGGGCAGGACAGAACTTTCTGCAAGGTGATGGAAGTATAATAGTCCAGTTATAATTGCAGAATACATTATGTTAAATATCAGAATGTGTGATGGTAGAATGCAAATTCCTTCTGCGCAGTCCTTTTTTTTTTTTCTTAATATCATAAAGGCCTAGAGACGTACTTAATAAAAAACAGCAATGAGCAAATAGCTAAACACAAAATGCAGGGAACAGCAAACCAATCCTAAAAATGTAATACAGTAGCTCCAGCTACAATACTGACCCTTTGTTCAGTACTTTCCACTACAGACTTGCCTAGTGCTGCTCCTCTTCTGGATTCAATGATGATCACCATTTTTTAGTCCACCTTCTGTGAACCCAAGGCATCAAGGGCTCATTCCCACTATGGGGTCACAGGAGAATGCCACCACCAGAGGAGGAAGAGGAAGATAAGGATTTGCAGCTCACACAACTGTACTGAGAATACCTTGAACAAGGACATACATACAGATTTTTTATTTCTTTTTTGCTATGGGTTGATCCAAGGGAAAAAAAGAGGATTCTAAAACCCAATATTGGCCCTGTTTTTTGTTGGCTACTGGATTTTCCATGTATTTCTTTAAACCATTTAAGATAGGAAATCTATACTGGGAAAAAAGACATCATGCTCTGTGATTAAGCCCTTTGTGGAGTAAAATGCGTATAATGGGTTGTGGACAAATGGGTCCCGTTCATTTTTGCTTGGCCAGTGGAACAGCTGAGCGGGGATGCACTTCTGGGCATGTCTGGAGGTACAGGGAAAGAGGCAAGTTTGGGGTGGAACAACTACTTATGATTATAGTTTGTAGGGGAAGTTATGATTTGCAAGGTAATTTACCCCAGAGCTTACTGAATGAGGTAAAGGTTTGTTGACTTCCATCATCCAATCATGTGCAAGCAAAACTTCAGTTTTTTTTTTTTTTCCCTTGCACGTGATTGGGTGTTCTTTGCAAAGTGAAATTCCACTAAGCTCTTTTAAAATTCTGTTGAAATGTGCAACTTCATTTGCCAAGTGACCTGTCTATAGTATTTTCCTTTAGTAAATCAACCCTATTGACTTGGAACAAGTAAGTAATTCAGAAGCTTTGATTTTTCTTTTAATTTGACCAGCTGCACACCTATTTTTGCCCGATGCCTCAAACCACTGAGGCCTGGAACAGACAAGCAGCTAGTATGTCCAGCTTCAATTCTTGTATTAGTAATAGTTTCTTTTACAATTTACATCTAACTTTGTATAATAAAACTCTAACAGCAAATATGAATACTATTTAAATTAATTACATTTCTTTCATAGAATTTATTGTTCCTAGAGAAGTTAGTATATAATGATAAGTAAAATTTACTTAAACATAAAACATTTAAAATGTTCCATATATGAAAAATAAAAGCATATTTTAATTTGTTTTTACAGCATCTAGCATTAGGTAGACAGTGAATCATGGAAGTATCCAGCAGAGAGGAGGTTACCAAAGGTTACATTTTTAATGAGTCTGACAGTAGATAATTCATAGAAATGTATTTCCACAAGCTTTTTCGCTTATTGAGAGGTTTTAGCTTCCAGAAAAATGAAGTGCATTGATGCTGCTAGAGTTGCCTCTTAAGATTATTATTTATTAGCTTTCATTTTGTGATAATACTTTGTTTTGCTAGAGCTGCTAGTTTGTCACTAATGCTTTAATACCACCTCCTAGTGTACAGAAGGACAAAATTACTAGATGATTCTTAGCAATGCATGCTGGGTACTTGAGTTTCTTGAAGGGGTTGCAGCTTGGCCATATAAATGTCTAGCAGAGGCATTTTTATGTTCTATTCCCCACAATGTCACTATGATAACTTGATTTATACATCTTTTGAATTCTCTCAAATATTTGTATTTACCAGTGTTACAATGCTATTATCTAGTCTATTGTACGCTCTTTGGTCATCAGAATGCTACCATGTTTTTTTACTAGGCTATATGAAGGTAATTGAATGTGTTAAAATGTTTTGCTGCATGTGACACAATAAATGAAAATTGATGAGACAAATTGAATGTAAATAGGAATCTGACATAATGAAACAATGCCAGATTCAATTATTTATCCAATTTTGTCTATAGTTGCCTGTGGCAGACATATGCAATTATAAGAAAATAGATGTCACTGGAGTAAGAAAGAACACAGGACATTTTGCAGCATATGTTTGTTTATGCATCACAATGTATGACATTACCATGCTTTGTGTGTTTAAATATGGAAATAACTAGAATGTACATTTTCACATCACCTTGACATGTGCATAATTTACAGCATATTACCATTTTGTTAATAATGTTCACCTACCTGTACAGGGGCTTTCAGAGAGAATAAGTAAAGTGTTTAAGTGGCTGATATGTTGTTAACTGCTAGTATGCATAAATGCAGCAATTAGGGTGCATATGCAGAGTCTTTTCACATTGTACTGCTCCGCTGCATTCAGCAAAGGATCTGTAAACAGATCCCCAGCTGAATAAGAGCTGAATAGGATGGATGTTCATTTTGTGACATCTATGCCCATTTAGTTTGTGTCTGCATTTTAACAGCAGACCATGGCAAACCCATGATGTCTTTATAGGCAGGCAGATGTACAGTAAGTGAACTTGTGTCTGTTTACATCTGGCTAGCACCAATCCATTACATTTAGGTGCAGAAAAACTAAAAATGTTCCAGTCCTTTTTGGCTTTATTTTCTGGATCTGGATTGACTCAGAGGTATGTGGCTGTAAAGGAACACTGGCCCATTTACCTGCCCATAGAGCCAGATGGAGTTTTTGATCAAGTCCATCAGAAAAATCTGTAAATATCATGCCTGGGGGGTTCTATAATATGCCTGTAAAGTGGTGCATTTTTCCATTTTTATTTTTTATTTTTTAATAAAGGGCTTGTCCCAAGCTGTCTCTTGTCTTTTTTACCATTGTTGACACTTTTTTATGAAATGGTAGGGGTACAAGGTGCTCCATTACCAATTCACATGGGGGAGAGGGATCTGGGGGTCCCCTTGTTAAAGGGGGCTTCCAGATTCCAAAAAGCCCCCTGCCCGCATACCCCCACAACCACCGGGCAAGGGTTGTAGGGATGAGGCACTTGTTCCCATCAACATGAGGACAAGGTGCTTTGGGGTCAGCCCCATGTTGAGAGCATGTGGCCTGGTACATTCAGGAGGGGGGCTGCTCTCTCATCCCCTCTCTTTTCCTGTGGCCTGCCAGGTTGCGCGCTCGGATAAGGGTCCGGTATGGATTTTGGGGGGACCCCTATGCCATTTTTTTTTAATTCGGTGCAGGGTTCCCCTTAATTTCCATATCAGACCTGAAGGGCCTGGTATGGATTTTAGGGGGACCCTCACGCAATTTTTTTTTAAATTTTGGTTTGGGGATCCCCTTAATATTCATACCAGACCCAAAGGGCCTGGTAATGGACTGGAGGGGGGCATGCTCTTTTATTCAATGAGTTTTATCTATATTGATGAGCTCCGACAATTCATTACAGCCACGATCAGTTTTGAATAAATTATAAAATGTAGCAGCGCTCAAGTCCGTGGATATAACAGTAAAATAACATAAACAAAAATATCTAAATATATATTTATCTCTCTATCTATAAAGAGATGGATCAAATTTTCTGTAGAGAGAGTAAAAGACAATAAACAATAGTCCATAAAAATAGTCCAAAGCAAAAGTCTATAATATGTGAATCATCTGTGGTGTGGATGGATGGATGTGGGAGCCAGGGAGATCTGTGCAGCCGAGATACCAAGGGCAGCTTCCTGTAGAGTGAAGTCAGCTCTCCATGTGTACATAAAAAAACCAGAAAGAAAGCGCCCCTTAAGTATCATAGGTTTAATGTGGTATTAAGAGCATATAAAAGCACTTACATTAAAATAGACGAATATCAGCTTCCATAGAGAACTGAACCCAGTGTATGTCATAAATTCCACTAGTGTGGGGCTGATGTATGCCGGGTGGATGGCCGCGGACCTCCGCTCGGGAACGCCGACTGTGTAAGCGGTGAGGTGAGAAAGTCACTTCCGCGTTCCAACAGGTCACATGGGTGATGACGTCACTCGTGTCGTTCAAGTTCGCTGGGGATCACTACGCGTTTCTGAGCATGCGCGAAGCTCGTAACGGGCATGCGCGCTCCTTTATCAAGTGTGTTAGGGACAGCAAACTAGGAGGCTTAAATAGCTGGATGAAAAAAGCAATTACCAATCAAGATGGATCAGGAATGAAGGGGAAGGAGAAGGGAACACTATCTGGGGAAATTAAATGACAGTGTTAAGGATAAATTCTCTATGAATTACAAATTAATGTGATAGTAAAAATATATAAAAAAAAAGGAAAAAATGTATATAATGAAATTATAATGCTGTTAAAATTTATCAAAGACATAAAAAGTACAGTATATATATAAAAACAGATTGGATGGATAAATATACCATATGTGGTTAATATTCAAAATTCAAAAAATGAAATAAAAAAATATTAAAGAAGAATAAAATTAAAAATAAAAATAATAATAATAATAATAATTTAAGTATTGGGCATAAAAAAAAAAAAGGAAAAACATGAATGAATAAAAAGGATCAATATATACGTTCTAAATAATGGTGTTAACCTCTAATTCCTCATTTAACCCATTAAAAGTAAAAATCCAAAAAGTTTCACGCTCACATAATTTGGAAAAACGCTCGGCCTCGGATAATTTGCGTGGAATGGATTCAATTACCCATACCTGTAGGCCGGCAGTGGACTGATGATGATGTTCAAGAAAATGTCTAGGGACACTATATTCATCACAGCCTTTTTCTATAAAACGGCGATGTTTGCCGAATCGTTGTCGCAAAGGGCAAATGGTGCGTCCAACATACAATAATTTACAAGGACATGTGAGACAATAAACAACGTAATCAGTCGAACAGTTATAAAAGCCTTCCAGTTGGTATGTTTTGTCCTTATGTTGGAAACTGCGTTGGCAGTGTCTAATGAAAGCACAGGTTTTACACAAAGCTTTATTACATCTATACATGCCCGTAAGTGGAATAAGGCAAGGAGTACTCTCTGGTTTAATGGTTTTAAATCTACTAGGTGCTAATTTGTTTTTCAGTGTTGGGGCCCTTCTGTAGGTGACCCTTGGTTTATCGCCAAGGTCATTGTTGAGGTAGGGGTTCTGTTTAAGGATTTTCTAATGTTTTTGGAATATGGATTCCATCTTTCTGTGCTTGTTGTGATATCTGGTGATGAAGCGGACAGTACCATAATCAATCTGTTTGGAAGTTTTGGGTATTTTTCCAGAGAGATAAGTGGCATGTGCTTGATCAACCAGAGTTTCAGGAAATCCCTTTTCAAGAAATGTATTTTTAAGATGAATACTTTGAGTAATGTAATCGAAATCCCTAGTGCAGTTCTGTCTTAATCTTCAATATTGGCCCTTTGGTATGTTGTTTACCCATTGTGGGTGATGACAACTGTTATAATGTAGATAAGAATTTCCCACTGTAGGTTTGGTATAATTGCGAGAAAAAATGGAATTCTGATCGTGAAACAGTTCTAAATCCAAAAAAGGAAGGCTCTCCTTACTGTGTTCGGATGTAAATGACAGACCGAGATCGTTAGCATTACAATGGGAGACAAAACTCTCTATTGAGGATGGTGGGCCATCCCAGATGACAATGATGTCATCTATAAATCTGCCAAAGAAAATCATATGTCGGGAAAAAGGGTTATTATTCCATATGTATTTATCCTCCCACAGACCCATGGTCAGATTGGCATAAGAAGGGGCAAAATTAGTGCCCATAGCTGTACCATGGGTCTGTAGGTAGAATTCATCATTAAAATGAAAATAATTATGATTCAAACAAAATAAAGTAGCTTCAGAAATGAAAACGGCCTGTTTGCCATTAATACAGGAATCAAGGGACAGAAAATGTTGTACCGCCATTAGGCCTATCTGGTGAGGGATGGACGTATACAGTGTCAGTACTAGGATCCCTTTAGGACCCAGCACAACTCACCTGACACAGCCTTTACCTGGGAAACAACAATGATTGACCTGCTCACCTTTAAATAACTTGCATCAGCATTCAATCATTGCTCGTGTTAGAGTTTACCTTGTGTTTGATCCAGTTGATATCTGCTCTGTGTATTTCGTGTATGACCCGGCTCGTTTGACCCTGTTTGCTTGCTTCTGATTCGGTACCGTTTGGACTCTGATCTTCCTGTGTATGACCCAGCTTGCCTAGACTACGTTTTTGCCTAATACCACTAGCACCTTCATCTGCAGCGGTGAACTACAAGCACCAGACATCTATCCTCCACCTGCAGCGGTGAACTACAAACACCAGACACCATCAATCCTCATCTGCAGCGGTGAACTACAAGGTCCAGCAAACATCTACCTACATCTACAGCGGTGAACTACAAGTCCCAGCTGACCTGCTCTGCTCAGACCTGCTCATGGTATGTGCTCTTGTTCTTTGAACTCTTTGCATAATCAGAACACCTGAACTGTTACCTGTTATATGCTCTAGCCTGACATTAACACGAGCCATACATAATAAAGGAAACCTATCATGGATCCTGAGCAGGCTCAGTTGTTTGCACAGGAACTTTGTCGCTTATCCCATTAAGTTCAGGAAATGGCCACAGAGCTCACCAAGGTGCAATCTCCTTCTATTACCACTGCTACAAAAACTCCATCTGAACCAAAAATTCCTTTGCCTGACCGGTTTTCTGGTGACCGTAAAGGGTTTTGCAACTTTAAAAACAACTGCAAATTATATTTCAAGTTAAGGCCATCCTCGTCTGGCCCTGAAACTCAGAGGGTTCAAATCATTATCTCTCTACTACAGGGTGACCCCCAGGCTTGGGCCTTTAACCTGGAACCAAACCATCCAGCCTTGCTAACAGTAGATGCCTTCTTTGAAGCCCTAGGGTTGCTTTATGATGATCCAGATCGTGCTGCTACTGCAGAATCAACCCTGCGTAACTTAAAGCAAGGAACTACCACAGCTGAAATGTATTGCTCAGAGTTTCGCAGGTGGGCCCCGGAATCTGGCTGGAATGATGCAGCACTCCGCAGCCAGTTTAGAATGGGCCTTTCAGATGCAATTAAGGTCAACTTCTCCTACCCAGCCTCACTGGAGGAGGCTATGAGTCTAGCCATTAGAATTGACCGCCGCCAGCGAGAGAGGAGACGAGAACAAACTACAGCTGTGGCAAACTATATACCTCCCTTGCCGCCTGACTATTCCACCTCCAGTGCCAAATCTGAGGAAGAACCCATGCAGTTAGGCTCCACCCGGTTATCTGCCCAGGAACACATGCGTCGGCGTAACATGGGACTCTGCTTGTATTGTGGCCTCAAGGGTCATATGCTCCGTTCGTGCCCTACACGTCCGGGAAACTCCAGGACCTAGGTAATTGCGGGGAGGTTACCTTAGGTCTGCTCTCATCTCCCCAGGGGGACAATCGTATTCTTTTACCCGCTGTCATTCACTTTGGGACAGGGGCTCATGAACTGCTGGCCTTGGTAGATTCTGGAGCCGCTGAGAATTTTATTGATAAGACTCTGATTACCTCTTTGTCCTTGGAAACTCATGCTCTAGATTGCCCAGTCCGCCTGAATTCCGTGGATAATCGTCCTCTCTCACAAGATCTAGTGCTCCAAGCCACCAAGCCTTTCCAGTTACAATTGGGGGCTTTGCATTGGGAGAAGACTTCATGTCTTGTCATTGACTCTCCATCCACTCCTTTGATCCTAGGCCTTCCTTGGCTTCAGAAGCACAATCCTGTAATTGTCTGGCGAACAGGAAATATTTTGGCTTGGTCCAATCAGTGTAAAAAGAACTGCATCCAGCACCCTGTTCAACTGGCTACCTGTCAAGTGGGAATGGAACAGATTACACTTTGTTATAAGGACTTTTGGGATGTGTTTTCTAAAGGGATTGCTGACACTTTACCACCTCATCGCAGTTATGATTGTCCCATTGACCTCTTGCCTGACACTACACCTCCTCGAGGGAGAGTCTTTCCACTGTCTGAGCCAGAGAATCTTGCCATGCAAGAATACATCCAGGAAAACCTAGCTAAGGGTTTCATCCGTCCCTGCACTTCTCCCGCAGGAGCAGGATGCTTCTTTGTCCCAAAGAAGGATGGGGGACTGAGACTTTGTGTTGATTACAGAGATCTAAATAAAATAACTGTTCCCAATCGGTATCCTCTTCCTCTCATCACAGAATTGTTCTCTCAAATCCAGGGAGCCAAAATCTTCTCCAAACTGGACTTAAGGGGAGCCTATAATCTGGTGCGCATACGTGCAGGCGACGAGTGGAAGACAGCCTTTAACACCAAGGATGGTCATTATGAATGTCTTGTCATGCCTTTCGGTCTCAGAAATGCACCAGCTGTCTTTCAGAACTTTATGAATGACATTTTCCGTGACATGTTGGGTCGCTTCATGCTTGTATATTTAGACGACATTTTGATATATTCTCCCAATCTTGAAACACATCAGAAACATGTCTGCTCAGTATTGGCCCGATTAAAGACTCACTCCCTTTTTGTAAAGCCTGAGAAATGTTCATTCCATGTTAAACAAGTACCTTTCCTAGGCTACCTAATTTCTGACACAGGCCTCACCATGGATCCAGCCAAGATTCAAGCCATTTTAGACTGGGCACCACCTTCAGACCTGAAGGCAGTTCAGCGCTTCCTGGGCTTTGCAAATTTCTATAGAAAATTCATTAAGAACTTTGCCACCATTGCACATCCCATCACTTCTCTCACCAGGAAGACTTCAACTACCTTTAAATGGACTACTGAAGCCCAGGCAGCCTTCACTCAGTTAAAGAAAGCCTTTACCTCTGCACCAATCCTACACCATCCTGTTCCTGAGCTACCTTTTATTGTGGGGGTAGATGCATCTGAAGTAGGGGTGGGGGCGCTTTTGTCACAAAAGGTTCCTGTAAATGCCGCCATCCACCCCTGTGCCTTCTTGTCTCGGAAATATTCCCCAGCAGAGCGCAATTATGATATAGGCAACAGAGAACTTCTAGCCATAAAGCTCGCTTTGGAGGAATGGAGACATTGGCTGGAGGGAGCTCGCTATCCATTCATAGTTCTGACTGACCACTAAAACCTTGAATACATCCGTTCTGCTAAAAGACTGAACTCACGTCAAGCCAGGTGGTCATTGTTCTTCTCCAGATTTGACTTCAGAATTTCATATTTACCAGGACCAAGAAACATTAAGGCTGACGCCTTGTCTCGCAGCTTTCTTTCAGAGTCTCCTCCTCCGCTTCCTCCACAACCCATTATCTCTGAGGATAGGATTTTGGCTTTCACCCAGACTGACATCTCTGAGGCCTTGTTACCTGCACAGGCTGAAGCCCCTCCCTCCACTCCCTCCGGTATGCTTTTTGTGCCCCTGGCTCTTCGTTTGCAGGTATTGCAGCAGGTACATGCATCAAAACCTGCAGCACATCCGGGGTTTAGACAAACTTTTGAGATTATCTCTTGCAACCTCTGGTGGCCATCGATTAGGCAGGATGTGTTAGCCTTCGTCCAGGCCTGTGAAGTTTGTGCCAGAAGCAAGAGCAGTACCTCTAAGCCGCCTGGTCTCCTACGTCCTCTACCAATACCTACCTGTCCCTGGACCCATTTATCTATGGACTTTATCACTGACTTGCCTCCGTCCCAGGGATGTTCCACGATCTGGGTGGTGGTAGACAGGTTCAGTAAAATGGCCCACTTTGTTCAGCTTCCGAAACTTCCATCTGCTAAAGAACTGGCATCTTTATTCATTAAACATGTTTTCAGGCTCCATGGGGCACCAATCAACATTGTCTCAGACCGTGGCTCTCAGTTTATAGCCCAGTTTTGGAAGGCCCTTTGCTCTCAGCTGGGGATTAAGTTATCATATTCTTCAGCATATCATCCTGAGACAAACAGCCAAACAGAAAGGACTAATCAGACTCTAGAGAAGATGGTACGTTGTCTGATGGCCAATGATGAGGTGGAGTGGGTCAACGTCCTGCCATGGGCAGAGTTTGCCTTTAATAACTGTGCCAGCACATCTACAGGGACCTCTCCTTTCTTCTGTGGTTTACGGGTTGCATCCTCGTGTGTGCTCCTTTGATCTTCCACCCTCTGATGTGCCAGATGCCAACACCACAATAGAAAATTTCTCCAAAATCTGGTCCGATGTTAATCATGCTATTTCTCGCTCTGTGCTGGCTTTTAAGAAAATGGCGGACAAGAGGCGCTCAAAGGCACCAGGATATAAAGTTGGTGACAAAGTGTGGCTATCATCCAGGAATCTGTCCCTGCATGTTCCATCTAAAAAACTTGGCCCAAAATTCATCGGGCCCTATGAAATTTCGGAGATTGTTAATCCTGTATCCTATAGATTAAAACTCCCCCCATCCATGCGCATTCCAAATGTCTTTCATGTTTCATTGTTGAAATCTGTTCATTCCAGCCTCCAAGTAAATGAACCAGAACTTGTGGATGTGTTGGACAGTCAGGAATATGAAGTGGCATTTATTCTTGATTCCAGACGAGTGCGCAATTCCTTACAATATCTCGTTCATTGGAAAGGTTTCGGCCCAGAGGATCGATCTTGGGTCCCAGCTCGTGATCTTCATGCTGACCGACTTAAGAAGAAGTTTCATCTTCGTTATCCAAGTAAGCCTGGGGGTGCAGGAGCAACCCCTCGAGAAAGGGGGGGTACTGTCAGTACTAGGATCCCTTTAGGACCCAGCACAACTCACCTGACACAGCCTTTACCTGGGAAACAACAATGATTGGCCAGCTCACCTTTAAATAACTTGCATCAGCATTCAATCATTGCTCGTGTTAGAGTTTACCTTGTGTTTGATCCAGTTGATATCTGCTCTGTGTATTTCGTGTATGACCCGGCTCGTTTGACCCTGTTTGCTTGCTTCTGATTCGGTACCGTTTGGACTCTGATCTTCCTGTGTATGACCCAGCTTGCCTAGACTATGTTTTTGCCTGATACCACTAGCACCTTCATCTGCAGCGGTGAACTACAAGCACCAGACATCTATCCTCCACCTGCAGCGGTGAACTACAAACACCAGACACCATCAATCCTCATCTGCAGCGGTGAACTACAAGGTCCAGCAAACATCTACCTACATCTACAGCGGTGAACTACAAGTCCCAGCTGACCTGCTCTGCTCAGACCTGCTCATGGTATGTGCTCTTGTTCTTTGAACTCTTTGCATAATCAGAACACCTGAACTGTTACCTGTTATATGCTCTAGCCTGACATACAGAGAGTTTACGTCCAGAGAAAGCCAAGAATAGCTATCTTGCCATCTATAGGGAGCCAACAGTTCCATGAGGTGTATGGAATCTCGGATATACGATGGGAGATTCTGTGCCAGGGGCTGTAAAAATGAGTCAACATATTGGGAAAAACCGCTAGTTATGCTATCCATTGAAGCTACAATAGGTCGACCAGGAGGGTGAAGGGGATTTTTATGTATCTTTGGCAGATAATAAAAATAAGGTGTGTTATAAAATTCTTTTTTTAAAAAGGAGGCTTCATTTTTAGTAATAACACCATCCGATAATGCAGAATTGATCAAAATTTCTGCTTCAACTTTGAAATGAGGCAAAGGATCAGAGGAGAGTTTTTTGTATGTTATGCGATCTGACAATAGTCTAGATGCTTCCATGATATAAGATGTTCGATCTATAATCACAATTCCACCCCCCTTGTCTGCTGATTTGATGATAATCTCAGAGTTATTAGAAAGGGAGTGGAGTGCAGCCTTTTCTCCAGAGGTGAGATTGTGAGGGCGATATTTATGTGTGTTGTCAGTATGTTCACACAATTTCTGTAATTCAGAGTATACTACTCTATAAAAGGTCTCAATATAAGGTCCCTTGGATCTTGTGGGATAAAATACTGATTTTGGTTTAAAATTGGTATGTTTAACTGGGGGTGAATGATCAAGGTGTTGAGTGAGTAATTCTAGATCCATATCTATAGCTAAAGGGTCTAATTCTAAGTCCGAATCATAAACACTGATAGAGCTATCAGATGTTTCACAAGTATTCTCACTGGAAGTAACTGCGGGTGAAATCATATTGGAGGTGCTCTCAGAGAGTCTACTCTTAGTGGATTGAATATTAAAATATCTTTTAAGGGTAAGGTTCCTGATAAATTTATTGAGGTCTTTAAACAGAAGAAAGGAATTGGGTAGTGTAGTAGGTGAAAAAATGAGTCCTTTACTGAGTAAAGAAATTTCATCTGAAGATAATGTATGTGAAGATAAGTTGAACAATTTTATCGTTCCTGTTGTTTTGTGTTGGATTTTAGATTTGTTACGTCCTCCTCTGCATCCTCATCTATGTGTTTTCTTTTTTGGCGTTGTTTGTGGTGTAGGCCTTTCTCTAAAAAAGGAGAGGGGAAAATGAGGGCCTCTGAGTGTGAAGCTATTTCACCACTCTGAAAATCTCCTAACAGAAAATTTGATTTATTGGAATGGATGGTATGTACATCTGGAACTGAGGATATAAGTACATTGTCACTATTAGAGGGGGGAGGAAGAGTAACCACCCCAGTGGTAAGTGATGTAATTACAGAATTTTGGCCATCTGCAGATGTAGAAGTTAAAACCAAGGATGAACCAATCGAAGATAGAGGAAACTGAAAGGTAGTAGGTGGAGCATCCTTTTTATTGATTAATGGTTTATTCATCTGGATGGTATCATGCTTTAGTGATGTAAGGGGTTTGGATGAGTGAGACCGAAGTTTGGAGCCAGGTGTAGAGGCTCCATTAGAAGTGGAGGATTTTTTATTTTTTATTATTTTTGATGTATATTTCTTTTCTGAAAATCTACGTGGAATGGATGTCTTGTTATTGTTATTGTATATACCTCTAGCAGAGGCAGTCTGGGAAGATAAATAAGGAACATTATCGCCTTTGATATTAGGAAACGGTTTGGTGGGGTGAGGTGTCAAAGACATTAGGGCAGGTATTTTGTCATTTGATTTCCAAGAAAATATTTTATTTAGTCTGTAATCGTCTAAATCTCTTTGGAATTTCCCTATCTTAGTTTTCAATAGGTTGTTTTCTTTAGTTTTAGTGTTCTTTTTGAGCGTCTCTAGCCAGGTGGGAGGGATTTTGAGGTTAAAGGAGGTGATTTCTGATGTCAGCATCTGTATCTGATGTACCGTCTCACTATATTTGAGGTTCCTCTGACTAATAATTACTCCTAACCATTTGGTGGTACAGAATTCCGCTAAATTTTCCCATTCTGTATTGTGAGCGGTATCTAGGAAAGAACAAGTTTTTTTAAAATCCTAAGACCTCCGGGGGAAATTTTTTCTTTAACATATTTCTCAAGAAAAAATTGATCCCACCAGTGGGTGTTGGCTGTGTGGATAAGTCTTTCTAGTTTCTTAAATTTACTACAGAGGGTATATCTATCAGGACGATTGAGTTTGGATGAATTACAAAATAATTCAGGGGGTAAGATGGTATATAAAGTATCCAACGTCTCATATTTATGAAATTCTATATCTTCAATGAGGTCCATATTGTATGGCACCAAAAATACAAGAAATTATACCAAAAAATAGAAAAGGTATATAAAAAAAAAATATATATATATATATATATATATATATATATAAAAAAAAAAGTATATTTATATATATATATATATATATATATATATATATATATATATATATATATATACCTTAGTGTCAAAATAATATGTTTGGGGAGGAGGAAAAAGGGGTGGGATGGGGAAAGAAAATAAAATACAGTTTACCAATAAGGATAATATCACAAAAAATCACACGTATGTATATTAGTGCATATAATAAATGCACATGAATGTCTATATATTACTAAATATATCCCCTAAGACCAGCAGCAATACAAGACTTCTATCAGTATCATGAATAAATTATAAAATGTAGCAGCGCTCAAGTCCGTGGATATAACAGTAAAATAACATAAACAAAAATATCTAAATATATATTTATCTCTCTATCTATAAAGAGATGGATCCAAATTTTTCTTACGTCGTTTATTGTCTCACATGTCCTTGTAAATTATTGTATGTTGGACGCACCATTTGCCCTTTGCGACAACGATTCGGCAAACATCGCCGTTTTATAGAAAAAGGCTGTGATGAACATAGTGTCCCTAGACATTTTCTTGAACATCATCATCAGTCCACTGCCGGCCTACAGGTATGGGTAATTGAATCCATTTCACGCAAATTATCCGAGGCCGAGTGTTTTTCCAAATTATGTGAGCGTGAAACTTTTTGGATTTTTACTTTGGACACTTTAGCGCCCAATGGGTTAAATGAGGAATTAGAGGTTAACACCATTATTTAGAACGTATATATTGATCCTTTTTATTCATTCATGTTTTTCCTTTTTTTTTTTTTTTTTTTTTTATGCCCAATACTTAAATTATTATTATTATTATTATTATTATTATTATTATTATTATTATTATTATTTTTATTTTTATTTTTAATTTTATTCTTCTTTAATATTTTTTTATTTCATTTTTTGAATTTTGAATATTAACCACATATGGTATATTTATCCATCCAATCTGTTTTTATATATATACTTTTTATGTCTTTGATAAATTTTAACAGCATTATAATTTCACTATATACATTTTTTCCTTTTTTTTTTATATATTTTTACTATCACATTAATTTGTAATTCATAGAGAATTTATCCTTAACACTGTCATTTAATTTCCCCAGATAGTGTTCCCTTCTCCTTCCCCTTCATTCCTGATCCATCTTGATTGGTAATTGCTTTTTTCATCCAGCTATTTAAGCCTCCTAGTTTGCTGTCCCTAACACACTTGATAAAGGAGCGCGCATGCCCATTACGAGCTTCGCGCATGCTCAGAAACGCGTAGTGATCCCCAGCGAACTTGAACGACCCGAGTGACGTCATCACCCATGTGACCTGTTGGAACGCGGAAGTGACTTTCTCGCCTCACCGCTTACACAGTCGGCGTTCCCGAGCGGAGGTCCGCGGCCATCCGCCCGGCATACATCAGCCCCACACTAGTGGAATTTATGACATACACTGGGTTCAGTTCTCTATGGAAGCTGATATTCGTCTATTTTAATGTAAGTGCTTTTATATGCTCTTAATACCACATTAAACCTATGATACTTAAGGGGCGCTTTCTTTCTGGTTTTTTACGATCAGTTTTGAATGACTTTTTTTTCCTTTAGAAATGTCATTTTGCTGTGGTATTGTTCTAAACATGGGGAAACTGTGCCACTTTACAGGCATACTAATTTAAAAAAATGCATTGATACATGTCCCCTGGGGCAGGGCCCAGGTCCCCAAACACTTTTTATGACAATAACTTGCATATAAGCCTTTAAAATGAACACTTTTGATTTTTCATGTTCGTGTCTTTAACGGTGTTTGTGTGTTCTTCCGAATTTTTTGCCTGTTCGCTATGTTCTGGTGCGAACTGAATTGGGAGTGTTCTGCTCATTCCTAACCAGCAGATGTTTCTGTACACTATGGCAAAGGAAATTATTGTGTTTTTAATATTAGTACTTGACTTTTCTGACTCTAGTTTGCTAGAGAATATTTTGCATAGGCTACTAAACTGCATGTTAGTTTAGTAGTTTACAGCCATTTTACAAAAATACTATTTTAAGTAAATGGAGTTCCCAACATTTTTTTCCAAATTCTGGATTAATCATAGGCTACAACCTCTGTTAAATTCATACTTATGTCTGTGACCCTGTTGAGGAAATGTATTCTTGCTTATGCACTAGTGATAGTTGTCACGTGGTCAAATAATGAGAAACCTAATACTGACAATCATCACCAGAGCAAGAAAAGAGGGAGAAATCTAACAAGCACACTAATCACAGCTGCCATGACTGGGATTGCCCAGATTTTGTACAGGTTTCCCTTGACTTCTTGTCTTATTGCTGTAACAGGAAGAGAGGGAAACTCAGTATGAGAGATAAAAACAGCAATATAAATCTGACAGAGGCTCTACCTTTTTTTAAATTAACAGTACTAATACTAATTGCTAATATTATTATTGATATCTTTTTTAATTGATGTCAATGTGTTTAGCAGACTGAAACTGGATAGAGCCTGACTGACTGTATATATTCTCATTCACTTAGATGGATAGTTCATGTTTTACAACTTATGTGTAAATAATTATCCTGCACAATATCAATTTTAAATATTTACACACAAATAGCATTCATGATGTAGAAATACTGTCACATCTGGTGAGTATTTCTGTTTGCCAAGATTAGAGACACATTTTTTAATTTTTCTTTTAACCACTTCAGCCCCAGAAGGATTTAATGACCAGGCCAGTTTTTGTAAAACGGCACTGGGTTGCTTTAACTGACAATTGCGCATGGGTTCCCCCAGGCCCTTTGGGTCTGGTATGGATTTTTGGGGGGACCCCCATGCCATTCTTTTAAAGAATGTTGGCGTGGAGTTCACCTTAATATCCATACCAGACCAAAAGGGCCTGGTATGGACTGGGGGGGGGGACCCACCCTGGGGGGGGACCCACCCTGTTTTTTTAAAATGATTTTTTATGTATATTGCCAGGATCTGGCAATACATTACAGCTGTGAGCAATTTCAAATGACTTTTTCCTTTAGAAATGTCATTTTGCTGCAGGACTTTTCTAAACATGGGAAAAATGCGCTACTTTACAGGCAGACTAAGGGACTCCCAGGCACAATATTTAAAGGAATATTTCATTTTGTATTGTTTCACTTTAAGCATTCTTAAAATCACTGCGCTTAAAAAACGGCCATTTTAAAACCTTATTTTTTGCATTGACACATGTCCCCTGGGGCAGTATCCAGGTTCCCAAACAATTTTTATGGCAATAACTTGCATAAAAGCCTTTAAAATGAGCACTTTTAATTTTTCATGTTCATGTCCCATAGACTTTAATGGTGTTCGCATGTTTTTTTCAAAATGTTTTGTTTGTTCGCAAGTTCTGGTGCGAACCGAACCGGGGGGGTGTTCAGCTCATCCCTACTCATCACTGCCTGCATGCTTGCTGGCAGCTTGTGCAAACTGACAAATTGATAAAGTTCTCTCATTGCTCCATTATGATTCATGCATACATTACCTATAAAATACCAAAAAAAATCTACAAAATAACATTCCTATTAAATAATGTCTGCATACCTCCAAATAACATCCTGCCACATGAGGCATAGTTGGTAGTCTTTCATAAGGAATGCATACAATGTAGGGATTCTACTTGTGTTTACGACATCTGGCATGTCCACTGGCATGACACATCAGTCAACAGTTATTTATCACTTTACTAGAAAGTGTGAAGAAGGCCTCCATAGGATATCCAGTGTTATTCCTCTCTTTCTTGGTCCTCCTCCAGTAAGCAAAAAAAAAAACAATCTTTCAGCCTAAACATTTGGATAAAAAGGCATCTGTTATGCTTCTTTGTAGTTAATCTATCAACCTGCCACATTATGGAAAACCACAATCATATCTGGACAGATTTATTACTATGATTATTATTATGATTATTATTATTATGATTATTATTATTATTATTAGTAGTAGTAGTAGTAGTAGTAGTAGTAGTAGTAGTAGTAATAATAATAATAATAATAGTAATTTGTTTCAGCAGGATGCAAGACAAAAATAGATAGAGGAACTATAAATTATTTTTTATATCTTTTTAGAAAATTGGTGGGCTTTATCATTATTTTTTTAAAATGTTTATTACTTCTTAATTTTCAAAAAAAAAAATTGGAAAAAAAGAAGAGCTTTCCATTATCTGACAATAATCCCATTCTGGATCAGATTTCAATTTATATGGATCAGTGCCCTTATTTTCAGTAAACCCTCTCAGTGACCCACTCACCAACACCTGCCTAAGAAGTCAGCCTTCCTCCTGAGATGACCAGCAAGTGAAAAGATGCATCCCAGCCAAAGAAACTACAAGATATCTTCCTGCCAGCGGCCCCCAGCACAAGCCGCCAGCCTCCTCTGGCGATTCTCTATCAGCCACGACGAGTCCAAGCTCACAAGGCTGATCCGACCAACATTCTCCCGGTGCTTCTACACCGCTCTCCTGCAGCCCAGCAAGACAACCATCATAATAAGCTGAGCACGTCATGATTCTATGGAGGACACAACAGAGCTTGTGGATCCTATCAATGCTTTTCCCACTACCAACCAGCCCATCTCAGATACCACATTGAAGGACATGTCTCCCTCCGCAGCTCCCTGCATGCAGACATGATGGAATGCATGAGCCGAAGTGGGTGGAAGGAAGGATTGCTCATATTGAAAAGAAAATGAGTGAATTTGTCTCCTCTCATAACTCGCTGGTGGATGCTCATAATGATCAATCCAATGACCTAATATGGCTTAAAGCTAAAGTGGCTGACCTCGAGGACTTGTCAAGAAGGAACAATGTCAAAATATGTGGGGTCCCAGAGGCTGTACAACCTGCACAATTACAGCAATATGCCCAGGACCTCATTAAAGCATTTCTACCTTCTACACTTGAGTCAGATTTGGTTGTTGATTTGGCTACCAAAGCCATCCCATCTCTCAGAGAACATCCCTAGGGATGTTCTGATGCGGGTGCATTTTTATCATGCAAAGGAGCAGCTTATTATAGCCTTTCACAAAAATTTGCAACCTCCTGAAAAATTCTCAAACATCCAGCTATATGCGGACCTCTCGCAATACACGATGAAAAAATTCAGATAATTTTAACCCATAACAAAGGCACTACACAACCACAACATTGTGACGGAAACACCTCAGTGATCACAAACCTAGAGAATGGTCTGGAGTTGCTCTGCTCCTGAGACATTATACCTGACCAAGCACCCAAGAGCTCCTCCTCACCTGCCAGGCTGAACACCCAGGACAACTGGCAATTGGTGGCACATAAGAAGAAAAACAAAAAGCACAATAAATAAATACCCCAAGCACAAGATAATCCTCAACCTACTTGATTCCTGAAGCACTATGGAGAACATAGCGCACACATTTTCCCCTCCTAAGCAATGGGCTGTTATCCTGCCTCCAGTTTCACATTTGAATCTATCTTTTTTTTTACCATATCTTCATGCCATCAACATCTACCAAACAAAAAGGCATACTCATATCTATTAGAGACTCTGTGGCCTCCACCCTACATGAGATCCAACTGACCCGGAGGGAAGATACCTAATCCTGATAGGAGAACTTAACAACAAACCTTACACGATTGTAAATCTCTATGCTCCTAACTCCCACCAAATCTGTTTTTTAAAGAAATTGTTTTGTAAGGTTAATACAATCCAAAAGGGTGCTTTAGTAATGTGTGGACTACAGAATGAACACTGCCTCCAAACCTAAATGTTCCCTACCATAGGTGTGCACAACCTATTGCATTAGGGTGTGCACCCTAAAGCTCAAATACACATGCATGTGTGTGTGTCTACATATATACAACCCCGGCAAATTGATCTTTCTGCTGGCACAGTGAAAGAAAAGAGCATAGACACTTCTCTTATGGCAGAGCCGGTAATAGGTCGATCTTTCACATGTTCCTGCTGCTACACAGAGCGATAATACTAATGCTCATGGGGTGATTAGGGTGTGTTTGGGCACACCCAGAACACCCTGTGTGCACGCCTGTGTTCCCTACCCATGTTGCAACACCTACCCCATGCTGAGGATGTTTACGATGTCTGGAGGTGCCAACACTTCAGCAAATGGAACTACACTTTCTACTCATCCAGACATAACTCGTACTCAAGAATCAACCTGATTCTGGTTGACAAAATGCTGATACAAGCAGTGTCCTCCTCCTCCATGCACGACATCTCTTGGTCTGACCACGCACCTGCCTCTATCATATTGGTGGAGGGGCACACTTCGAGCTCTGCATATGTGTGGCATGCTAATTCCCGTATACGCCAAATGCCTTTTCATGCCACTACCATTACTAAAAATATCAATGAATTTTTCTCATTGAATACTCAATCTGTATCTGACTCTGCCACACTTTTTATGGCAATAACTTGCATATAAGCCTTTAAAATTAGCACTTTTGATTTTTCATGTTTGTGTCCCATAGACTTTAACGGTGTTCGTGTGTTTATCCAAATTTTTTTGACTGTTCGCAAGTTCTGGTGCAAACCGAAGGGGTGTCCAGCTCATCCTTAATCAACACCCTTAATCTATCCTATTACTTATCTGGTAATCAAGCAGGCAAATTTCTTGCTCAAAGACTTAAAGAATGTAGATCCCAAACTAAAATCCTGTAATTAATTCATTCCTTAGACAACAAAAAAAGAATCTCCAATCCGAGAGATATAGCGTATTCCTTTGCTGAATACTACTCCTCACTATATAACCTTAAAAACGATTCTAATACCCCACATCCTACAGAGGAAACCATACAAGCATTTCTGAAAGGTATCAATCTCCCCTCTCTCTCACAGTCACAACTAACTTCTCTCAATACTCCCATCACTGAACCTGAGATCATGAAAGTGATTAAAACTCTGCCTTCAGGCAAATCACCAGGACCTGGTGGTTTAACGAACGACTATTATAAAATCTTCCAAAACATACTATCTCCAGCATTACAGTCGGTCTTCACTGATGCAATGTCCTCTACCTCATTTCCCTCCGAAATGCTCAAAGCATTTGTTACCACCATTCCTAAACCGGTTAAAGAGCCTAATGTCCCTGCAAATTTCAGACCTATCTTGTTACTCAATACAGATGTCAAACTGTACGCTAAGATCTTGGCTCACAGACTTCTCCCCATCTTGCCTACTCTTATCAAGCCTGATTAAACTGGTTTTACTATGGGTAGACAAGTATCCAACGCAACGAGAAGAGTTATCAACATTATACAATATGCTAGGACCTGTCGAGCGCCTTCTCTACTCCTCTCATTGGATGCAGAGAACGCATTCGACAGGATACACTGAGGTTACATAACACACACCCTCCAAAAATTTGGTTTCACAGGACCACCCATACTTTACACCATTCTAGCTCTCTAATCATCCCCCTGTGTACAGGGTTTATACATCAAATATGCTTTCAACTCCTTTCACCATATCCAATGGTACAAGACAGGGGTGTCACTTGTCCCCCTAGATTTTTAATCATCTCATCTCGCCGCTAGCTCAGAAGATTAGATCCCACCCCAATATAACAGGCTTTTCCTTCCAAGACAGATCTCACAATATAAACCTATTTGCTGATGACATTATTTTGTTTTTAACTTCCCCTGCCACATCCCTATCTTATGCCCACACCATTCTTAATGAGTTTAGTCAAATTTCCTTCTATAAAGTTAATTTTACAAAATCTCTAATTTTGGAGCTAGGTCTCTCTCCATCCCTCCGATCACAGCTACAATCCTCTTTCCTCTACACATGGAGTAAGTCCAGCATATCATATTTAGGACTACAACTAACAGCAGACCCCCAGAAATTAGTCAATACCAACTACTCACCCTTGATAGACAAAACAGCTAAAGAAACAAAAAGATTAGCTGAAGTGGAACTGTCCTGGTCTGGCTATCTAGCCTCATTCAAAATGCTCCTACTCCCTCAAATATTATATATTTTCCAAACACTCCCCATGCCACTTAGCAGTAACCACCTTAGATCTTTAAACACTCTTCTTCAACAATTTATTTGGTGCTCAAAAAGACCAAGATGCTCAAAGGCTCTACCAAGCACAAACTTGCGGGTGGTATAGGGTTAATAGATATTCAAGATTATTTTCGGGCTTCTATCCTAACCCAACTTAAAAACTGGTTCACACCCTCCCCTGATATCCTTTGGAGCAGTATTGAGCAGACTTTAAGCCCTACTAAGGATTTATACTCTCTCTTAATCCTAGACGTATAGAAACCATTTCTTATACAACACCTTCCACCTACTATACAAGCCTTTCTTCTGGCTTGGAGAGACCTGTGCAGACTGTCACCTCTAACCTCCACTAAATCAGACATCCCTATACCCATTACTACCCTTGCAAATGCAATTCCGAACTTCACAAGCACAGATTGGCAGACTAAAGGCATAAATGGATTGCCCATTTATACAACAAAAAGATCCTTAAATCGTTCAATACACTTTTAAACCAATTCAACCTAACATCCATAGACTGCTATAAATACAACCAAATTGTCCACCTTCTGAAATCCATTAAAACACACCATATATAACTCCCAGACGCAATATGGAGATTCTATACTAAAACCCTGTGCCTCCTAAGGGTATATCCTTCTTTTACAATTCCTTTCAGCAAAAACTCACCTTCACCAAATTCCAACCCTACCAAAAATGGGAATCTGATTTAGGTAAACCCATCACAACTTCCCAATGGCAATACACACTCAAAACAGTCTACAAAGCCTCTAAATGTGTAATTCATTTGGAACTTTTACAAAAAATAGCCCTAAGGTGGTACCTTACTTCGTACAGGCTGTCCAAATTCTGCCAATCTAACTCCCCATTATGTTGGAGGAATTGTGGTGCGGTAGGCAACCTTCTTTATATGTTCTGGACCTGTAAACACCTAACTAGTTTCTGGCATAACATATTCCGATCCATCTCGAAAATCACAGGAATCTTGACACCCCCCCAATCCAAGTTTAGCAATATTAAATATAGGCATCGAGAATTTCCCCCCGGACTTTCGAGTTGTGATTACACATATTCTCCTGGTTTCTAGACCATTGATAGTGAAACACTGGAAATCTGATAAAGCACCTTATACTTCTGAAGTCTTTAAAACTACTCACTGTTATTAAGTTTATGAATCTTTACTAGCTAGTAGATGTGTACCAGTAAAAAGTTTGATATGCAATGGGAAATTTGGAAAGAATGGTTTAATGTGAATCGATAGCTCATCCTCTGCTATGAATAATTCTCATGATCTTCTATTTCTCCCCACTCAAGTAGAAGTCAGACCAAAGTCTACTTTACTGTTAGCCCTGGTTCACACTGGAGCATTTTGACAAGTGATTTGACATGTCAAATCGCATTTCAAATCGGCAGCAATTGCTGTCAATGGCACTGTCCTAATTGGTGCGACGCCGCATCTGCGGCACTACACCGGTTTCAAAAAGTAGTTTCTGTACTACATTTTGCAATTTTGACTGCGATTTATATTGACATCTGTGCAGAAACCTGCACAGATGTCTCTGAAATTGCGACCGAAATCGGGACTGACATGCGGGAGTGAAATCATGCGAGTTCTTACCATGGCTAATCTGTGATTAGCACTGTCGAATATAGATCCTCTCTCTTATCATTGGTTCCCCTCTCTCAGTTTAATGCATCCTATACAACTATCTAGTTCTAGATGTAGGTAAACTGTGAGCTGTTGAATGTTTGCATATTTGTGCTTTATGAGGATAGCTTTACTAATATATACATTTTGAATTTACACCTTTATATTTTTTGTACTACCTGTACTCTGTGTTGTATTATGTGAAAACTTCAATAAAAACTATTTAAAAAAAATCATTTTGTGAACTAAATATGAATCTGGTATAGTAAGTTGCTGTTATTTCAAACATACAAATGCGTGGCAATCTATAAATCCCATTAAAAAAAAAACTAACTGAAAATGCCAATTTTAAGCTTCCTTTAGCCTAAAGTCAAAATAAATGATTATACTCCATGAAGTTAGGAACTCATTTATTTTACACATTTGTGGATGTTAGTAGACAGAAACACTTTGTGCAGGTTCAATTGACCTTTGGTGGGCTTTACATAGGAAATTATTTGGTTGATAAAATAGAAGTACTGCCCTGACTCATGATAGGTGTTTAGCAGCCAATGTAATTCTACTCTTCACCAAAGTCAGACCGGTGTACAGTACCTTAGTCCCTCTTAAGAAAAGAATTGTGGGTGTCAAACAGTACAAGATTATTAAGTTCTCTGTTGCAAATACTGTACTGAGCTAGTAGGTATAACAGAAGTGGCACTGGTCATATTTAAGTAGATATGGTTGAGTAGGTATGCTTATTTACTCTAAATATTATAACAAAGGAATTCTTTGGGAGCAAGTTAAAATGGGGCAGTCTTTGGTAAAATGATTTAAGTCACAATCATTGTTATTCACTTTTTCAGGAACAGGATATCTGACCCTACCCCATAAACACTATTTCTGCAGCTCTGCTCCTAAAGACTACATGTTTTAAGAGACCATTCCTGACATGTTACAAAAGAAATTACTGAGGCCACACAATGAGCATATCATTTGGAAGTCATCAATTGCAATTACTTATTTCTCAGGATTACCGTAAACCTTTATATACAAGTCAGCCACGGTATCTCCCTCCAACAATGTAAATCAACCAGGTGGGGTTTTTTTTAAGAAAATTGAGTCTTTGGTTCAGCATTTTGGATGACCGTTTCTATTCTTTTACCAAATCTATCTTACATAGTTAGCCTGGTTGAAAAAATGGTTCATCTAGTTCAACTAATAAAAGGGAAAAGCATTTTTTTTTAAATCGTACATACACCATCCTATACCCACAGTTGATCCAGAGGAAGGCAAAAAAAAAACAGCAAAGCGTGATACAATTTGCTCCATCAGGGAAAAAAATAATTTTAGGAAATAATCCAGGCCTTTTTAAAGCACTCTACTGAGCTGGACAGAGCCAGCTCTTGGGGGAGTCTATTTGACATTTTCACAGCTCTTACTGTGAAGAAACCATTCAATAGGTAAAGATTAAATCTATTTTCCTCCATATGTAAAGAGTGCCCCCTAGTCCTCTGTGATGACCTTAAAGTGATTAACTCAGCACCAAGTTCACTATATGGACCACTTATGTATTTATGCATGCTGATCATCCCCCCCTTAATCTCCTCTTCTCAAGAAAGAAAAAAATCAGTTTCTCAAATCTTTCTTCATAGCTGAGCTCCTCCATGCCTCTTATCAGTTTGCTTGCTCTTCTCTGTACTTACTCCAACTCCCCAATATCCTTTTTGAGAACTGGTGCCCATAACTGAACTGCATATTTCAGATGAGGTCTTACTAATGATTTGTACAGGCGCAAAATGATCTCTCTCTCTCTCTCTGGAGTCTATACGTCTCTTAATACAAGAAAGGATTTTGCTATGAAATTAATTGATTTTTTTAAATGTTTAAGGTGAAATTAATTTTAAATTAATTTTTTAAGTTACTTTTGCATGTGTCTCCCTTGAAATTCATACCAGAATGAAAGGGCCTAATATGATTAGGGGGAACCCCATTTAATTTTTTTAAAACTATCTATGTAAGTGAATGAGGCCAGTCTCTGGTTATTAAAGTGGTAGTAAACTGCAATTGATGGAGAAAAAAAATCTCTGCAAGGCAATGTCATAATGTGCACATTATGAAAGACTTACCTTAGAACGAAGGCCTTAAGCACCGCACTGGCACCACTGAGAGGGCTGACATCTTCCCATAGTCTTCCTTCTGGGTTCGCGTCCTCTGGCTACATGAGTGGCCGGAGCACGATGATGTCACTGCTGCGCATGCGTGCAGGAGCAGTCATTTATGGCACTGGCTCTGAAGGTCCGGCACTGTATGTTGGTCCTTCAGAGCGCATGTGCTGGTACTGTCACTGGCTGCATGCACTCTGAATATTACACAATTTAGGAGATATTCACAGTACCTACAGGTAAGCCTTACTATAGGCTTGCCTGTAGGTACAAGTGGTAGACCAGAATTTACTACCACTTCAAGAACTCGGCAGTGTCTTTACTGGAGGGTATCCTTAACAACCACTGACAGTGTAAATCTGTCATGTGTAATAGTAGATACCACAATTATACATGGCATGCAGCTGCTGCACTTACATTTAGACTGACAGTTCCTAACTTGAGCTCATCCCTATCAATTAGTGTCTAGCTTCAATTTGTTCAGCTAAGCTTCGAAAAGCCAAAAGTCGATTGGTTGCCATGCACAGATGCTCCAGATTCAGTTACTCCAGTCTTTATAAATTTCCCTCAATGTGTCTCAGGGAACATGCCTGTACCACACAACCCAAGGTTTGTCACAGGAGAATGCTACATGAAACATAATGTTTCACAGGGAAAGACAGAAAATTGTAGTCTCTGACAGAAAGGACACCACACAAAATGCTATCTGCCAAATGGAAATAGATCATACAGATTATAACAAATGCAGCCTTTTATAGGGAAAGAACCGCACACAAAAAAGTTAGTCACAGATAAAATCCAAATAAAATACAGCTTGTGACATGTAAATTACCACAAAAAATGCAGTAAAGAAAGGATCAAAACAAAACAAAAAATAAAAAATACAGTCTGCCAATAGAAAAAAAAAAAAACCCAGGCTGTTTTTTCAGAGCACCACAGAAAGATAGACTTTCAGGTAGTCTGTGTCTCTTAAAAACCTTATCTGAAGGCATTTGAAAGAAGGGTTGTATGTATAAAGTTCAGCTTCAGCTATTGATTTCTGTAAATAGGATTTTACCATCAGCAGGCAAAGAGAAACTGGAAAACATGAAAAGCAGTCTCCACCTGCTGGGTCAAAAAGAAAGGTAGAATGTAATAATAAACAATATTTAAATCCCAACTCTGGGAAACTGGAGAATTACCCCTTGCAGTGGGGTTTGTTTAGGCTGGAGAAGAAGAGAAGCATTTATTTTACCTGATCCTCTGCTCCACTGGCAGATGGTGCTTCCCCTCGCTCCAGCAGTGTCAATGTACATATTTGCCAGCACACCAGAAATCTTCAGTCATCATCCAAAGGTTTTTATTGTAGAACTATCACATCACAAAGAGAAGTGCAACGTTTTGTAGCCACACAAGACCCTTTTGTCAGGCATGTGACAAAGGGATCCTGCGTGGCTCCAAAGCATTGCCCTTGTCTTTGTGATGTGATCCTTCTGCAATAAAAATCTTTGGACAATAACTAAAGATTCCTGGTGTGCTGGCGAATATGTACATTGACTTGGTGTTTCTGGTATCCAGCTGGATACTAGGGCAATGCTTTGGAGCCACGCAGGATCCCTTTGTCACATGCCTGACGAAGGGGTCCTGTGTGGCTATGAAACATTGCACTTCTCTTTGTGATGTGATCCTTCTGCAATAAAAATCTTTGGACAATAAATAAAGATTCCTGGTGTGCTGGTGAATATGTACATTGACTTAGTGTTTCTGGTATCCAGCTGGTAATCGTTGCAGCACCCATTACTGATGAGCCTTGTTTCCAGGAATGTGTGCAATAGGAATATAGACAAGACTGTCACTCACGATGTCGTCAGTGTCGTCACGATCAATGCGGGTATGGACTCTACATTGGTCTTGATTACATCAGGACCTTAGACCACCAGAGCGTAGGGCAGAACACACTTTGGGGAATAGACTAGCAGCAGGAGGATCAGAGAAGTAAATATGCTTTAACAAGTCCCCTAGACCTAAATAAGTAATAAACTTTTGCAGTGCGGGCACAGCCTCACTGGAAAAGATAATTTTCCAGTTTCTGCAGAAGGGATTTGTTAATTTACCTGTAAAAAAAGAGAAAATGTGTTTTAAAGAGAAAATAAATATGTACAAAGCAACTATACATTAAATGCATGCTGAGCAAAATGTTTTGTTAATAGACACTTGCTTGTGCACATAATTCTACATTTGTTAAAAGACTGGAAAACACAAAAAATATATAAGCGTTATGTGAAACAGCTACTGGTAAAATTCCCAACTCTGTATGCGGAAGCTCTTACACTTGCAGAGAAATTGAGATGGTTGACATTTATGTACACCTTTGACTTCATGTAAGGTGCCACTGGAGAGAAAAGAACACAACTAAATGAGGATTAGTGGATATAAAAGGTTATACGCATAAGCATAATGTTTTTTCTAGCATATGTTATTTGCTGTTATGATTGAAAAAATTCAGACAAGATGAATTTACCACATGTAAGTTGTATTTACCATACATAAAACATTTTTTTTATTTAGGTAGTTTGACTGCAAAAGTCTATTCACAAAGATTATCACATGGGTTATTACTCCCTAAAATACTAATAGTTTTTTTTTAAATCGTGTCTGTTAAGAGGAACAGAAAAATATGCCATTTGAAACTTTGACAAGATAATATATGGTAAAATAAAATACTGACCTGTTTTTGTAATATCCTGAAACTATTATAATATTTATTGAAGAATGTTATTAACACTTTTCAATTTTCTATAAAGCAGTTTAAGAAAAATATGCAATACATTTACAAATTATTATTATTATTATTGTTATTATAATTATACAGGATTTATATAGCGCCAACAGTTTACGCAGCACTTTACAATATAAAAGGAGACAATACAGTTACAATACAATAAAATAGAAGAGGATTACGAGGGCCCTGCTCAGAAGAGCTTACAATCTAATAGGGTGGGGCAGGTGGTACAAAAGGTTGTAACTGTGGGGAATGAGCTGAAGTAGGAGATTAGTTGGAGACATGATAGGCTTCCCTGAAGAGATGAGTTTTCAGGGATCCCCTGAAGGTAGCAAAAGTAGGGGATAGCTGGACCAGTGGAGGTAGCAAATTCCAGAGGATGGAAGAGGCTCTGGAGAAATCCTGGAGACGAGCATGGGAGGAGGAGACGAGACAGCTTGAGAGTAGGAGGTCTTGAGAAGTGCAGAGGGGACGATTTGGGTGATATTTGGAGACAAGATTAGTGATGTAGCTTGGGGCAGACAAATTCCATTTAACCCATACACTCTGACCAGGTCAGTGAGGCTTTGTAGTGTGCTGTATGTGTGAGGTAGTGCTGCTGGACCTTGTTGGTTATACGCAGGCCTTTGGTGGCTTAACTATGCAGGGGTCATAGGAGTTTGTCCTTTTAAGCATGTGATAATTGTGGCAGTAGGCACACTGTGAATAGAAAGTTTGCCAAGTTCAGACACTTTAAGAAAAATGATCCTTTGATCAGTGTATGACATAAAACATAGTCAACACATTTTGGGGGATTGGGGCTCTGACTTCTTCTTACATTGGAGAAGGAGCAGGTTAAAGTGAATGCTTCTACAATAAAAGTGCAATAAAATGGTAATTCATAATCAAACTCAGCCAGGTCAGTAGAGCTTTGTAGTTTATGTGTAGGGTAGAACTAGTTCTTATTAATAGTAAGTAGGACCGTGGGAGCTCAACTTGGGGAAAATCCTAGTATTGGGTCACTTCAAAGCAAAAAATTATTCTCAGTGCTCTTAGTCAGTGTTTGATAGAGTTCACAATTTTAAACAATGAAGTAGCAACTAAAAGGACAGAATGAATCAATCTGCTGTGTCACAGAAAAAAAAGTTGTATGGCTCACTATACTTCTGTAAACTATATTCCAAGGAGAATCCACTGGTGAAGATAGCAAATGTAACTGTAGAATGGATGGCTGACTTTTAGGTACTTGAAGTGGATGGAGTGAGAATCTTCGGCTCATAGTCCCACAGATCAGGAAGGGATCTGTAATAGCATGGGGAGAAGAGACATGATGGCCTGCGCCTAAGATTAATAAAACATAATATCCACTTATTAAAAACAATATCCAGACTTACATAAAAGAAAAGGGGTGTGCAGTAGACATGTGCACTGACAAAAAAATGTGTACGTCTTCGTTTTCGTTCCATTTGTTTTTTTGCTTTTTCGGAAATTCGAAAATTCAGAATTCGGAAATCCGAAAATTTGGATTTTCAAATTTCCGAATTTCCGAATTCTGAATTTTCGAATTTCAGAATTTTGAATTTTCGGATTTTTGAATCTTCAAATTTTCAAATTTAAAATTTTTGAATTTCCAAATTTTCAAATTTCTGAATTTAAAATTTTCGAATTTCCGAATTTCGAAATTTTGAATTTTCAAATTTCGAATTTTCAATTTTCGAATTTTTAAATTTCCGACTTTTCGAATTTCAAATTTTCGGAATTTGAAAATTCAGAAATTCAAAAATTCGGAAATCTGAAAAAAAGAAAGAAAATCGGAAAAATTTGAAATAATAACTAACTAATAATAACTAACTATTAAATTATAGGTATTGGAATTTCCTTTCAAATTTGGCTGTTTGTGAACATAATGAATACAAGTTTATCTGAAGTTATGAATTATCCGAAATAACGAATGCCGCATCCAAGCAAATGGAATGAAACAAATTAATAATAAATAATAATGATACAAATGTTTTATTACTATTATTGTTATTTATTATTATTAGATTGTTACGTTCCATTCGTTTAAATACGGCATTCGTTATTTCAGATAATTCGTAACTTCTGATAAATTCATACTCATTACATTCACTAACATATAATTTAATAATTATTATTAGTTATTATTTCAGATTTTCGGGTTTTTAGATTTTCATTCTTATTTTTGAATTTTCACATTTCCAAATTTTTGAATTTTCAAATTTCCGAATGTTCAAATTTCTGAATTTTCAAATTTCCGAATTTTCGAATTTTTGAATTCCCGAATTTCTGAAAATTTGAATTTCCGAACTTCTGAATTTCCAAAATTTCAAATTTCCGAATTTTTGAATTTCCGAAATTTCCAATTTCCGAAAAACATATTCGGAACTAAACAAATTGCACGTGTCTTTGTGCAGCTTGAGCACAGAAAGAGATAGTGTGTAGTATCAACTGGATGACAGACTGACAGGTAGCTGCTGATACAGAATATTACAGCTGGCACTGTAACATCTACTGTAATAATTAAACACTGTAACAATTGAGTAAATAAATAATAATAAAAGTAATCAATTCTGTAAATAATGTAAATAAAATTAATTAATCTGTAAGTTAAAGGTGATAATGAAAACTTAAATTTAAATAAATCCATTACAAATTGTTAATGATCAATAGTTTCTGTAAATAATGTAAATTAAATTAATTCATTTATAAATTAATTGTAATGATACTATTATCATTAATTTTTTTTAATAAAATCATATGAAATTGGTTTCAATTTGCTCTGACTATTAAGCCAACTGACAATATAGACTTGAAGAATGATGGTGTGAACCTCAATGAAAAATGGAAAAAAGGGATATTTATTGAAATAGTGATGTAGACCCCTGTGCATATGCGATGTGGAACATTTTAACTACAAAATGGTGTGGACTGCTAGCGCCTCGTTGAACCTCTTGGGGACTAGAGTGTTTAAAGTTTTTCACCTACACAATTTCTGGAATCTCTCTACAAAAGAAGTTAGTGTACGTGTTGTGGGATGGATTCAAGGATCCAAACTCTAAGCCCTTGGGTGGATTTATTGTGACTGATGGTGAAGTGTCTTGGGACACTGTTTGACATCACCCTCCTCAATACACCTGTTCATCAAACCACACTCTGACTGTACGGACGGTCTGGGCCTACATACAGAAGGCCACAGGGGCAGGGGAGGCAGTAAACAACAAAAGTGGTGGAACATGTGAAAAATTTGTTGATGGCATACTCTTTGACATTTTTATCATGAAAGCATGTTTGACAGTGGTGAACAAAGGATACCATTTTATATGCTCTCTTTCACTGGTACATGCCTTCTAAGTTACAGAAGGTAGTCAGGGGCAGGGAAGAAGCTTTGGGGGCTTTACGCAATTTGCTGAGCAATCCTGTTTTTTTTATTTTGGGGGCTCTCTTAAGAGGTAGAATTCCAAACATGTGTGAAAGAGAGACCCATGTTATCCCCATGACAGTACTGAACAAAAGAGTCTATGTCTGCTGAAGGTCCATCCCATATATTAATGTCATTATCAATATATCTCCCATAAAAGATAATGTAGGCAGCAAACGGGTTATTCCTCTTAATACAGAACACCTCCCACCAATCAATAGTAAGATTGTTATAACTAGGTGCAAATGTTGTGTCCATAAAAGTGCCTTGACATTGGAGGTACTAATGACTTAGAAAAGTAAAATAATTTTGTTCTAGACAGAACTGAGTACTTACTGCCTAGAATAAATTGAGATTGACTGTGATGTAGGTTGGATTCTGTGGCCAAGAAATGAGATGATGATATTCCTTCTTGTTATAGCTGCTGGTAATTGTAGTCCCTTGATCCCTTCCTATTGCTCAGAGCTGTCAACTTTCTCCTGAAGCTCCCAGCAATTCATCTGTACCTGTCAACATAAAAGCCAGTCCCAATCCCCATAGGGTAACTTGACAAATGGGGCAGAGCCCCTGAAATGCCTAGTGCCTGTCCACTGTCTGCATTCGGTGTCTGCTGTGAACTTAAAGGACATCCGGAGATACCATTGCGGGTCCCACAGCATTGTTCTGGCTATGATCTCCTGTATCAGCGCCTGCCTGTCAGTCTGTCATTGTCAGGGTTGGGCTCAGCCCTTCCTTTTCTGAGCTGGCTACCCAGCTGTCGGCTAATTGCCAGCTCCCATCTCTCTCCACAGTTACTCATCTGTTGATGATATCCTGCTCGTCAGTCCTGCCTACTTAAACCGTCCAATCCAGAGGATCTATGCCTATGACTTGGTCAATATCACAGAGATGATCTCCTGAATTCCTGTTTAAAGACTTGCTTTGCTGACATCCCTTCTGGCTCCAGATCCTGCTTGCTGTTTCACTATGTTGATCCCTGACTTCTGGCTTGGCTGACTATCTGTTCCGGTTACTGAACTTTGGCTATGTTTTGACTACGTTTGTTCTTTTTACTTTTATTATTAAACAAGCGTGATTTAACTGTACTTCTGTCTCAGTGTGATTTCATGGTTTCTGACAGTAGGCAAAGGCCATGAATTCAGAAGATGCAGTCAATCTATATTTTTTCCAGATCGCATGAACTGGATCACTGCATTGATCAGTTTGCCATGGCGTTATAAATGCTCCTGAGCTCACCTGGTATCTCCCACTGTGGCCTCCCCGGTACAACCTATGTTGCAGACTGACCCTGCTGCTGCTACAGTCTCTGTGCAGGCACCCGCCTCAAGTATTACATCTATTAGAGGTATGTCTGGTTCCGCTCCATTTCCCCAGAGATTTGGGGGTGATCCAGTTCAATGCAGAGTGTTTCTCAACCAGGTTGAGATATACTTTGAGATGGTGTCCCAGGCATTTCCCACGGACAGATGCAAAGTAGGTTTTGTGATATCTTTGCTTTCTGAAAGAGCCCTGGCCTTGGCAGTCCCTCTATGGGAGACGCAAAAACCCATTGTCTTGTGCTACCCTGAGTTTGTGTCTCCATTTAAAAGGGTATTTGACGTTCCCACATGCTCCGCTTCTGCTGCCAAGTGCCTCATGTCCATCGAACAGAGTACGAGAACTGTTTCAGACTGCACCATTGAATTCCATACTCTGGCAACAGAGGTTGCGTGGAACAATGAGGACCTCGTGGCTGCTTTTTCTCATGATCTCTCGGATACCATCAAGGATGTGATAGCAGCCTGAGATATACTCACTGTGCTGGAGAAGTTGATCACATTTGCTATCCTTATTGACTCCAGACTCAGAGAAAGACTCTTTTAAGGAGCACTTGTGGAAGCCTCCTGTATGTTTGTCTCTGAGCTTTGCAGTCCCACCAGTGCCTCCCTCACCTCCCATGCCTCCTGGTACCAAGTCGGCCAGTGAAGGTGAACCCATGCATTTGAGTTTCACGTGTCTCTCTGCATAGGAAAGAACCTTTAGGAGGAGGGAGAGATTGTGCCTTTATTGTGACCAGGCAGGTCACTTTTTGAAGTCTTGTCCTACCCGTCCAGGGAACACCCAAAACTTGAGGTCCTGTCATGTACAGACCTTAGGTGGTGTTGTTTCATCCCCAGTTATCCAGAAGAATAAGCCCCTTGTTTCGGTCACCCGTTCCTGGGCAGAGTCATGCGCCGAGATACAGGCTCTACTCGACTCTGGGGCTGCAGGCCAGTTCATTGATGCTGCCTTTGTATCGAAGCACTCAATTCCACTGCAGCTGCGTGACACTCCACTTGCCATTGAGGCTCTTGACGGGAGACCTCTACAGCCTGGCCATATGACTCATGAAACGGTTCATTGTCCATTGCCATAGGGGCTCTTCACCATGAGATAATCCAATTCCAAGTTATTTCCTCACCTATGTTTCCACTGGTTATTGGTTATCCTTGGTTACAGAGGCACAACCCCTCTTTTGATTGGCTCCGTGCTGAGGTTCTCTCCTGGTCACCATAATGCAGTGAGACGTCCTGTACACCTCTTTACTCCCTGCTGGAGGAGTACCGTTATTTTAGTGATGTCTTTGACAAAGGTCAAGCCATTAGTTTGCCTCCATGCTGGCTGCAATTGACCTTCAACCTGGTGCCATGCCCCCTCGTGGCCGGGTTTACCCTTTGTCAGTCTTGGAGGATAAGGCCATGGAGGAGTATGTTGCAGACCTTGAGGTTTCATCTGCAAATACTAGTCTCCTGCCGGTGCTGGTTTCTTCTTTGTGAAGAAGAAGAGTGGTGAACTGAGACCTTGTATTGATTATAGGGGTCTCAATCATTTAACGATTAAGAATGCCTATCCGATTCCGTTGATTACGGAGTTATTTGACCACATCAAGGGAGCAAAGGTTTTCACAAAGCTTGATTTGAGAGGGGCATACAATCGACTGCGTTTAATACCAGAACAGGCCATTATAAGTACCTCGTAATGCCTTTGTAACGCCCCAGCAGTTTTCCAGGAATTTATTAACAATGTCCTCCGAGATTTGTTGCAGTTATGTTTGGTGGTTTATCTTGATGATATTCTCATATTTTCCAAGTCCCTGGAGAGCCACCACACAGATGTCTGTCGTGTGCTTCAGAAACTAAGAGAGAACAATCTCTATAGTAAACTGGAGAAGTGCGAGTTCCATCGTGAACAGGTTAAATTCCTAGGTTGTGTCATTTCCACTGCTGCTTTTTCGATGGACCCAGAGAAACTTTCAGAAGTCCTAAAGTGGCCCTGACCCGTGGGTTTACATCCTCTGCAGCATTTCCTGGGCTTTGCCAACTATTATTGGAAGTTTATTCGTAACTTCTTGTGTCTGGTCAAGCCCCTGACTGACCAGAAAGGAACCCACAGAGTTGGTCTCCGGAGTCCATTAAGGCCTTTGAGCGTCTGAAGGCTGCCTTTGTTTTTGCTCCTGTATTGGCCCATCCAGATCCCATGTTATCTTTTATCCTTGAGGTTGATGCTTCTGAGACTGGTGTTGGTGCCCTGAGAGCGCTTCGCATCCTTGTGGCTACTTTTCCAAGAAAAGTAATTGCGGAGTGCAATTACGAGATTGGTGACAGAGAGCTGTTGGCGATCATTTTAGCCCTTAAAGAATGGAGACATCTCCTCAAAGGTACCACTGTGCCGGTTCTCATTCTTACTGATCATAAGAATCTCACATTCTTGTCTCAGGCTGAATGTCTCTCTCCCAGAAAGGCGCGATGGGCTCTTTTCTTGTCAAGTTTCAATTATATTGTCTCATTCTTACCCGGTACGAAGAATGTAAGGGCTGATGCCTTGTCACAACATTTTTCCTCCAGTTCCAAATTGGAGTCAGTTCCAGTTCCTGTGATTCCTCCTGATTGTATTCTGGCTACGGTTCGCACCAGTCTCACTTCTCCTTTTGGTTACAAAATTCTTGCTGCTCAGGTCCATGCTCCACCTTGTGACTGCTGCTTTGTCCCAGAGAGTCTCCGTACTGCTTTGCTCCAGACTTACCATTCTTCCAAGGCTGCTGGCCACCCTGGGAAGAATCAACTCTTTTGAGCCATTTCCCAACAATTCTGGTGGCCTAGAATATGTGCTGATGCAACTGCCTTCGTAGCTGCCTGTTCCGTGTGTGCTCAGAGTAAGACTCCACAACACCTTCCAGTGGGCCTCTTACAATCCATACCCAATGGAGAGAGGCCCTGGACCCACCTGTCTATGGATTTCATTGTGGAGTTACCCGACTCCTAGCGCAACACAGTTATCCTTATGGTAGTTGACCGGTTCTCAAAGATGTGTCATTGCATTCCACTTAAGAAGTTGCCCACTTCTAAGGAACTGGCTTCCATTTTTGCTTGGGAGATCTTGCGCTTACATGGGCTACTATGGACAGGGGTAGTCAGTTTGTGTCCCAGTTCTGGCAACCCTTTTGTGCACAGTTGGGAATTCAGCTTGCTTTCTCCTCTGCGTATCACCCGCAGTCTAATAGGGCCACAGAACAAGACAATCAGTCCTTGGAGCAATTCCTACGTTGCTATATTTCTGACCATCATAACAACTGGTCAGACCTATTACCATGGGCAGAATTTGCTCACAACAGTGCCTTGAATTCTGCTTCCTGATTGTCCCCGTTTATGGCAAATTATGGATTCAAACCTTCCATGTTGCCTGACTCTTTTGTTCCCCAGAGTATTCCTGCATTAGAGGAGCATCTCCGTGGTCTTCGTTCCACTTGGGCACAAGCCCAGGAGGCTTTGCTACATGGTAATGATAGGTACAGACTCCATGCTGACTGCAGACGCCTGCCTGCACCTTCCTACTAGGTTGGGGACAGGGTCTGGCTGTCATCTCACAACCTCTGACTTCATGTTCCCTCACTGAAGTTCGCACCTCGGTTTATTGGGCCTTTTCGTATTCTTCGCAGGATTAACCTAGTGGCTTACGCATTAGACCTTCCTTCTAATACATGTATTTTGAATGTATTTCATGTCTCCTTTTAAAACCTTTGGTCTGCAACCACCGTCCATTGTTGACTCATGTAGGTTCCATGGGCGCATACAGTACCTGGTGCATTGGAAAGGGTACAGTCCGGAGGAACATTCTTGGGTCACATCCTTGGATGTACATGCCTCTGTCCCCCTCCGCAATTTCCATAGACATTTTCCCATCAAGCCTGGTGGTCCTCTGAGGGGGAGGGGTCATTGAAGAGGGGGTACTGTCAGGGCTGGGCTCAGCCCTTCCTTCTCTGAGTTGGCCGTTCAGCTATTGGCTAATTGCCAGCTCCCATCTGTCTCCACAGTTACTCAGATGTTGATGATATCCTGCTCATCAGCCCTGCCTCCTAAAGCCGTCCAGTCCAGAGGATCTCTGCCTTCATCTTGGTCAACATCATAGAAACGATCTCCTTCATTGCTGTTTAAAGACTTACTTTGCTGACATCCATTCTGGCTCCAGATCCTGCTTGCTGTTTCACTACGTTGATCCCTGACTTCTGGCTTGGCTGACTATCCATTCCTGTTACTGAACTTTGGCTATGTTTTGACTACGTTTGTTCTTTTTACTTTTATTATTAAACAAGTGTGATTTAACTGTACTTCTGTCTCAGTCAGATTTTTATGGTTTCTGACAGTCATCCAGTTAATTCTACACACCATCTCTCTCTGTGCTCAAGCTGCACACCCCTTTCCTTTATGAAATCGGGGATACTGTTGGCCATCTTGTCTCATGAGTCTTCAAGCATGTAAAGATTGTAGCAGTAGGAAAATAGCACTATACATGAATAGAGTTTTGGAAATTCCAGACAAATATTTTCAGAAGAACAATGCTCACTTTATTGGTGTAAGATGTAAAACATAGCCAACATATTTCAAGGAATTGGGGTTTCGCTTACTTTGGAGTTAACATTGGAGAAAGAGATTTAAAGCATTTGTGAGTGAATATATGTACAAAAGGGTGCTGATATCTATAGTCAAAATCAATCATAGTTACATAGTTAGTCAGGTTGAAAAAAGTCCATCTAGTTCAACCAAAAAAAAAATAGTTATTATACAATCCCATATACACAAACCTATACCCACAGTTGATTCAGAGGAAGGCAAAAAAACAAAACAGCAAAGCATGCTCCAATTTGCTACTGCAGATGAAAAAAAATATTTCCTGATCCCCCGAGAGGCAATCAGATTTTCCCTGGATCAACTTTATCTACAAATGTTAGTACCCAAGCAATATTCTGTACATTTAGGAAATAATCCAGGCCTTTTTTTAAATCAATCTACTGAGCTTGCCAGAACCACCTATGGAGGTATTCCACATTTTCACAGCTCTTACTGTGAAGAAGCACTTCCGTATTTGGAGATTAAATCTTTTTTCCTCTAGACGTAAAGAGTGCCCCTTGTCCTCTGTGATGACCTTAAAGTGAAGAGGGAATAGATTCAGTTGCTCTAATCTTTCCTCATCGCTGAGCTCCTCCATGCCTCTTATTAGTTTGGTTGCCCTTCTCTGCACTTTCTCCAGTTCCCCGATATCCTTTTTGAGAAACGGTGCCCAAAACTGAACTGCATATTCCATATGAGGTCTTACGAATGATTTGTACAGGGGCACAATGATCTCTCTCTCTCTCTGGTGTCCATACCTCTCTTAATACAAGAAAGGACTTCAGTTCTATGGAGGTCTGGCTACTCATGGACCAGTAGGGCAACCAAAGGCTAGTCCACAGTGTTGCAGCATGTCTACAAATAAAAATGCCTCATCTTTTATAAATATATGCCTTTATGTTTCCTTTGAAAATGAATGAGGATTGTATTTTCTTTGCCAAAAATGTCAATAAAATGTATAAATTGAAACTTCAATTAAACAGTTTACACACAATGAGAGCACACATTTGTAAGTATGTATGTGAAGCAGGCCTTTTCACAGCCTTATAGGCCGTACACATGATAGGATTTTCCGACAACAAATGTTTAATGTGAGCTTGTTGTCGGAAAGTCTGACCGTGTGTATGCTTCATAGAACATTTGTTTTTGGAATTTCCACCAACAAATGTTTGAGAGCAGGTTCTCAAATTTTCTGACAACAAGACTTGTTATTGAAAATTCTGAGTGTGTGTGCACAATTCCGACGCACAAAAGTCAATGCATGCTCAGAATCAAGTAGAAGAGCTGCATTGGCTATTGAACTTCATTTTTCTCGGCTTGTCATACGTGTTGTACGTCACCACGTTCTTGACGTTTGGAATTTCCAACAACATTTGTGTGACCGTTTGTATGCAAGACAAGCTGGAGCCAACATCCTTCGGAAAAAAATCCACAGTTTTGTTGTCAGATAATCCTATTGTGTGTACATAGCATTAGAATCAGATATTATTCATATTAACAGCAGTGGCTCCTGTTCTCCCTACTGCCCTCACCTGTTTCAGATGTTACTGTAGTGACAGTGATACAATAGTGCATCTATTGTGAAAATGACATAATGCCTAGACGGTATTAGTTAGTAGGCATCCGTTTCTATGAAGAAAGCTTCTGTGATTTGTGACTTCCAAGTATATAAATCACAAAAAGAAGATACCATACAACCGAGAGAAATATTGACAAAATGTCTGAAACAGCAACCAAATCACACTCTTCTTTCAATAGAATATTGAAAATGTCTTGGTGATAATATAAGGGAATGTTCTGTTTATTTCCGTACTATATTACTGTCATGATCACACTGTGCAGATAAAATATTTATTTCCTTTCCCCTGTTTCCACCTAACAGTTCTAAGGAATATATTACAGATAAAGGTAATAGGTGATGTTATCATCACTATCTAAACCGTGGTAAAACATTTAAACTGATGTGGTGTTTAACTAGTATAATTGGTGTTACGACAAGAACATTATACATCAATATATGTGATCCACAGTACATATCTTATAAATGTGTCATCGGTTTGTTCCCTACATAGGCTCATTGCTTATATAATAAGTAGTTATAAAAGTTAGATTTCTTTTAATAATCTATAGTTTACCATTTTTGAGTTACTAACTTAAACATTTATGATAGAAATACATGGGGTTAATGTCCTACCTATCCAGGAATTTAGTTTTGTATCATAATATCGGTGATGTGCATGACATCACCTCAATTGTGTAAACCACTGTGGTTAACAGTAATTTACAGTATTTACAGATTTCAAATTCTACCCCTCAATTCTTTTTGCACTCGATTCTGTGCACAGAACACCTCCAGTTAGCCAAATTGCATTGCATTTTCAGAAAATTACAGAGCTGCAGATTAAAAAGGAAAGGTCATTTTTAATAACATTCAATCACAATATGATTTGTGTCGCAATTGAATACACTATATTATTTTTACAATGATTGGGCTACAGTATGTTGAGAGGAGCATGTGGCTAATATCCAAAAATGTTTTCGTGGCCACAGTCTCTCCAAATACCATTCTAGGGATCCATTGAGTTTGAAAAATGTTGGTATTGATAGAACCAAATCCCACTGGCATGGGAGAAATTGTATGATAAAAATCTTGCATTGAGAAACCCAATGGATCAATGAGCCTAAATCTCATAACCTATGGGGTTTATGAATTATATTAATTAATTTGTATATATATGGTCTTAAGAAGTGATATAATTTACTACCTGCCCTTGGAATTTTTTTACAGTATTTTTATGTGAAGATTAAGGAGTAGCTTTTACACTTTTGTTGTGGTATTGCAACCTATTTAAGCATTACACCTCTAGTCAGCTGCTTTGCGGATGCACTAAGGAGTTCCTTCTTTATTTTTTACATGTGGGGTTTTACTGAGAGCATTATTATTGGAATATCAGAAGGGAGAAACCGTTCATTGCCACCAGGGATTTCTGTGAATACCATATCAGCAATTTTGGACTTTCTAGTAAAAGGGGTCTGAGCAATAGGTAACCAGCTATTGAGACTGACTGTAGCATAGTACTAGATTGTTTCACGTGGGAGACGCACACAATCTGTTTTTTTGGATTATATATAAACACATTTTGTTACCTTTTTTGTTTATGAAGATTCAGGTGTTTCAGCACTCATGGACTCACATTTTGGTGATGTACTTTATTGGTAATTGATTGTAAAGGGATAGCGCAACATATTACTGCATAGAGATATATACAACAATTTGGCAAGGGGTTACAGTCCCTTCCAGATACATTATGAATGGCTTGATCTATCTGCCAAGTATCATGGGAAATGGACTTAAAAACACAGCTATGGCAGACTCCTTCTTTCCTAATTCATCCCCCATTTTCTTTTATTGGCAATTCCCTGAAGTTTTTTCTAAAGTTGTTCCTAAAATTTTTATCATTATTAAATTACACTTATTGTTAAACCTTTTTTTTAACACCTCAAGAAAAAAAAAAGATTTGGACAAATGTAAGCGACAGCGCATTTACAGTCCATCAAAGTAAAAATGCAGTTGCAGTAAAGTTAATTCAGCCGTATATATATACACACACAGTATTACAGTATAAAGGCAGTCAATTCACAGTGCATCCCTACTACTTGCAATCATATATTTTTTTATAAGTGCATCTGTATCTCTTTGGGAAATGTATGGTCCTGAATGTAGCTATAAGACCTAAGCTACTTTCTTTCTGGGGTCATTCCAAGCACATCACTGTCAACTTCTTTATGCTGATCTAAAAGTAATTAATTTCAGACTTCAAGTGGCTACCTCCATATCAGAAAAGTATTTTAGTTACAATCAACGGCTGAATTAACCAGCACGTACGTTTTCAAATACACTTTCAGGCAGGCAAGTGATTATAAGAAGTAATACTGTGTGTGTGTATATATATATATGTATATATATATATATATATATATATATATATATATATATATATATATATATATATATATATATATATATATATATATATATATATATATACTGTATATATATTATATATATATATATATATATATATATATATATATATATATATATATATATATATATATATATTTATATATATTTATATATATATATATATATATATATATATATATATATATACATTCCAGTCTAGCCAAGCCTATATCTGACTGCAGGCAATTGCTGGTGTACGTTTTCAAATACACTTTCAGGCAGGCAAGTGATTCAGTGAACCGCAGTGCATAAAATATATATTGACTCCTACATATATATTCACTGCATTCTAGTCTAGCCAAGCCTATATCTGACTGCAGGCCATTGCTGGTGTACGTTTTCAAATACATTTTCAGGCAGGCAGGCAGGCAGGCAAGTGATTCAGTGATCCGCAGTGCATAAAATATATATACTGTCTCCTACATATATCCACTGCATTCTAGTCTAGCCAAGCCTATGCCTGACTATAGGCCATTCCTGGTGTACGTATTCAAAGACACTTTCAGGCAGGCAGGCCAAGCAGGTGATTCAGTGATCTGCAGTGCATAAAGATATATATATACAGTCTCCTACATATATATCCACTGCATTCTAGTCTAGCCAAGCCTATACCTGACCCCAGTCCATTCCTGGTGTACGTTTTCAACGACACTTTCAGGCAGGCAGGCAGGCAGGTGATTTAGTGATTTGCAGTGCATAAAGATATATATATACAGTCTCCTACATATAAATCCACTGCATTCTAGTCTAGCCAAGCCTATACCTGACTGTGACTGCAGGCCATTCTTGGTGAAATTTTTCTAGTATACTTCAGGAGGTGTTTTGCTAATCCAATTTTACAGCATGTCTGGAAGGCCACTGTCAGACTTTAATTACCAGACCGGTGAGTCCGCTTGGGCAGAGGGTGGTCTCCCGTACGTATCCTACTCGGGGCCCCTGGTAGAATGGACAGGAGGCACAGGAGTATAGAATGGTAAGAGAGCCTGGTGAGGGATCCAGGTGCTGGAGGGAAGAAGATCTTCAAGCAGCAGATGGTATACTGGAACACAGGTAAACAGATGCTGAGCAGGAGCAGAGCGGGTTGGTCAAGGCACAGGCAGAGTTTGCCAACAGGCAGGCAACACGGTACAGTAGGAGCAGGCAGAAGCAAACAAGCTGAGGTCAGGTACTGGCAGCAATCAGCAGAATATCGGGGCAAGCCGGGTCATCAGGAGATCTTGGAAATACAGGAATGCAGGAACAGGCAAAGGGAACTATGGAACCGGGAGCTGTTGATCAGGCAGCACCAGGCAGAGTGCAGAACAGACCTAAATAGGCCGGTTGGCGCCAAACGCCACACACGAGTGCACGCTGATGTGCGCCGGCGCACGCACAAGTGTGCACATGCCCACGCGCACCCCCGAATGCCAGTGCACACGCCAGGGCCCACAGGAGCATGCACACCAGCGCCCACAGGAACACGCACAGCGGCACATGCACCAACGGGCGCTGGCACACACCGGCAAGCACCAGAGCGGCCAGCACCGTGGCCAACAAGGTAACCTCTCTGACAGTGCCCCCTCCTTAAAGGCAGCCTCTGGATGCCCAGTTGAGCCAGTCTGGGGGCATGGGCATTTTTGAACGCTTGTAAAAGTTCCTGGGCATGCAAATTGCTCTCTGGTTCCCAGGAGTTGTCCTCCGGTCCATACCCCTTCCACTTGATGAGATACTGAATTCTGTTGTTCCTTCTCCTGCAATCCAAGATTGCTTCAACTTCGAATTCTTCTTCGTTATCAACTATGATAGGTTTAGGTGGGCCAGTACTACAGCCAGTAAAGAGATTCGGAACAGAAGGCTTCAATAGGGACACATAAAAAACCGGATGCACCTTTAGAGAATCAAACAGATCAAGTTCATACGTAACGTCATTTATCTTCCTCTTTACCGAGAAGGGACCCATAAATTTAGGACCCAATTTCCTTGCGGGACAGGCCATTTTCAAGTTTATAGTGAACAACCACACTTGGTTGCCGGGTTCTAGTATCAGCTCTCCACGCCTTTTTTTTATCATACATCCTTTTGCTGTATTCCTGAGACTTGGCCATAGTTTCTTACAGAAGTTTGCTATTGGTGGAGAAAAAATTCATGGTTTCAGAGACTGCTGGAACAGCACACTCTGGTATTGAACTGGGCAGAAAAGAAGGATGGAAACCGTAGTTGGCAAAGAATGGTGTTTGGTTGATGGTGGAATCCAAGGAATTGTTGTAGGCAAATTCTGCAACGGGTAGCAAAGAGACCCAGTTGTCTTGAGAGAAAGCAGAGAAGCAGCGGAGGTATTGCTCCAAGGTTTGATTGGTTCTCTCAGTTTGTCCGTTTGTCTGGGGATGGTAAGCCGATGAGAATGCCAACTCAATTTCTGAGGAGCCACAGAGAGCCTTCCAGAACCTCAAAGTAAATTGAACATTGTGATCGGACACAATACTTGCCGGGACCCCATGCAGCCTTACCACTTCCTTAACAAAAATCTTCACTGTGTCCATGGCCTAGGGTGTGCCCTTCATGGGAAGAAAGTGTGCCATCTTGGATAGCCTATCTATCACAACAAAAATGGTGGAAAATCCCTCCAAGGGAGGGAGTTCCATGATGAGATCCATCAATATCATTTTCCATGGTCTCTCTGGAACGGGTAAAGGTTTTAATAATCCCCAAGCTCTTGTCCGGCTATTTTTACTTCGGGCACAAGTGTTGCATGATTCTACATAATCTTTACAATCCTTAGACAGTTGGGGCCACCAGGAGGTGCGCTGCACCAATTCCATAATCTTCTAAACACCAAAATGTCCGGCTAGCTTATGGTCGTGGCAGAGTTCCATTACAGCCACCCTTAAGGGTTCAGGGACTACGACTTTGTCTTTATGCCAAAACAGACCTTCATTTAGATTGGTTTCAGGGTACGGGGACATTCCCACAGAGGCCCGCTTTATCCGGGTAATAAGATCCACTTGAAGGAGCAAAAAGTTCCCAGAGGGGAGGATCGTGTCGGGAGGCAGGGTCTCTTCTGAATCATGAAACATGCGAGAGAGCGCATCTGGCTTAATGTTCATAGAACCTGGCCTATAGGTGATGTGGAATTGGAATCGGGAAAAGAAAAGTGTCCATCTGGCCTGCCGGTGTCTCAATCTTTTGGCCGTCCTCAAATATTCCAGATTCTTGTGATCCGTATACACCAAGATGGGATGAGCAGCACCCTCCAGAAGGTAACGCCACTCCTTCAGAGCCGACCTGATGGCCAGAAGTTCCAGATCTCCCACGTCATAATTCCTTACTGACATTGAGAGCTTGCGTGAAAAGAATGCCACAGGATAAAGAAGAGCTTTGGCACCCTGCCGCTGGGAGAGCACCGCTCCAACTGCTATTTCTGAGGCATCGACCTCCAGGACAAACGGTAAAGCAGGATTAGGGTGTTTCAGGATGGTAGCTGATGTGAACAGCTCCTTAAGCTTTTCAAAAGCCGCCTGAGCCTTATGAGTCCATGAGAATCATGTTCCCTGTCTGGTCAGTTTGGTTAATGGGGCAATTATTGCTGAAAACCCCCTAATGAAATTCCGGTAAAAATTAGAGAAGCCAATGAAGCGCTGCTCACCTTTCTTATCCATAGGCGCAGGCCAGTCCAGGATGGCTGACACCTTCTGGGGGTCCATCTTGATGCCATCCACTGAGATGATTAGGCCTAGAAATTGGATGCATTGAAGTTCAAACTCACATTTTTCAAGTTTTGCATAGAGACCGTGTTGTCTGAGCCGGGTTAGAACATTCCAGACGTGTCTGCAGTGATCGGCTAGTGAGGAAGAAAAGATCAGAATATCGTCAAGATACACTATCACGTACAAGTCCAAGTAGTCACAAAAAATGCTGTTGACAAAATGTTGGAATGTTGCGGGGCGTAGCATAAACCCAAGGGCATGACAAGGTACTCGAAGTGCCCAAATCGAGTACAGAATGCCGTCTTCTACTCGTTCCCTTCTCGGATACAAATTAAATTGTAAGCTCCGCGAAGATCTAGCTTCGTGAACACGACTGCAGTTCCCAACCTTTGGAAAAGTTCTGGCACTAGAGGCAGGGGATAACGATTCTTAATAGTTATCCTATTCAATTCCCAATAGTCAATGCAAGGACGTAAGGAATGGTCTTTTTTTTGACAAAAAAGATGCCCACACCGGCTGGCTAGGTGGACGGGTGGATGAACCCCTTCCCCAGATTTTCATTGATGTAAACCTTTAGTGTGCCTAGCTCCTGCTCAGTTAGTGGGTAGATTCTTCCGAAAGTGAACCTCAGTTCCAGGTAGGAGTTCTATTGGGCAATCATATGGCCTGTGCGGGGGGCAATGTTTCTGCTCCTTTTTTACTAAATACGTCCAGAAAGTCCCAGTAGGGCTCAGGGATGGATTGACGTAGTTCCAGATCTGAGTCCAGGCAAAGGAGTTGGGAGGTTTCAACAGAGGTTCTGTACAGGCAGTGCTGTTGGCAATACTCAGAAGGGAATGTAACTTCCCCTGTGGCCCAGTTAATACTGGGGTTGTGGGCTTGTAGCCAAGGTATTCCCAATATGATGGGAAAGAGAGGAGACGAGATGGCATCCAGACGAAGAAGTTCCTGGTGATGGGTGCCAATGGTGGCTAGCAAAGGGACGGTCTCTTGGGTGACCGGGCCGGAACGAAGGGTGGAGCCATCCGCCAGGTGTATAGTAAGCCCCTGGGCCTTGGGTTAAAGCGGAATGCGGTGATTAGCAGCGAAGGTCAGGTCGACAAAGCAGCTGCAGCCACCGGAGTCAATGATGGCCATCACTGGAGTATTCCCTCCTGGAAGCTGCAAAGTGATGGAGAGAGCAAGGTGAGAACTGGACTTAGATAAAACAGATGCACACATTGAGAAAGCAGGAAGGCACTTACGCATCTTATTGGGGCAAGCCCTCATGTAGTGCCTGGGTTCACCGCAATACAGGCAGAGATTGTGGGCTTGTCTACGCAGCTTTTCCTCAGGGGTCAGTGTGGGGCGGAGCAAGCCGAGCTGCATAGGCTCTGGGGCGTCTTGGACTGGCGCCATAGAGATGGGAGGAAATTGACCGGCCAAACTGGGGACCTTAGGTAGCATCCAAGTAGGGCGGAACTGGTTAGTAGACCTCTCTGACCGGCGTTCCCTCAAGCGACAGTCAATCTGGATGGACAGGTTGATGAGTTCATCCAGGGATGGGGGTATTCCCACACGTGCCAGCTCATCTTTAAGCGGGTCCGAAAGCCCCATTCTAAACTGGTGTTGCAAGGCGGCGTCATTCCAGTTCGTGTCAGAGCTCCAGTGTCTGAATTCTACCGCACAGTCTTCTGCTGCCCTGCGACCCTTTTGTAGAGAGTGCAAAGCAGCTTCTGCAGTCACAGTCAGCTGCGGATCCTCGTATAGTTGGGACATAGCCAAGAACAAGGCTTCCAGACTATCCAGGAATACTGATTTTTGTTCCAGCAGGCGGTGGGCCCAGGTTTGGGGCTCGCTGGACAACAAAGAGATGACAAAGCCCACCTTGGATGCTTCTAGAGAGAAGGTGCGTGGTTGCAAGGCAAAATAGAGCTTGCAGATATTGCGAAACGCACGGTACTTGCTGCGTTCTCCGGCAAACCTTTCAGGAGTGGGTACTCTGGGCTCTGGAGGAAGCATCACTATGGAGGGTGCAGATGAAAATCCAACAGAAGATGTTCCCAGGGGATTGGAGGGAGAGGATAAAGCTTGAACTTGTTCCTCCAGTCTTGAATAGCCTTCCTGAAGGCTCTTTATGGCTAAGACCTGCCAGATGTCTACAAAGTTCATCCATGGGGGAGGCCCCCTGCCCGGTCTCAGTCATGGCTGCCTGATACTGCCAGACTTTACTTACAAGAGTAAGAGTCTGCTTGGGCAGAGGGTGGTCTCCTGTACGTATCCTACTCACGGCCCCTGGTAGAATGGACAGGAGGCATGGGAGTATGGAATGGTAAGAGAGTCTGGTGAGGGATCCAGGTGCTGGAGGGAAGAAGATCTTCAAGCAGCAGATGGTATACTGGAACACAGGCAAACAGATGCTGAGCGGGAGCAGAGTGGGTTGGTCAAGGCACAGGCAGAGTTCGGCAACAGGCAGGCAACACGGTACAGTAGGAGCAGGCAGAAGCAAGGTCAAACAAGCTGAGGTCAGGTACTGGCAGCAATCAGCAGAACATCAGGGGCAAGCCGAAGAGCTTGGAAACACAAGAACGCAGGAACAGGCAAAGGGAACTATGGAACCGGGAGCTGTTGATCAGGCAACACCGGGCAGAGTGCAGAGCGGACCTAAATAGGCCGGTTGGTGCCAAACGCCCCACACACACGCCAATGTGCACCGGAGCACGCACAAGCGCACACATGCCCTTGTGAGCCCCCGAACGCCAGTGCGCATGCCAGGGCCCACAGGAGCATGCACACCAGCACCCACAGGAACACGCACAGCAATGCGCACAGGAATGCGCATGCAAATGCGCACCGGCGCACACCAGCGCGCACCAGAGCGCTTAGCACCGCGGCCAACAAGGTAACCTCTCTGACAGCCACCAGGAAAGGTAGCTGCTCACAGGCCACTAAAAGAGGGCAAGCAGGCTCTGTGTCTACAGCCAACAGTGCTGGTCGTGGACACGGTGCATCCTCAGCATGTGGCCGTGGGGCACGCTTGTCCTTTTTTTTGACAGCTGCCCATGTTGAGCCACAACATGCCGAAGAGTTGGTAGAGTGGATCACAAAGCCATCCTCATCCTCTGTCACCCAGGCTAAGACAAGTTTGGCTGCCAATGCAGCTGCCAAAGCGGCCTATTCCATTGGCTCAATGGCATCAGTCAATCCTTCCCTAGCCCCACCATCATGTCCTGAGGAGTCCCCCAAACTGTTCGACTACAGTGTCGGGTACATGCTGCAGGAGGATGCGCAGTGTTTTGAAGGCTCCGATGATGGTACCCAGGTTGAGGATGAAGGCAGTAACGTGAGCCCAGAGAGAGGGGGTGCCCAAGAAGGACAAGAAGCTGGCAGTCATGTTCCCCCAGCTGCAGCATACTACCAGGTTTGCTCCAGTGGTGAGGAGGGAGGGGATGATGAGGTCACTGACTCTATGTGGGTGCCTGATAGGAAAGAGGAGGAGGACGAGGCACATCTCCAACGAGGCAAGATGCCCTCCAGGGGCCAGCTTAAGGATAGCCAACCGACTGCATCACACCGCAAAGCTCCGCATGTGCAGGGCACTGCTGACTCTGCGCTATTTTTCAAAAGTTTTTTGGTGTGGGCCTTATTTGAGATGTGTGCAGCAGATCGCACCATTGCTGTTTGCAACATATGTCTGAAGTGTATCAAGCGTGGCCAAAACAGCAGCTGCTTGGGCACCACATGCTTGACCAGACATATGTCAAGCTCCCATGCAGTCCGTTGGCAACAGTACTTAAAAGACCCACACCAAAGAACAAGGCGGACCTCTCCTTGCTCCTCTTCAGCTGGGATCTCCAACCCCACTACACCTTCAGTCCTCTCAGAGACCTGCACTGAGAGGAATGAAGGTGTAGAATTAGTGGTACACCTAAATCCGATTGTAGCAGGCAACTTGCCCTACCCCAGTTGCTAAACCGTCAAAAGAAATTCGGTCCCGGCCATCCTCATGCTCAGCAGCTGAATGCTATTTCGGCTAAATTGCTAGCACTCCAACTGCTGCCTTTTCAGCTGGTAGAGTCTGCCCTCTTTCGAGAATTTGTGGAATGTGCGGTACCTCAGATTCCCAGATGACTTTTTTTTCCCGGAAGGCCATTCCAGCTCTCTACAGGCATATGGAAGGCAATGTCTTGGCCTCAGTGGACAGGGCGGCCAGCTGTAAGGTGCATATTACAGCTGACTCATAGTCAGGCAGGCATGGACAGGGACTTTACCTTTTTTTCATGGCGCATTGGGTAACTCTGCTGGCAGCTGGGAAGGATGCAGGACAGGGTGCAGTAATGTTGGAGCTTATTCCACCACCACGCCTCCAAAATGCTGGTAGTGGTGATTCTGCCACACCTCTCTCCTCCACCCCCTCCTCTTCTTCTTCCTCTATGGCCTCTTCCTGTGCAGTTTTGACCTCTGAACCAGCGGTGCTCCATAGGCATTCTAGGGACTACGCAAGCACTTTGGCAAAAAGATGCCATGCGGTGCTTGAGTTGGTCTGCTTAGGGGACAGAAGCCACACTGGGACAGAGATTCTGGCAGCTCTGCAGGGGCAGGTTTAGAGGTGGTTGATGCCATGCCAGCTTCAGGCAGGAATGGTGGTTTGCGACAATGGCACCAACCTCCTCTCCGCCCTCAGACAGGGACACTTGACCCATGTTCCCTGTTTGGCTGTCCTTAATTTGGTGGTGCAGCGGTTCTTGTGCAGGTACCCGGGCTTACAGGATATCCTGAGGAAGGCCAGGAAAGTCTGTGGGCATTTCCGCCGGTCATATAATGCCAGTGCTTGACTGGCTGACCTTCAAAAGGAATGCAACCTGCCCAAGAACCACCTCATCTGTGACATGCCCACCAGGTGGAACTCAACATTGGCAATGCTGCAGCGGCTGCACACACAGCAAAGGGCCATTAATGAGAACCTATGCGAGTATGGCACCAGGACAGGGTCAGGGGAGCTTGGCTTTTTTTCGCCACGCCAGTGGCTAATGATCAAGGATGTCCATTTGAGGAGGCCACGAGGATGGTGAGCAGTGACAGTGCTTGCATCAGTGATACTGTCCCTCTTGTCTTCCTGTTGAAATGCACGCTGCATGGAATAATGGACAGGGCACTTGAGGCAGAACAGAGGGAGGAAGAGGAGGACTTCCTTACCTCTCAAGGCCCCTTTATCTAGACAGTATTCCTGCAGGCCTGCCTATCACATAGGAAGAGGAGGAGGAGGATTGTGTCAGCATGGAGGTGGAGCCCGGCACTCAGCATCAGCAGCAGTTTTCAAGGGATTGTTTTCAGTCCCCAGAAACCCATGGACTTGTACGTGGCTGGGAGGAGGTGGCTGTGGATCCTCATCGTCCTTAGTCATCCAGAGGACTCCGGACCAAATGCCTCAGAAAAAATATGCTGCATGGCCTCCCTGATACCGCAAAGCCTGTGAAAGGACCCTCGGTTTCGTGGTATCAAGGAGAGGGATCAGTACTGGCTGGCAACCCTTTTTGAAACACGTTACAAGGGTAAGGTTGTGAAACTTATCCAGCCTTCATAGAGGGAGCAGAGGATGAAACATCTTTGGGAGGCCTTGCAGAAAGGTTTGTGCAATGTGTTTTCAGAGCCTGGGAGGTTGCAATTTCCTGGTCCTCCTGGACAACGTCTTGCTGAGGCTTCGGTCAGTTACAGAAGAAGCGGTGGAGAAGGTGGCCATCTGACCAATGCGTTCAGACAATTTTTTAGTCTTCAGCCCCAAGGTCTGATCGATTCCTGCAACCATCACCAGTGTCTGATTTACATGGTGCAGAAATACCTTGGGGCAAGATCAGACTTGGAGTCCTTTCCAATCGAAAATCCACTGGGTTACTGGGTCTTGAGGATGGATCACTGGCCAGAGCTTTCACAGTATGCAATTGAGCTACTGGCCTGTCCTGCATCCAGCGTTGCATGCACATTCAGTGCTGCTGGAGGCTTTGTAACCGATCACAGAGTGTGCCTGTCCACAGACGCGGTTGATCGGCTCACCTTCATAAAAATGAATCAGTCTTGGATCACCAGCTACCAAGCACCTGATGCTGATGTAACTGATTAATTTTTTATGAATGTGTGATCCCTTGAAGACTGCCTATGCTGATGCTGAGTGACTATCCTATTCCTCCTCAATGTTCATGTTGATAGCTTCTAAGGATATTTTTGGTTCAGGACACCACCACCAGTGCCTAAAGCCCAATTTTTCTGCCCCTGTTTAACAGGGGCGTGTAATTACAATTTTTGCTGTAATATTTTGCAGCAGGGCTCATTCCTGCACTCAACTATAGTATCTGTGAGGGGTTGCAGTGTTGTGGCACCAGTGCCTAAGGCCAAATTTTTCTGCCCCTGTTTAACAGGGGCATGTAATTACAATTCTTGATATAATATTTCACACCAGGGCCCGTTCAAGCACCCACCAAGAGTAACGGTGAGGGCTTACAGTGTTCTGGTACCACCAACACCTAAGGCCCAGATTTCTACAGACTATATATAGGGCAGGCCGCATAGTATATACAGGCAGTCCCTTACTTTCAAACATCCGACTTACAAACGACTCCTACTTACAAATGGAGGGAGACAACAGGAAGTGGTGGGAAATCTACCCCTAGGAAGGGAAATTCTCTCCTCTAAGAATTATTATGGGAAAAAGGTGTCTCCACTGATGCTTTATTATCACCAATCCTTGTTTCCCTAAAAACCCCAAATTTTCAAAATCCAATTGTCATTGGGACAGAAAGTGAGGTGAAATCTTCTGAACAGGGGCATGGACAGCAAAACAAATGTTACAGGGGTGATGATAACCCTTCCCTATGTTATCCAAAAATTTTAAAATAGATTTTTTGGCTGGAGCTACCACTTAAAAAATGTAGATGTTCCAAATTACAAACAGATTCAACTTAAGAACAAACCTACAGTCACTGTCTTGTTTGGACTGCCTGTATACTGGTGTTCAGAGTATATAGGGCCTGGGGACCCCACGCCTTTTCTTTTTTTAATTTGGGTGCAGGGTTCCCCTTAATATCCATATAAGACCCAAAGGGCCTGGTAATGGGCTGGGGGGTTACCCATGCCGTTTTTCTCAATAATTTTCATCCATATTGCCAGGACCCGACATTACATTACAGCCGTAAGCAGTTTTAAATAACTTTTATTCCTTTAGAAATGTCATTTTGTGCAGGGACTGTTCTAAACACGGGAAACACGCGCCACTTTACAGGCATACTTTAGACACCCCCCAGGTATGATATTTAAAGGAATATTTCACTTTTCTTTTTTCACTTTAAGCATCATTAAAATCACTGCTCCCGAAAAAACGTCTGTTTTTAAAACTTTTTTTACACTGATACATGTCCCCTGGGGCAGGACCCGGGTCTCCAAACCCTTTTTAGGACAATAACTTGCGTATTAGTCTTTAAAATTCGCACTTTTGATTTCTCACATTTGAGTCCCATAGACTTTAATGGTGTTCAAATGTTTGCGCAAACTTTCGGTCCTTTCGCGTGTTCTGGATGCGAACCGGACCGGGGGCATTTGGCTAATCCTTAATGGGGAGTTGGTTTGGCTGAATTTGGACCGTCTGGAAGGTGTAAGATACCACCTAAGGGCTATTTTTTGTGATAATTCCCAGTGGTTAATAGACATGTGCATTCGTTTTCGTCCGAATGCATTTTCATCTGAATTTCAGGTATTTTTGTTATCGTTTTAACAAACAATAACAAAAGTGCAGGATACGAAAACCGAAAGATCCGACATAAACAAATGCTTTATTTTCGTTTTCATTGCGACAACAGTTCGATATAGATAGGAGATTCAACATGACACTGACAATAAAAATCTGTGTCTATCGAACCTGTGGTCGAATGTGCCTAACCTTAACTCTATTAGTCCAAGATTATTCTACATAGAGAGAAAAGATTTGACATAGAGAGAAAAGATTCGACATAGAGAGAAAAGATTTGACATAGAGAGAAAAGATCGCTGCTGGAATTGAGTGGGGGGAGCAAAAATAAAAATAATGATGATGATAAATGCTATTGGCCGCTTGTAACCAAAGAGGAGGGGCAGTAAAATAGCTAGAACTAAGTACACATGTACAGCCAACTTACTTTCACTTATGAATTGCTAGCAGAGAGAGACACACACACTGAATCATTTCAGAAGACAGTCAATCTTAGCTGGTCCGTTTGTCAGAGAACCTGAATTATTTAGCAATTAAGCATAAGCACAGCAGCAGAACAATAGTGAAGCAAGCTACAGTTCAACATAACTTTTTCATAATAATCTGCTGCTATTGTGTTAGTGATGTGAACTTGATAGTGATACTAGTGTTGCTAGTGTTGTGATAGCCTCAGAAGCTGCCGTGCTGTGGGGGGATTTATTATTATAGATTCTATATTATAATTCCATATCAATATCTGACACAACTTCAGATGCCGCGCCCGCCATTGCACTTGGAGATTGAGAAACGAATGTGAAAGTTGGCTGACTGTTGGGGTAGAGTAGACCATTCAACATGAACGATGAAGATTCAACAAAGCAACAAAAACATACAAAGTCAAATCTTTGGCTTATGGTGTCTGTCGAAAGTTCTAAGAAGATTCGACGGAGCAGCTAAACTGTACGACGCTGAAATCGTACATTTCCGGTCAAATGCATCCGCCCATAGGCTATAAAAAAATTCTAATTTTGGTTGACTAGTAAAATAATCAATAAATATAAATATTACTAGTCATACAACATTAGAATTCTACTACAGCTAGCTTGTAGGCAGAAAATTCTACCGGAAATGCACACATACAGTTTAGCTGCTCTGTGGAATCCTATTTAAACATTTGACAGACACCATAAGCCTTCAATGACAGATTCAACCTTAATTAATTTGGATTTTCAGACAAATGCAATTTTTAACGAAAAATGAAATGAATAAAAACAAATTTTGGGAGTAACTAAATAATTGTATTTTTCGGACAAAAGCGAAATTCCGAAACAAAATATTTCAGTGTGCAGTGTGTTTCAGTCGTTAATACATTTAGAGGCTTTGTAGTTTGATTTAAGTGCATATTGCCACTGTGAGTCTGTGATAGGTATGCCTAGGTCTGATTCCCATTTTTGGTATGGGTGGGATTTGGTAAAGTTACGTTTTTGTTGGAAGAGATTGTAAAAATTTGTTCGAACACGCGAACACCATTAAAGTCTACGGGACACGAACATGAATAATTAATAATAATAATAAGTGCTAATTTTAAAGGCTTATATGCAAGTTATTGTCATAAAAAGTGTTTGCGGACCTGGGTCCTGCCCCAGGGGACATATATCAATGCAAAAAAAGTTTTAAAAAAGGCCATTTTTTCAGGAGCAGTGATTTTAATAATGCTTAAAGTGAAACAATAAAAGTGAAATATTCCTTTAAATTTCGTACCTGGGGGGTGTCTATAGTATGCCTGTAAAGTGGCGCATGTTTCCTGTGTTTACAACAGTCCCTGCACAAAATAACATTTCTAAAGGAAAAAAGTCATTTAAAAGTACTCGCGGCTATAATGAATTGTCGATCCTGGCAATACACATAAAAGTCATTGAAAAAGGCGGCATGGGATTTCCCCACAGTCCATTACCAGGCTCTTTGGGTCTGGTATGAATATAAAGGGGAACCCCCAAACCAAAATTTAAAAAAAAAAATTACGTGGGAGTCCCCCCAAATTCCATACAAGGCCCTTCAGGTCTGGTGGTATGGATATTAAGGGGCACCCTGCACCAAAATAAAAAAAGGTGTGGGGGCCCCCCTCAAAATCCATACCAGACCCTTCAGGTCCGGTATGGATTTTAAGGGGAACCCCGCACCAAAATTTTAAAAAAATGGTGAGGGGGTCCCCCCAAAATCCATACCAGACCCTTATCCAAGCATGCAACTTGGCAGGCCACAGGAAAAGAAGGGGGATGAGAGAGCACCCCAATCCTGAACCGTACATCGGGAAGGTGCTATGGAGTAGCCCCCGAAAGCACCTAGTCCCCATGTTGATGGGGACAAGGGCCTCATCCCCACAACCCTTGCATGGTGGTTGTGGGGGTCTGCGGGCCGGGGGCTTATCAGAATCTGGAAGCAACAAGGGGACCCCCAAATCCTGGACTCCCCCCTGTGTGAAATGGTAACGGGGTACAAATGTACCCCTACCATTTCACAAAAAAAGTGTGAAAATGGTAAAAATGACATGACACAGCTTGGGACAAGTCCTTTATTGAAAAATAAAAAAATAAAAATGTCCCACAAAGTCTTCTTCTTCTTTTGCTCTGCCGATGGACCGAAAAAGAAAAAAACACCCGCATCCTGCCACCGATCCGCCTCCATGGGAGGCACCCGCCGTAATGACCATCCTCTCAGGTGACAGTTCTTTTATAGCTGAGGGCGGGGCCGGTGGGCTGGGGATGGTGACATCACCGGGTGACCCCCCCTCTGACGCACGGGGACATCCCTATGGCTTCTCCGTAGCGTCAAAGGGGGCGGAGTCACTCGATTACGTCACCGGGTGAAGGGTCTCATCTTTGGACGTACATGCCCCTATCCTCCTCCGTGATTTCCATATATGTTTTCCCCTCAAGCCTGGTGGTCCTCCGAGGGGGGAGGGGTCATTGAGGAGGGGGTGCTGTCAGGGCTGGGCTCAGCCCTTCCTTCTCTGAGCTGGCCGCTCAGCTGTTGGGTAATTACCAGCTTATGTGTATTGTCGGTCCCGGCAATACACATAAAAGTCATTGAAAAAAACATCATGGGATTCCCCCACAGTCCATTACCAGGCCCTTTGGGTCTGGTATGAATATTAAGGGGAACCCCCAAACCAAAATTAAAAAAAAAAAAATTGCGTGGGGGTCCCCCAAATTCCATACAAGGCCCTTCAGGTCTGGTATGGATATTAAGGGGAACCCTGCGCCAAAATAAAAAAGGAGTGGGGCCCCCCTCAAAATCCATACCAGACCCTTCAGGTCTGGTATGGATTTTAAGGGGAACCCCGCACAAAAATTAAAAAAAAATGGTGTTGGGGTCCCCCCAAAAATCCATACCAGACCCTTATCCAAGCATGCAACCTGGCAGGCCACAGGAAAAAAGGGGGACGAGAGAGCACCCCCCTCCTGAACTGTACCAGGCCACATGCCCTCAACATGGGGAGGGTGCTTTAGAGTAGCCCCCCACAACACCTTGTCCCCATGTTGATGGGGACAAGGGCCTCATCACCACAACCCTGGTGGTTGTGGAGGTCTGCAGGCGGGGGGCTTATCAGAATCTGGAAGCCCCCTTTAACAAGGGGACCCCCAGATCCCAGACTCCCCCCTGTGTGAAATCCCTATGGCTTCCCCGTAGCGTCAAAGGGGGCGGAGTCACTCGATTACATCACCAGGTGAAGGGTCTCATCTTTGGATGTACATGCCCCTATCCTCCTCCGTGATTTCCATATATGTTTTCCCCTCAAGCCTGGTGGTCCTCTGAGGGGGAGGGGTCGTTGAGGAGGGGGTGCTGTCAGGGCTGGTCTCAGCCTTTCCTTCTCTGAGCTGGTCACTCAGCTGTTGGCTAATTACCAGCTTCCATCTTTCTCCACAGTTACTCAGCTGTTGTTCCTATCCTGCTCGTCAGTCCGTCCTACTTAAGCTGTCCAGTCCAGAGGGTCTCTGCCTTTGCCTTGGTCAACATCACAAGAAACATCACCTGCATTCCTGTTTTTTTTCAAAATTGTATCTTTATTGTTTTTTTTTTTTTCCAAACAAAAGTACAAATATAAAATTGTTACATAGTGCACAAATAGCACAAAAAAGAAATAACATAATGAAATTAAACAAAGAAATAAAAGAAACAAGTAGACCATGTCCATACATACAGAGCACAGGGGTGATCTGTACAGCTTGACAAAAAGGAGAAAGAAACAACAACTCGTAGGTAAGTATTGAAAATCAAAAACAGAGAGCCTTCATAGAGGTAAAAAGACTATTTTTTTGTATATGATAAATGATAAGAAACAAGAAGGTACCAAAATGGCATATATAGTGACTAGGGGTGGAGAAAGGGAACATAGTCAAGAATTTTATGATATTAATATAATTTCATGATGTGACAATTGGCACAGGGGACCCGTATTCCAATTGATCCCAAAGTTCCCAAATTTTATCAAATTGGGGAATAGCATCATGTACAGAGGCCATTAAATATTCCATCCTTCGAATCTCAGCCACCAGGTGAAGGAACCTAGACCACGGAGGGGGTGTATTAGACAACCAACACAATGGAATGAGCCTTTTGGCAGCTAATAAAATATAGGAAATTAGTCAATTAACTTTTTTGGTCACGCCTGAAAAAGGAAGACCCAGTAGATAATGCAAGGGATCAAGCGGAAGGGACACATCCATCACTTTTTGTATCAGGAGCATCACTTCACGCTAAAAGGGTTGAATCATAGAACAGTTCCAAAAAATATGAAATAAAGAACCTGTGTCAGTTCCGCAATGCCAACAGCGCGATGGAACTGAGGAATCATATTTATGAATGACATTGGGGGTTTTATACCAAAACATGAGAATCTTAATGGATGTTTCCCTTTGGGTTACACACTTGGAGGACTTGAAAGTAGTGGACCAGATCCTATCCCAAACCTGGACCGAAATGGGTCTACCTATCAAATGTGACCATCTCTTCATGTAATAATGTGTAGTCTCGGTATAAGAGGGGTTGACTCATGGAGGATACGGTTAATGGAGGATATTAAATGTAATTGATGAGGACCTTGGGTGCATAAGTACTCAAAAGGGGTTGGTTTATCAAGAGTCAGGGTTGAGGATTTGGAGTGGAAGAAATGTCTAACCTGTAAGTAAAAATGAAATAGTTGCGGAAGTATATCAAATTTCTCACGTAGGGTATCAAATGTATGTAATCTCCGCGTAATAGGATGGACCAGGTTTCGGAGCTGGAAGAGGGGACCATTAAGCCATGGGAAAACCCTGCCCAGGGACATACTATCTGGTATGCTTGGGTTGAATAGCACATTCAGAAGAGGAGGGCAAGGTGAAGCAAGACCAAAGGCTTTAAGGCATTTATGCCAGATGATCAAAGTGAAATTCATTGGAGCAGTACATTGTCATTTAAATAAGGGATCCAGGGATGAAAGGGCCCCCCAGACTAAAGAACACAGGTGAACCGGATATAACACCCCCTTTTCAATGACTGACCAATGATAAGGTGCGTGTAAGGAGGACCATGAAACAATAGCCCTCAAATGTGAGGCATAATAATACAGTGGGGACGGAAAGTATTCAGACCCCCTTAAATTTTTCACTCGTTGTTATATTGCAGCTATATGTTAAAATCATTTAAGTTCATTTTTTTTCCTCATTAATGTACACACAGCACCCCATATTGACAGAAAAACACAGGATTGTTGACATTTTTGCAGATTTATTAAAAAATAAAAACTGAAATATCACATGGTCCTAAGTATTCAGACCCTTTGCTGTGACACTCATATATTTAACTTAGGTGCTGTCCATTTCTTCTGATCATCTTTGAGATGGTTCTACACCTTCATTTGAGTCCAGCTGTGTTTGATTATACTGATTGGACTTGATTAGGAAAACCACACACCTGTCTATATAAGACCTTACAGCTCACTGTGCACGTCAGAGCAAATGAGAATCATAGGTCAAAAGGAACTGCCTGAAGAGCTCAGAGACAGAATTGTGGCAAGGCACAGATCTGGCCATGGTTATAAAAAAATTCTGCTGCACTTAAGGTTCCTAAGAGCACAGTGGCCTCCATAATCCTTAAATGGAAGATGTTTGGGATGACCAGAACCCTTCCTAGAGCTGGCCGTCCGGCCAAACCGAGCTATCGGGGAGAAGAGCCTTGGTGAGAGAGGTAAAGAAGAACCCAATATCACTGTGGCTGAGCTCCAGAGATGCAGTCGGGAGATGGGAGAAAGTTGTAGAAAGTCAACCATCACTTCAGCCCTCCACCAGTTGGGGCTTTATAGCAGAGTGGCCGACGGAAGCCTCTCCTCAGTGCAAGACACATGAAAGCCAGCATGGAGTTTGCTAAAAAACACCTGAAGGACTCCAAGGTGGTGGGAAATAAGATTCTTTGGTCTGATGCGACCAAGATAGAACTTTTTGGTCTTAATTCTAAGCGGTATGTGTGGAGAAAACCAGGCACTGCTCATCACCTGTCCAATACAGTCCCAACAGTGAAGCATGGTGGTGGCAGCATCATGCTGTGGGGGTGTTTTTCAGCTGCAAGGACAGGACGACTGGTTGCAATCGAGGGAAAGATGAATACGGCCAAGTACAGGGATATCCTGGATGAAAACCTTCTCCAGAGTGCTCAGGACCTCAGACTGGGCAGAAGGTTTACCTTCCAACAAGACAATGACCCTAAGCACACAGCTAAAATAACAAAGGAGTGGCTTCACAACAACTGTTCTTGAATGGCCCAGCCAGAGCCCTGACTTAAACCCAATTGAGCATCTCTGGAGAGACCTAAAAATGGCTGTCCACCAATGTTTACCATCCAACCTGACAGAACTGGAGAGGATCTGCGAGGAGGAATGGCAGAGGATCCCCAGATCCATGTGTGAAAAACTTGTTGCATCTTTCCCAAAAAGACTCATGGCTGTATTAGATCAAAAGGGTGCTTCTACTAAATACTGAGCAAAGGGTCTGAATACTTAGGACCATGTGATATTTCAGTTTTTCTTTTTAAATAAATCTGCAAAAATGCCAACAATTCTGTGTTTTTCTGTTAATATGGGGTGTTGTGTGTACATTAATGAGGAAAAAAAATGAACTTAAATGATTTTAGCAAATGGCTGCAATATAACAAAGAGTGAAAAATTTAAGGGGGTCTGAATACTTTCTGTCCCCACTGTATTTAATAATATCCGGGGCACCCAATCCCCCTCTGGATCTTGGGGTGAATACCACCGAACTCGCTATGCGATGGGCCCTATCACCCCATATGAACTTTAGAAAACTCCTTTGGAATGTTTTTAATTGAGATGAAGGTATGGCTACTGGTAACATTTCAAAGTGATACAATAACCTGGGTAAAATAGTCATTTTTAAGACATTAATCCTACCCAACAGGGATAAGGGATATTTTGTCCAGGTCGTCAGGGATTTGTTAATGTCCAAAACCAGAGGCGGGTAATTAACATGATAAAGAGAAGAGTAAGAGGGGGTAAGAAGGATACCTAAATATTTGAGGGCGATGGTGCACCATTTGTAGGGGTATGAATCTTTAAGCTGAGACAACATGGAGGGTGAGATATGTATGGAAAGAGCTTCAGTTTTAGAATTGTTAATCTTATAACCAGAAATGGCACTAAAGGAGGTCAGCAACTTGTGTAATGAAGGAAGGGATATTAATGGATTGGTAATAGCGAGCAGGATGTCATCTACGAAAAGTGACAATTTATACTCCCCCTGTTGCATCACCACCCCACGAATATCCGGATGTGTGCGGATGGACTCGGCCAGAGGTTCCAAACATAAAATAAAAAGTAATGGTGAAAGGGGACACCCCTGCCGAGTACCGTTTGTCATGGTGAAGCCAGGCGACAGGAAGGAAGACATCTGAACTTGGGATGTGACTGTCGAATAAAGGGCCTCTAAAGCTTTTAAAAAAGAGCCATTAAAACCATATGTCTTCAAGGTAGCGAACATATAAGGCCAGCTCAGCCTATCAAAGGTCTTTTGTGCATCCAAACTAGACATGTGCACACTGAAATATTTTGTTTCGGAATTTCGTTTTCGTCTGAAAAATAAATTTATTTAGTTACTCCCGAAATTCGTTTTTATTTATTTCTTTTTACATTAAAAATTGCATTTGTCCGAAAATCCAAATTAAGGTCGAATCTGTCAATGAAGGCTTATAGTGTCTGTCGAATGTTTAAAGAAGATTCGACGGAGCAGCTAAACTGTACGATGCCGTATAGTTTACCTGCTCCGTCGAATCTTCTTAGAACTTTCAACAGACACCATAAGCCAAAGTACGTGTGTACTTAGTTCTAGCTATTTTACTGCTCCTCCTCTTTGGTTACAATCAGCCAATAACATTCATCATCATCATTATTTTTATTTATCTTTTCTCCTCTAGGCCAAATCTTTTCTCCCCTACGTCGAATCTTTTCTCTCTATGTCGAATCTTTTCTCTATATGTAGAATAATCTTGGACTAATAGAGTTAAGGTTAGGCACATTCAACCACAGGTTTGATGGACATAAATTGTTATTGTCATCATCATGTCGAATCTCCTATCCATAAAGAACTGTTGTAGCAACAAAAACGAAAATAAAGCATTTGTTTATGTCGGATCTTTCGTTTTTCGGATTCTGCACTTTCGTTATTGTTTGTTAAAAGGCAATCGCATCTCAGGAGGTCCTGAATATAGCCCAGGACCAGGTAGGGACAAGTGCGGACTTCCATCAGGGGATTTTGAGTAGAGAGACGAAAAGGTCCGACTGCTTGCCTTATGAGCTCGGTATCGTCTAATATCAGTAGGAGGCCCGTTACTAGTGTAGGTGGAAGATCAGCAATTAAACAGGAACAACTGTCAACTGAGGGATAATGACCAAATAAGACTACTGATTACAACAACAATACCCCATGGGTTAGTGAAAACTTCTACCCCGAACAGGAAACAGGGTAGGCATAAAACTTTGTAAGACCAGAGCAGCTTCTTTCGTTACTCTTGAACTATAGAGAAATGAAAAAGGTAAAGATCAATGAATTATGGATCCAAGGAGGAATGTAGAAAAAAGGATCAAGGAGGTTGCTTAGAGGTACGTGGACGCTGAGGTGTAGTAAGATGTTTCCTGGATTTACCCCTCACAGGGGTCCAGATGCGGTTGGGAGTAGTAGGAGGGGGATGAGCCTGGGCGGCAGGAGGAATCAAATCTTCTTCTGGAAGAGGAGGTAGACCAAGATTTTTCAAGAATGCTTCGCCCTCCTGCAGTTCCCACAGGGTATACTGAACTCCTTCTTTGGATACAGTAAGGAGGAAAGGAAATCCCCAGTAGTATGGAGTTTTATGATGTTGTAAATGAGAGGTGATTGGGCGCAGATTTCTTTGTTTAGCAAGGGTAATGGGCGAGAGATCACTATAAATCTGCAGTTTTGCCCCTTTATATACAAGTTGGGATTTATTACACGTAGCCAGGATTAGTGCCTCTTTGCTTTCAAAAAAGTGAAACCGCACTATAACATCTCTGGGTCTATCTCCAGCCGGAGGTTTTGGGCCCAGGGAACGGTGGGCTCTATCTAAGCAGCAGTCTATATCCACCACCGTGGGGACCAGGGTGTTAAAAAGACCTAAGAGATAGGTGCGTAGGTCAGGGTCCCCTACACGCAAGTTCTGCCTTCTTTCACGGTTTTCCAAGTCTTCCTGCTGTAGTTGAAGTTGGGAGACTGAAAAACGTAAATTGTGATTTTCCTCCTCAATAGCTTGCACATAGTTTATCATCCCATCCAATTTATATTCAAGCGTATCTGTACGCTCCCCAATTTGATTTATTTCCCCTCTCAGTTCTGTAGCTAGTTATTCACCTCTGCTGAAACGTTGCATGTGATTTGTTGAAGCAAGAGTTGCAGTTTAGCGTCCAGTTTGGCATCTCAGATGTCTGGGGTGAGGATCATATGTGGAGAGGAAGTAACAGGGTCTGAATTCTGGGTGTCAGCCAATGGAGGGTTTACAGCATTCTCCGTACCTAGGAATGGATCCATAGTGGCAAAAGGATCTGTGGAGTTATTCAAAACCGCAGTTAGTGGCCTGGTAACGAAACGTTCCATGTTCGATCCCACATGCGATCCAAACAGCAGCTTGTAGTTTCACTGCTGCTGGCCAACTTTGCTCATGGGGTGTCTAAGAAGTAAAGAGGTTGGTCAGGCTTACCCCCGGGGCTAAAAGTGGCTAAGGTAGTAATTTGGGGGTCTCGGCGAGCAGAAAGGCCCAGAGCTCATTTAAATGGCATCCTTCATATGTAGCAGAGATGGGCACTGATCATTTGCTGGGTGTAGTAGCGGCTGCTGGGCTGAGATAAAGTGTCTGTTGCCCAGTGGGTCATAGTAATCAGGCACGGAGGTGACAGGAGGATCCTCAGGCCACAAATCAGTGTTGTTACTGTTTTGAGTGGAGCAAGATGGCCACCATATACTGGGCCTGAGCTTGTACTCTACCTGCAGGCCACTGGGGAGAAGGATCCATGAATGATGCGGGTGGTGAGCGGCAAGGGGATAAACTCCTGAGGTTGTAGGATGTCCAGGCTGGCCTGGTGGATCAGGATTGAGTGTATCCCCTGCGGCCGGGTGTAGCAAGATGGCCACCGCCTCCGATGCTAGGCCGGAGCCGCGGCCTGTCCTCTGGGCGACCTCGGATGTTGGGAAAGCACCATGATCACGGCCTCCAACCGCGCGCCGGTTGTTTGCCGATATCAGGGGCACCACGGCAGGCAGGCGGGGATGGAGCGACCGCTCACCCCGTGGATCACAGCAGCCGGAGTGGAGGATGCAGGGGGCCTCGCAGGCCTCAAGATGGCGGAGAGTCTTTATAGTGCGGAGCCGATTGTAGGCCCGGCAATACCAATGGTGGCCAAACTCTGCAATAATCCCTGGGGCTGTGGTGCAAGGTGCCCAGGGATGGACAGAAGGGCTCTGGAGGTTCACCTGGGCAAAACAAGCGGCGGATGGTAATAGATTGTGGCTGGATACGTGGAGCTGTGCAGAAACACATCCTCCCTGTTTCACGTCCAGACACGCCCCTGCATTCCTGTTTAAAGACTGGCTTTGCTGACATCCCTTTTGGCTCCCAATCCTGTTTGCTGTTCCACTATTTTGATCCCTTACTTCTGGCTTGGCTGACTATCCATTCCGGTTACTGAACTCTGGCTATGTTTTGACTTTGTTTGTTCTTTAACTTTTATTATTAACCACTTGACCACTGGGCACTTAAACCCCCTTCCTAACCAGACCAATTTTCAGCTTTCGGTGATCTCACACTTTGAATGACAATTACTCAGTCATACAACACTTTACCCATATGAAATTTTTGTCCTTTTTTTCACAAATAGAGCTTTCTTTTGGTGGTATTTAATCACAGTTGGATTTTTTATTTTTTGCGCTATAAAAGAAAAAAGACTGAAAATTGGGTAAAAAAATGAATTTTTCTTTGTTTCTGTTATAAAATTTAGCAAATTAGTAATTTTTCTTCGTAAATTTTGGCCAAAATTTATACTGCTACATATCTTTGGTAAAAATAAGTACAACTTGGTGTATATTATTTGGTCTTTGTGAATGTTAGAGAGTCCAAATGCTATGGTGCCAATATCTGAAAATTGATCACACCTGAAGTACTGACGGCCAATCTAATTTCTTGAGACCCTAACATGCCAAAAAAGTACAAATACCCCCCAAATGACCCCTATTTGGAAAGAAGACATTCCAAGGTATTTAGAAAGATGCATGGTGAGTTTTTTTGAAATTGTCATCTTTTCCCACAATTCTTTGCAAAATCAAGATTTTTTTTTTCTTTTTTTTTTTTCACAAAATTGTCAAATTAGAAGGTTATTTCTCACACACAGCATATGCATACAACAAATTACACCCCAAAACACATTCTGCTATTACTCCTGAGTATGGCGATACCACATGTGTGAGACTTTTACACAGCGTGGCCACATACAGAGGCCCAACATGCACGGAGCACCTCCAGGCGTTCTGGAGCACCCAGGCCAATTCTTATATTTCTCTCCTACATGTAAAAATAATAATTTATTTGCTAGAAAATTACATAGAACCCCAAAACATTATATATATATTTTTTTTAGCAAAGACCCTAGAGAATACAATGGCGGTTGTTGCAACTTTTTATCTCGCACGGTATTTGGCAGCAATTTTTCGAACGCATTTTTTGGGAAAAAAAACAGTTTTGTGCTTTAAAAAAAAACAAAATAGTAAAGTTATCCCAATGTTTTTGCATAATGTGAAAGATGAAGTTACACCGAGTAAATAGATACCTAACCTGTCACCCTTCAAAATTGCACACTCTCGTGGAATGGTGCCAAACATTGCTACTTAAAAATCTCCATAGGTGACGCTTTAAAATTTTTTACTGGTTACATGTTTTGAGTTACAGAGGAGGTCTAGGGCCAAAATTATTGCTCTTGCTCCAACGTTCGCAGTGATACCTCACATGTGTGGTTTGAACACCGTTTTCATATGTGGGCTGGACTTACAAATGTGTTCGCTTCTGCATGCGAGCACACGGACATGGGCGCTTTAAATTTTTTTATTTTTTTTATTGTTTATTTTACTTTATTTATTTTAGTTTGACACTTTTTCCCCCCCAAAAAAAATTTTGATCACTTTTATTTCTATTACAAGGAATGTAAACATCCTTGTAATAGGAATATGGCACGACAGGTCCTCTTTACAGTGAGATATGGGGTCAATAAGACCCCACATCTCACCTCTAGGCTGGGAAGCCTGAAGATCTTGGCTTCGATCATAGCGGTGAGTCGGTAGAAGCACCGGAGGGTGGCGGGAAGGGGGGGGGTGCCCTCTCGCCTCCCATAAGAACGATCAAGCAGTGGAACAGCTGCTATGATCATTCTTATGGTGTAGGAAATTGCTGGCTGAAAAAGCTGATATCTGAATGATGCCTGTAGCTGCATCATTCAGATATCCCCGCTCAAAGTCAAGGACATCATATGACTGTGGGCGGGAACTTAAAAATTGCGGAGTATTGAGGGGTATTGCAGAGTATTGCGGAGTAGTGCAGGGTATATTGTAGGGTATATTGCTGGGTATATTGCAGAGTATTGCTGGGCATATTGCAGAGTATTGCGGGGTATATTGCAGAGTAGTGCCGGGTATATTGCAGAGTAGTGCCGGGTATATTGCAGAGTATTGCGGGGTATATTGCAGAGTATTGCGGGGTATAATGCAGAGTATTGCGGGGTATAATGCAGAGTATTGCAGGGTATTATGCAGAGTATTGCAGGGTATAATGCAGAGTATTGCAGGGTATAATGCAGAGTATTGCGGGGTATTATGCAGAGTATTGCAGGGTATTATGCAGAGTATTGCAGGGTATTATGCAAAGTATTGCGGGGTATAATGCAGAGTATTGCAGGGTATTATGCAGAGTATTGCAGGGTATTATGCAGAGTATTGCAGGGTATAATGCAGAGTATTGCAGGATATAATGCAGAGTATTGCAGGGTATAATGCAGAGTATTGCAGGGTATAATGCAGAGTATTTCAGGGTATTATGCAGAGTATTGTGGGGTATTATGCAGAGTATTGCGGGGTATAATGCAGAGTATTGCGGGGTATATTGCAGAGTATTGCAGGGTATTATGCAGAGTATTGCAGGTTATAATGCAGAGTATTGCAGGGTATAATGCAGAGTATTGCAGGGTATAATGCAGAGTATTGCAGGGTATTATGCAGAGTATTGCAGGGTATAATGCAGAGTATTGCTGGGTATTATGCAGAGTATTGCAGGGTATAATGCAGAGTATTGCTGGGTATTATGCAGAGTATTGCAGGGTATAATGCAGAGTATTGCTGGGTATTATGCAGAGTATTGCAGGGTATAATGTAGAGTATTGCAGGGTATAATGCAGAGTATTGCAGGGTATAATGCAGAGTATTGCTGGGTATTATGCAGAGTATTGCAGGGTATTATGCAAAGTATTGCTGGCTATTATGCAGAGTATTGCAGGGTATTATGCAGAGTATTGCAGGGTATATTGCAGGGATGGATGAGCATGGATGGATGGATGGATGTGACTGCAACTGTCACTGAGCACCGCTGTGGGCACTACACATGCAGCCCACAGCGGTGCTGCCATCCGATCCCTCCCCCTCTCCCCTCGCACTGTACCGATCGGTACAGAGAGGGGAGGGAGGAACATGACGCCGGTCTCTGTTGACATGTGATCGCTCCGTCATTTGACGGAGCGATCACATGGTAAACGGCCGCGATCCTCTGGACCCGGTGGTCACGGAAGTTCTCGGGTGCGCGCCCCAGGGGGCGCGCGAGAGCAGTATTCTGGGAGGACGTCCATGGACGTCCACCCAGAACTAGCCGACCGCGCTGCAGCCATCTTTCGGCTATGGCCCGGTCGGCAAGTGGTTAAACAAGTGTGATTTAACTGTACTTCTGTCTTGGTCTGATTTCATGGTTTCTGACAGTGGACTGGCTGTGCGTGCTGGAGTCAGGCAGGGGGAGTGGCGGCAGAGGAGGAGGTTGGGTTGGGGAGTGGCGGCAGAGGACGAGGTTGGGCTGGGGAAGTGGTGGAAGAGGATGAGGTTGGGGTGGAGGAGGTTCCCGCTCTGTGCAGCTGCCACAGCCAGATTTGTATGGAGGTATTGTGCCTGCTCCAGTGACAGCTAACCCACCCCGGTGTGCTGCAGATTCCTCCACTGACATCATCTGGAGGAGGAGCCACAGGACTAGGAGGAACTGTCTGCAGTACTGCAAAACCCAAAGGTGTGTGTGATGGTGGAGGGGTGTGTTAGGGGAGAGGTATGAGGAGGGGGGTGTGTTTGGAGTGGAGAGATATGAGGGGGTGTGATCAGACTGGGGATATCTGGGGGGTGGTGATTAGGCTGGGGGTCATCTGGGGAGGTGGTGGTGTTATCAGATTGGGGGTGTATCTGGGGGTGTAATCAGGGTGGGGGACACAGAAGGGCGGAAAGGCTCTGACGGGAACACAGAAGTGCGCAAAGGCTCTGACAGGGACACAGACATGTGGAAAGGCTCTGACGGGGACAAAATCTACAATGTAATAATGGATGGATTAAGTATGGAATTTTTGTTTTAGTTCTACATATTTTGAGTCTTTGAGCAAGAAATTTGCCTGCTTGGTTGCCAGATGAGTAATGGGATAAGTTGAGTGAGTTAATGTGTTTGTCATACTGCTCAATGAGCAGGAGCCTGAGATAAGAGGAATGTTGGGAAAGTTTATTTGCTATGTGTATGTCAGCTGTGTTTTTGTTCAGGGACTCTAAAGTCTTAATTTCACCAAGGAGCCGGTCTAATTTCTGTGTCCTCTGCCACTTTTCCCATGAGCAGAGTTGTAACATAATCCCTCTAATAAAAGCTTTATGCACACACAACAACGTGGCAGAGTTAGATACAGAGTGTTCAATGAAAGAAATTCAGTCAGATTTTTGGTAATGGTGGTAGCATGAGAAGACATTTGAAGTATACGAGAGTTAGCATGCCATACATATGCAGGACTTGGAGTGTGCCCCTCCACCACCGTTAAAGAAACAGGTTTGTGGTCAGACCACAAAATGTTGTGTATGGTTGAGGAGGACACTGCCTGCAACAGCATTTTATCAACTAAGATTAAATTGATTCTTGAGTTTGAGTTATGTCTGGATGAGTGGAAGGTGTAGTCCCGTTCATTTGAATGTTGGCATCTCCAGACATCATAAACATCCTCAGTATGTATCAGAGGTTGTAGCATGGGAAGGGGTCATTTGGATTTAGAGGTGGTGTCTATTGTGTACTCTGCCGTTAGATTGTAGTCCCCACATATTACCAAGGAGCCTTTTTGTATTGTAGCAATTCTATAAAACATTTTCTTCAGAAAGCAGATTTGATGGGGGTTAGGCGCATAAAGATTCATAATAGTGTAGGGTCTGTTATTGAGTTCTCCTATTAGAATTAGATATCATCCTTCTGGATTGACCTGGGTTTCTTGTAGGGTAAGGGCCACGCATTCCTTAATGGCAATGAGAACGCCTTTCTTTTTCATAGGTGCTGAGGCCAAAAAAGATGTGGGGAAACTTTTTGTGGTGAAAGTTGGGAGTATTACAGGCTGAGAAATGGGTCTCCTGTATGCAGAGAGCATCAGCCTTGAGTGCTTCTCTCCAAACCTAGGCCCTCTAAGCTGGGTGGTTTAGGTTGTGCACATTAAAAGATACTATTTTAAGAACCATAGGTATAATGTAGCACCCTCTACCAGAAGGTAGGTGCTAGATTTGTTCAGCACAGGCAAATTTAGGCAGGCCTATGCGGCAAGCTAGGCCTGTCTGTTTAGATCTTGGGGCTGGGAGTGGTTAGAGTAGCAGTGGTTGTGACAACCTGTGCTCTAGTCTGAGGTGCCTCCCATGCTTCCAGGATGAATGTTCTAGAAGAGGAGGCTGGGCCTAGAGCTGGAGTGGCAGGCAGCACATGTGGGAGCCCTGACCAATTCCTAACTGGCATTGGCAGGGGGCAGGACTCCTATATATGCTAAGGTCACATGCTGGTGGGGAGGAGTAGTCGACTGGGTGACATGAGGAATGGAGTGCTAAACAGCTGCAGGAGCACACCCCTGTCTGGGGGGGTGTAGCGATCGCAGGAAGAGGCCCGGGGAGAACTGTGAGGGAACATTGCCTCTACACGGCCATTGGCAATGTCACCATACGGTCGGTGGCAGGGAACTCCTGGAGCAGAGGGGCAGGAGAAGCTGTCGGAAGGCATGGTCTGGACAAGTTCCTCATCAAGGACTCAGGGCTGGAAGGTCGGTGAATGTTACCACAGTGGATGGCTGGAGGTGCCAGGGTTTTTTAAGGGAACTCTGCTTCTACACGATCACTATCAGAGTCTTTATCATGCACACGGTGGATGGTGAAGAGTCCTAGATCAGAGAAGAGACTGTGGGGAGTTGTGTCAAATCAGTGTGGCTGGCTGGCACATGGTTTGCAAGTTGGACTGGATGGGAGCAGTAGTCCATTTCCTAGAAGATAGACTTTAACATACTAGGCCTCTGGGGAGAGGTTCTGCTGGCCTCAGGCCTAGTAGCAGCGAGTCACCAGAGCCAGTTCGGACCCGAATAACAAACCCTATTAAAGTCAATGGGACCTGAATGTCAAAAACCAAAAGTGCCAGGGGCGCATGCGCGGCGTCGAGGATGATGGACGCTTGAGTCTGTAGCTCCGCTCCACCCGGGACTATAATGGCTTCCTGAGGGCCATTAACAGCGATTTAAGCCTCTATTTTAGCACCCCTCAAGCCATCAACTCTCGTGCATGCCTTCGAGGAGAAGTAAATCCAGAGGATCCTCTCAAAACACCCTGACCCACTATCTCCTCCGCACGAGGGAGCGGCTCAGCATGCCTCAAGATGGCACCGCCGGGAAAGGGGAATCTCCTGCTCCAGCCTCTCCACCTTGATCGAATCCCTCTCCATCCGCAAGCACGGCGGGTGAGTACCATACCGCTCTTTCTAAGGCGGATTTAGATGTCAGCCTAGAGGCCATGTACACCAGATTGGCCACGAAATTTCAAACTGAGCTGCATAAGACATCTCACACTCTGTCACAGGAAATCGCGGCCTTAGGCTCACGTACTGAGCTCCTAGAAATGAAACATGATGAACTGGCCCTGGCATACAATGACCTCAGTCGTGAGCATGAATCCCTGACTTTGGCTCTGACAGCTATTCAAGCACAAGTCGAAGATCTCGACAATAGAAATAGGCGCAATAATTTGCGTCTGAGAGGCATCCCTGAGACTGAAACCGATTTAATCCCGACCGTGATCAGACTGTTTAAATCACTTCTTCCAGAACAGGACTCTGCGGCTTTCAAATGTGACCGAATTCACAGGGCACTGCGCCCGAAACCTCCTGATGATAAACCTCCCAGGGACATTGTCCTCTGCATGAAGGACTTTCTCACCAAGTAGGAAATTCTAAGAGCCGCCCGGAACAAGCCACGGATAACACTTGATGATCATCTTATCCAGATCTACCCGGATATCTACCCAGCAACCCTGGACAGAAGGAATCTGAAGGAAATCACCACGGCACTTCAATCTGCACACATTCGCTACAGATGGGGATTTCCATTCAAATTACAGGTCCCACATAATGGCACCACCTTCTCAGTTACCACCTTGCGTGAGGGTCAAGAGATTCTGGTAAAACTTGGTCTCTTAGATGCAGCTGCAATCCGACGTCCCCCCTCTACGCCCCGCCAGGCTCCCATCTGGCAAACACCACCACCCAGGAGAGATAGAAGGAGAATTCGATATGACATCGGAGAGGACCTCATCATTCCACCACGCTAAAAAAGTTGCTGACTTCCACCTTTGTCTCCTCAAGACACCCTGCACCTACTCTGCTCCGCATTTTTTAAGAGCGGCTGTCCCTTGGAGCTGCGCTATGTGCTCCCCTCCCAGCAAGAAAGGGGTTTATTTTTACAGAGCTGCTGGGAACGAGACCTAGCTGTCTCGTGAGTAACTGTATTTTGTGTCAGGTAAAGTTCTTTTTACCTTTTCTTTACTTGACCCGGTTTGGATGTGGTCTTCCATGTCCTTTTTTGTTCTCTTTGTTATTGTTTTTTTTTTGCTTTTTTGGTGTATAAGAGTTGATAGCTTTTTTTTCTAGCTGGTCAGCCAGTTTATAGCCTGAAATCTTTTTCCAGCATTTGGTCTCTTTATATAACTACCAAGCCTACCCTAGAATATTCTCCCCATCTTGCAAATGTTTACAGTGTCTGCAATTTGTCGGGTGGGGCTGTGGCGGTACCCCTGCTGGATGCGTTGTATCTTAGCTTGAGAATACATTTTCACCCTCTAGGATGGTTTATTTTGAACCTTCTCACACCCGATAGAATTCACATAACTAAAAATGGTTATTACGTGTATCTCACATAATGTGAAGGGATTCAAGTCCCCTATAAAGAGACGTAAGGCCTTTGACATGTATGGGCTCCTTGGTGCTAAGATTCTCCTGTTACAGGAGACACATTTTTCCCATTCCTCACACCCTAAATTCTTCCATAGAAACTTCCCCCAGTCGTTTTATTCCCTTTACTCATCCAAAAGCAGGGGTGCCGCCATTTTTTTACATGCATCTCTCCCCATGGAGGTTAAACAATGCTTCAAAGACAAGGATGGCAGATTTGTGATTATCAAAGGTGTGTTACATAACAGAGAAATCACAATTGCCAGTATATATGCCCCCAATGATGCACCTGCTTCCTTTTTCAAATCCTTCTTTGATAAACTGACCTCCTTGAACTCTCCTCATATCATAATAGGAGGAGATTTCAACTTAGTAGCTAACCCTACCCTTGACAGATCCTCCTCCACCAAGATCTCCAAAGCGTTCCCCAGGTCTCTTACTCAAGGCCTTTTGGACTACCAGCTGGTGGACACCTGGAAAACGCACAATATGGGGCTTAAGGAGTTCACTTTTTACTCTCACCCCCACAATAGTTACGCCAGGTTGGATTACATATATACCACCCCCATTATATTGGCAAACTCCACCAAGGCTACGATCCACCCCTGTGTTTGGTCAGACCATCACGTGACGTCCTTTACTACTAAATTTATAGGGTTGGCCCCAACACCATACATATGGAGACTGAACGAAGCATTGCTCTCGGACGTTGTGGTCGAATCCGAGACAGCTAAATCGATAGAGGAATACTTCTCCCTAAATGCCCTCCCCGACACCCCTCCCTCCTTTTTATGGACAGCCCATAAGGCAGTCATAAGGGGTAAACTAATCAGCATAGCCTCTTCCCACAATAAAATTCACAGACAAAAAATTCTAACTCTCACCACTGAACTAGACCGCATATACAAAAACACTAATTTGTTAGGCCTAGATTCAACTAGAAAATTAATAGACCAAAAGCGCCTTGAATTAGACTCCCTTCTGTCCTCTAACATTGAAAAAGACCTGCGTTGGTCCAAAGCCAAAATTTTATTGCAAAATAACGCCACTTCCACTTTATTTGCAAAAAGCTAAATCAGTCATTCCGCCCCACACATGTATATAAACTCTCCTCAAATACAGGTCTACCCACCTCCCATCCCAAGGAAGTACTTCAAATCTTTGAACAATTCTATTCCTCCCTCCTATCTCCGAATCTAAACTCCCCTACTTCTGCGGACGACTCATGGTTCCAGGACATTAATATCCCCACTCTCTCAACTACCCAAGTTGAGAAGCTCAACGCCCCTATCACCACCTCAGAGGTTCTCAAAGTCATTAAGTCCCTTAAGACAGGCTCTGCCCCAGGCCCGGATGGCTTTTCAGCCATTTACTACAAAAAATTTGCTTCCTTACTCTCCCCCCGGCCTAGCCCAACTGTTTAATTGGATCCTTCAAGGAGGTAACTTTCCAGAGGAGATGCTGCTGGCAAACATGTCCCTGATTCCCAAACCAAATAAATCCCGTTTTCTTATCCCTGACAGGGAATTCTATCATTTCCTTCAGATAAGACATTTTTTTCAACACCATTACCTCCTCCCCCACTCTGACCACTCGACAATATATGAGGACCTGTGTCGTACTGCTCCCCGTCAAAAGGGCCTTATCTCACAGATCCATGGCTCCTTGGTATCGGTAGAGGACTCTCTGACCCTGAAATACAGATCTCAATGGGAACAGGACCTAGCACTGGACCAAGATGTCATGGACTGGGAGAGGGGATGGTTGAACATATGTAAATGTTCAAAATCCCTCACTACAAAAGAGACAGCCATTAAACTCATAACAAGATGGTATTATACCCCTACACGTATACATAAGATTTATCCGCAGACCTCTCCCAACTGCTTCAGAGGTTGCACCCACTTAGGGACATACATACACACCTTCTGGGAGTGTGAAAAGTTGCAACCCACCTGGAAAGAAATACTAAAACTGATTGACAAATTAGTAGGAAACCCCATTAATCTCACTTTCCATCATTGTATCCTATTTCAAGATATTCCAGAGATTACCAAACCCTTGATGAGGTTAATTCACTCAATATGTGTCGCTACGCTTTGGGGTATAGCTCTTCACTGGAAATCTTCTTCAATCCCTTTTGCACAAATCATTTCTCGTATAGATTCTATGAGGATAACCGAGAAAATATTTCACACCTTACACAACTCCATACCCATATTTGATGCTAAATGGAACCCTTGGTTCCTTCTCAGGCTTCAAGACTGACCATGTTACATTATGGTTGACTAAGCTACATTTTTTTCTTCTTTTTTTTTTCAGTTCTTTATCATTTTTCTTTTATGATTTGTTTCTGGACCCCTTCCCTTTGATTTTATTATGATGATTTTGCTGATTTAGGATATCCTACCAGTACTGAATGTAATTCAATTTAATTTCACTGTGATATATGGCTCATAGGCTTGACGATGAATGTACATTCTTGATTTGACCTCCTATGGTTATTATACCTCACTGTAGAATATTGTTTCTAATGCTACTTTCTATGTACATGTTTTCTTTTTTACTATTTTCAATAAAAATCTTTTGAAAACAAAAACAAAAAACAAAAGTGCCCATTTTGAAGGCTTACATGCAAGTAATTGGGCATACAGTGGTTATAGGGGTCCGGGTCCTGCCACGGGGGACATATATCAAAAAAAAAAAAAGTTTCTAAAAAAGTAATTTTTAAATGAGCAGTGATTTTTTTTATTTTTAAAGTGAAAGCATAAAAATAAAAAAATCCTTCCAATATAGTGCCTGGGGGGACCCAGTAAAATGGCAAATCTGTGCCATGTCTAGAATCTGCTGCAGCAATAATTGCATTTATAAAGCCAAAAAAATTGAAATTTTCCCAGCAAGCTGCCTTTCTTTTGCTCAGCAACAGCTGAGGAGCCAGTGTGTATGATGAGGCCACAATGTAGTGCACTGGGAACAAGATTAGAGATTTTTTTGGATACATTCTGGTGTCACTTTGACTTTGGATAGAAGTAACAGGTGTGCAAAAATTGGTCTTTGGGTGTCAGTGGCGCCTTCCCATCTTAACCATATAGAGGTAAACTTGATGAAAGCAAGAATTGGCCTTGCTGTAAAAAAAAATGCAATGATATGCACCTGTCAAACAGGTGCTGAAAAATTGGTCTTTGGGTGTTAATTGTGCCCATGAAACCTATACCAAAAACATTCTTCCAGATGAAACGATTGAACACCCTCAAAGCTAGACAGCCTCGAAGTCCTGCAGAGATTCCACATCCCAAAAAGACTTAATCAGTGACATCGGAATCAGGAGCTTCATAGCTGGTAATCCGGGACTGATTCATTTTTATAAAAGTCAAACGGTCCACAGAGTCTGTGGACAGACACGTTCTATGATCAATAACGAAACCTCCTGCAGCACTGAATGCCTGTTCTGAAAGCACGCTGGATGCAGGGCAGCCCAACAACTCAGTAGCATACTGGGCAAGTTCTGGCCAGTGGTCTATTCTCATGACCCAGTAAGTCAGTGGATCGTCAGCTGGAAAGCTCTACATCTCTGTTTTGGCCCCAAGGTAATCAGCCACCATGTGATGCAGATGCTGCCGATGGGATGTGGAAGCTGACAGCCCTGGACAGCGAGGACTAAAAAAATTCCGAAATGCCTCACTAAGGCGAACGCCTTCTCCAACACTCCTCTCTTAACCAACAGAAGACTCAAAATGACGTTTCACCACACTGTAACCTATTGGAGTCAGAAAAAAATGTTCAATAAAATCCTCTTTAACGTGTCCTCAAGAGATTTTATCTTCTGCAATCTCAGTGGGGACAGGATGAATTATGAGACCTTCCCCTTATAACGGTGGTCAAGGAGGGTTGCCAACCAGTAATCATCCTTCTCCTTTATGTCACATATTATTGGGTGCTTTCGCAGGCTTTGAAGCATGAGGTTGCCCATGCACCTCAAATTTGCCGAGGCTTGAGAGGCAGACTTCTCGGGTCACTCAGGATGACAGCATCCGGAACTTCCTTCTTTCAGCCACGTACTACTCCCAAGGGTCCTGGGGTTGGAAAGCCATTGCTTAGATTGACGCATGTCTTCCTCTTCTTCAAAGCCTATGAAAGTACCAGAATCCTCCTCCTCATCCTCCTCCCCTCCCTCCTCCTGTGTGTTCTGTGACATAGGAATGATGGTGCCTGGATAAAATGGCCCTTGAGAGGAAAGGAAGTCCTCATCTTCCTCCTGCTGCTCTGCCTTCAGTGCCCTGTCCATAATGCCACGCATTATGGACAGGGCAGTCTGCTCCAGCAGGAACACAACAGGGATTGTGTCACTGATGCATGCACTGTCACTGCTCACCATCCTTGTGGCCTCCTCAAATGGTGACAATACAGTGCATGCATCCTTAATCAGCCATTGGTGTGGGGAAAAAAAGGCGAGGTGGCTTGAGCCCGTCGTCATGCTGTACTGGCACAGGTACTCGTTGATGGCCCTCTGCTGCATGTATAGCTGCTGCAGCATTGCCAAAGTCGTGTTCCACTTGGTGGGCATGTCACAAATCAGGCGGTTTACAGGCAGGTGGAATTCCTGCTGAATTTTAGCCAACCGAGTACTGGCTGTGTATGACCACATGAAATGGCTACAGACTCTTCTGGCCTGTTTTAGTACATCTTGCAACCCTGGATATGTACTTAGGAAATGCTGCACCACCAAATTGAGGACATGTGCCAGGCATGGGCTGGGGTTTGAGCCATTAGGGCTGAGGTTTGAGCCATTATCGGACACCACCATTCCTGGCTCCAGATGGCATGGTGTGAACCACCTCTGGGCCTGTCCCTGCAGAGCTGCAAGAATCTCTGCTCCGGTGTGGTTTCTGTCCCCTAAACACACCAGCTGAAGCACTGCATGGAACCTTTTAGCCTGACTCTAGGGATAGCAATTTGAACGCTTAGGGGGTACCTGATGTTCATAGGACAATTCTGCAGAGGAGGGCATGAAGGTCACGGAGGAGGAGGAGGGGGTAGAGCTCACAGGTCTGGCATCATCACCACCAGCTGTTTGGAGACATGGGGACACAACAAGCTGCTGCACAGAGCCATGTCCTGTATCCTTTCAAGTTGCAAGCAGCATTACCCAGTGTGCTGTGAACAAAATATATTGTCGCTGCTTGCTGGATCATGTGTCAGCAGTAAGGTGGACTTTACGGCTGACTGCCTTGCCCAACGATGCCAGAACATTCCCTTCAACGTGATGGTAGAGATGGAATGGCCTTTATGTGAAAAGTAGTAGCGACTAGGAACCTGCCATTGTGGTACAGCACATTGTGCGAATTCACGGAAGGGGGCAGAATCCACCAGGCTGAAAAGCAGAAGTTGGAGAGCCAAAAGCTTTGACAAGCTTGCATTTATACGCTGGGCATGTGGGTGGCAGGGACTGTATTTTTTTTTTCCGCTGCAGCAGATGGGGCAGAGAAATTTGCCAGCTACAGTCTACAGCTGGTGGTGTGCTGCTGGCAGATGTGCTGCTAGGACCTGGAACACCCTGTGCTATACCATCACCCCCCCCCTTTTCCTGCAGCCTGTGAGGTTTTGTGCTCGGATTAGGGTCTGGTATGCATTTTGGGGGGACCCCACGGCATTTTTTTAAATTTTGGCATGGGGTTCTCCTTAATATCCATACCAGACCTGAAGGGCCAGGTAATGGAATGGGGGTGGGAACCCGTGCCATTTTTTTCAATGATTTTTATCTATATTGCTGTGATCTGGCAATGCATTACAGCCACAAGCAGTTTTAAATGACATTTTTTCCTTTAGAAATATCATTTTGCTGCTCTCATTCATTACATTATGTGCGGCCGCTATGTAAGCAGCCTTACATAGTGTGGGGCGTGGACTTAGCCCCCTGATTGGCACTGTGATTGGCCAAAGCATGCAGGTCAGGTGCATGCTTTGGCCAATCATAGGACGCCAAGAGATCGCAGTGCATTATGGGGCATTCCCCGGCACTTGAATTTGCTGTGAACGCCCCATAATGTTTGGTATTCACTGAACGGGTGAACATTGGGCTCATCCCTAATAATAAGGATAGATGAGGCAGGTATTATACTGAAATAAACATTAGAGGGTAATATTTAATAAATAATAACCACACATATTGTACAGTGTCTGGACAGTATGAGAGCAGCTTGGTTAGGCCACAATGTAAGAAGGAGAGATGAGGCAGGTTTAACTCTGTAATTACCATTTGAGTGTATTATTTCAAAGACAACAGCCACAAATACTGCACAGTAGCTGAACAGTATTTAGGCAAATTGGCTAGGTCACAATAAAAAAGAGAGCAAAATCGAGACAAGTATTATGTTGAAATAATTATTATAGTATATTATCTGAGATAAGATAGCCACAAAACAGAACCTGGCCACAAACTTGTAGACATACCATAGATCATACATAATAAAAACCCCACATGCTATTCAAAAATATAGAAAAAGATCAATAATCAAAAAGTAGCTATCACTATGAGTTCAATGTGAACTCATCACACTACAACAACAAAAATTACAAACAGCGAAGCGCTATCAGTGTACAGACCCCATATTGCACTTTATATTGACTTTGGAATTAATATATTTAACATCACGTTGACAAATATAGGTATAGAGTTGTATCTTTACAGTTCTGGAACACAAAATTAGGCCAAGAAAGGTGGCAGGAACTGGTAATGGTGGCAGTCCAGCAGAGGTGTCAGTAGTTGGTAATAATGGCAGGCCAGAAGAGATAGCTGGAGCTGGTAACTGTGGAAGACCAGCAGAGGTGAAAACAAATGGTAATGGTGGAAGGCCAACAAAGGAGGAAGGATCTGGAACTGGGGGGTGGGCAGCAAAGGCCGTATGAACTGGTAATGCAGCTGATAATCCTAAAAGTGATGATATCGAAGCATGAACCACTACACCACCAGGTTGAGGAAATGTGCCAGGCAAGGTATATGTGTGAACTTTCCCTGCCAATGGGCAGCCAGCAGGCTGGTTCCCCTTTCACACAAAAAACTTGCTTGGCACAAGATGGCATTGGGTCAGCCACCTCTTGGCCTGGACCTGGAGATCTACCAAAATCTCTGACCCAGTATTGATTCTATTAATATTGATATAGTATTGATAAGTTCCTTCTCTGATTCACATACACTTTCTCCCTCTTGCCGCAGTAGGTCTAAGCTCAACATAACCACTTAAAGACCAGGCCTCTTTTTCAGACTCTGTGTTTACAAGTTAAAAACAAGTTTTTTTTTTCTAGAAAATTACTTAGAACCCCCAAACAGTATACATTTTTTTCTAACACCCTAGAAAATAAAATGGCAGTCATTGCAATACTTTTTGTCACACCGTATTTGCACAGCGGTCTTACAAGTGCACTTTTTTTGGAAAAAATTCACTTTTTTTAATAAAAAATAAGACAACAGTAAAGGTTGCCCAATTTTTTTTATATTGTGAAAGATAATGTTACGCCGAGTAAATTGATACTCAACATGTCACGCTTCAAAGTTGCGCCCGATTGTGGAATGGTGTCAAACTTTTACCCTTAAAAATCTCCATAGGCAACGTTTAAAAAATTCTACAGGTTGCATGTTTTGAGTTACAGAGGAGGTCTAAGGCTAGAATTATTGCTCTCGCTCTAGTGATTGTGGCGATACCTCACATGTGTGGTTTGACCACTGTTTTCATATGCGGGTGCTACTCACATATGCATTCACTTCTGCGCGCGAGCTCGTCGGGATGGGGCGCTTCAAAAAAATTTTTTTTTTCTTATTTATTTTACTTGATTTTATTTATTTTTACACTGTTTAAAAAAAAAATTGGGTCACTTTTATTCCTGTTACAAGGAATGTAAACTTCCCTTGTAATAGAAAAAAAGCATGACAGGTACTCTTAAATATGAGATCTGGGGTCAAAAACACCTCAGATCTCATATTTGGACTTAAATGCTATTAAAAAAAATTATCATTTGAAAAAATGACAACCGAAAAATGGCCCTTTAAGACGTATGGGCGGAGGTGACGTTTTGACGTCACTTCTGCCCTGCTATAGTATGGAGTAGGAGCCATCTCCCCCTCACTGGTCTCCATACCCAGCCACAGACAGGTCCCGATCGCCTCCGCCGATGGCTCCGGTAAGCTGCGGAGGGCGCAGGAGAGCGGTGGGAAGGGGATGGCCCCTCTCCCGCCGTCGATAACGGTGATCTCGCGGCGAATCCACCACAAAGACCACCATTATTGTAAACAGAACTGCCCGCTCTAAAGATGGATACCTCGGTTGTGGCAGCAGCTGATGTCGTTACTGAGATATCCATCTTCAAACTGATGACGTATATGTACAGGAGCCGGTCGGCAAGTGGGAGCTCACTCCTGTGATGGTGGAAGTGAACAGTAATGCCGTGTACACACGAGTGGAATGTCCGACAGAAAAAGTCCGATGGAAGTGTTTCATCGTCTTTTCCGATCGTGTGTATGCCTCACCGGACTTTTTTTTTCAAAAATTCTGACGGACCTAGAAATGGAACATGTTCTAAATATTTCCGAAGGAACCAATTCCTATCGGGAAAACCGCTCGTCTCTATGCTGTTCCGACGGACCAAAAACGACGCATGCTCTGAAGCAAGTACAAGACAGAAGCTATTGGCTACTGGCTATTAAACTTCCTTTTTCTAGTCCCATCGTACGTGTTGTACGTCACTGCATTCTGGACGGTCGGACTTTGGTGTGACCATGTGTATGCAAGACCGCTAGAGCGGAATTCCATCAGAACTCCGTCGGAGAAATCTTCGGAGTTTATTCCGACGGCAAAACCGATCGTGTGTACATGGCATAAGCTCTAAGAGTCTCAAAGCAACAAGCCAGGTTGGGATTAAGTGATCTCTGGGAGTTTTTCAGTCAGTCTTAAGGAGGTACATAAATGGCCAACACCTATAAGACATTATTCAACTTTGGTCAAAGCTGCACAGTTTACATTTATCTGCATGTGCTCCTTACCTGCATAGTCAGTTTTTTGGTAAAGGTGACTGATGCCTTTAATGTCAGCTATGTGACTGTCAGGACCCAGATTTGAACCTGGAACCTCTGTGATGTCTGGCTAAAGCCCCTCTAACTGTGCCCCCTGAGATTCAGAACTAAATCTATAAGATGAAGAAGACGATGGACATTATCTCTAGCTTGGTGGCCAGGTATGAAGCCTACATGATATGGAGAGATGAGGCTAGCTATATTAGAATTTAAGCTGATGGCACACATTTTCACTAGTAGCTTAGCGTCAGTATTAATCATAGACATAGGTCTGAAATTAGACCAATTATTATCATCTGTAGATGATTTAGGAAGCCTACTAATAGCTGCTGTAAGAGATTCAGGACAAAAATGTTCTGTACTAGAGATGGGCCGAACGACCCCCTGTTCAGTTTGCAGCAGAACTCCCGAACAGGGGAAAAGTTCTAACCCGAATGGCTAACCCCATTGAAGTTTATTGAAGCCTAACAGGGAAAATCAAAAGTGCCCATTTTGAAGGCTTATATGCAAGTAATTGGCCATAAAAGGGGTGTGGGGGTCCGGGTCCTGCCCTGGGGGACATGTTTCAATGCAAAAAAAACAATTTTAATCGATAATTTTTTCAGGAGCAGTGATTTTATTGATGATTAAAGTGCAACAATAAAAATGAAAAATTCAATTAAATATAGTGCCTGGGGGCTCCCCTTAGTATGCCTGTAAAGTGGGACTGTAGCTTGTATATAACATGCTGCAACAAAAATGAAATTTCTAAAGAAAAAAATCACATTTAAATTGACTCTCGGTTGCAATTGCTGGCTATTAAAGAATTAAAGAAAAAAACAGCATGGATCCCCCCAATCCATACCAGACCGAAAGGTTTAAAGGGGAACCCCACTCCAAAATTAAATAAAAAAATGGCATGCCCCAAAATCCATGCCAGACTCTTATCTGGACATGCAGCCTGGCAGGTCAGGATAGGGAAGGATGAGCGAGCGCACCCCCCTGAAACATACCAGGCCACATGCCCTCAACATGGGTGGGGTGCTTTGGGAAAGGGGAAGGCCATGTTGATGGGGACAAGGGTCTCTTGCCGACAAACTTGGGCTGTGGTTGTCAGGGTCTGTGGGCGGGGGGGGCCTTATCAGAATATGGAAACCCCCTTCAACAAGGGGGCCCTCAGATCCAACCCCTCCCTATGTGAATGGGTAGGATGTACCCCTACCCATTTACCAGAAAAGTGTACAAAAAAAATTAAAACAGGAGACAGGTTTTTGACAAATTCTAAATTAAAAAATGAAAAAAAAAGTGTCCCTCGATGTAAATCTATCGTCAATCATCCCACCAGCATGCACCGGTCCATGACGTAACAAGGGATGTTGCCAGGTGGTCCCACTCTATATAAGAACTTTCAAAGCTCGGAGGAGGTATTCAGAGGACGGCTGTCCTAGAAGACGGAACTTTTTTTTCGGGTCAGGCATCAGGCTGGACAATAAATTAACATTGAGGGGCACTGTTTTCTTTATTTTTTAATAAAGGATTTGTCAAAAACTTGTCTCCTGTTGGTTTTTTTTGTACACTTTTTTGGTTAAAGGGTAGGGGTGCTATGTACCCCATACTCATTCACAAGGGGGGTGGGATTCCGATAAGCTCCCTGTCACGGACCTGGCCGGGACGGAGGCTGTTGGAGAGGACTGTATGCAGGCCTGTTGCCCACCGATTATGGGCCCTAGCATTTGGGGGAATGGTGCTCTCTGTGAGCTGTATGCCTGGGGACCCTGGGGTTGATGTTACTATGGATTCAGCTCCATGTCCCCCCAAAACACACAGACTCTGGAACCCTTTATATGCCATATTAGAATGGTGACTGATTTATACCATTGGGACTCGTACTGTTAAATGCTAATGTCATCAACTCTGCTATAATGTGTTTAGTGTGGCTCTAAGAGTCTTTTCACCCATTGTTGTTTATGTTAATTGAGAGAGCTGATCACATTAGCCACCAGCCCTGGCTAATAGACGAATGGTCTAGGCTGAGGAGGGGGGAGATTGTTGTTTGTATTGTTAATTGTATTAATGTGTGAAGCCCGGTGCCCACAAGACTGTCATCTGGTCTGGGTACATTTTTGTAGTAAATTAGGTCATGTTAATTAGGTTAGCTTTGAGTCATCCCTGACATAAAAAGGTCTGTGAGATCTCAAAATAAAGGCAGTTCTGATGTACTCCAAGACTGGTGTTGTCTAGTTCTTGGGGTTCCTATAGCCAGATCCATTGGACTCGTGTTCCAGAACTTAGGAAGCGGTATATGACGGAAGCACTCAAGCGGAGTGTGGGACGTTCCGTGACACTCCCCACCTGCAGACCCCAACAACCACAGCCTAGGGTTTTCGGGAAGAGACCCTTGTTCCCATTAACATGGGGAAAAGGTGCTAAAGCACCCCCCATGTTGGGGGCATGTGGCCTGGAGCCACATGCAGGAGTAGGGGATCGCTCGCTTGTCCCCCCCTTTCCTGACCTGCCAGACTGCATGCACCTGATAAGAGGCTGGCATGGATTTTCGGGGGACCCCTTTAAATTCCACTTAAAATCCATACCAGACCCAATGGGTCAGTTTTTTTGTTTATTCTGCTGTCAGCAGGGAAACCTAATGACAGATGATGAATCATCAGTTGTTAAGGATGTCACGGCCAGCTTCCCAGCCTTGCTCCTTAACAACCAGCTTACGCTATGCCCTGATTGGGCAAAGCTTAGCCCAATCAAAGCACAGAATGCACTGTGCAGTGTGTAGTGCATTGCAGAGTGTTTGGCGGGGAAGGTCATGAAAGCATTATCCAAGTAAAGCAGTTTGTGCAAATGTTCTTGTGATCACATTCTATCTGGATAACTCTGCCCCTAGTGGTGTTCTTATCCCAAAAGAGAACTGGAAAGCTAACCAAATGGGAGTTAATATAAAAATAGGCATTTAGCATAATCTGGACATCCAAACAGATTGCAGGATCACTAAGTAAAGAATCATTCAGTTTACAATATGGAGAGGATCCCCTGCGAAGACAAGAGTGCAACGTCAAGGAAATTAAACCATGGACGTACCAGGAAACAGGGCAAATGGAAGAGGAAGGATCCTGGAAAAGGGTAGAGGTAGATGTACACACAAAGATATAGTCTTCAAGAAAAGGATTGGTGTGGAATGAGAGTAGTGAGAATAATCCTGGGTGGTGGGTAGAGGCTGTAGTTTTTATTATTTTTTAATGACACTTTTGCAGGCGTACATTACACTGGTTTGCAATTTCACATTCAGGTTTAAGGCATCGCCCAGATACATTATTTAAATAATTTGGGGTTGCTTAATGTTGCCATTTAAGTTGCATTAAAGACCCTTTCCCTGCTGAGTGGTATTTTTTTTTTAATTTGCACTGGTACGCATAACCCATGGCAGTGCCCAACTACCTGTGCCCTTTTTTAACAAAAGCTTGCAAATTGGACTTGAAAAAATGAAAGATTCACCTCAATAGACTTCAATAGGGTTTGTCGCTATAGTCTGGGTTTGCAGATTTCCTGCTGGATTCAGCAAGCATCCAGCAAACTTAACTTTGCTTGATTTATTCACAATCCTCACATGTTTATTTTTAAAGAGCCCTTATATGCTGATTATTAGCTACATTAGACCATTTAATATTATTTTGTCAGCAAGTATACGTTATGGTAGAGGCCAACTATGCTGTTTGGTTGAAACTCGTATGAAGCTACAGGAAATATACTTGCAAATGTGTATGTCATTGTAAACTTTACTTTTTTTTCCCTCCTTTCTGGAAGTTCAGTTTAGGGCCTGAATCTTTGAAACTGAATCAGATTTAGTCATTCATATGATTGGCTTAATCATTTAAATACCAGACCATCTAAAACTGAGCTAGAATATGCTAAAAACACAAATTTTACTTATAGTGAACTTTGAGATAGCTAGAGATATTATACTGGATTATTTTCCTGTGAAAATTCCCACCTATGGCAAAGGGTTGACTTGAGGTTGTATGTTTTTCTTGTCACTGCATGATCTCCAGTTCTACTTTATTTCCAACAATTTAAAAACAAGTTAGTTATTATATTAATTGGTAACTGGCCTAATTGCATTGTGTGTACATACAGTATGTGGATTTGGAACATTACAATTTGAACTGTAAGTAGGAAATGTAAACTTTTTAATGTTGCCTTGGTTGAAGTGTCCAAATACATTATGAATGAATTATAAAGCAACATTTATATATACACAAGTAATGTTACCTACAGAAGTGTCTGCATCATTTGATTTTATTATTTAATATATAGTATACTGTTTCAAAATTCATGTTTGGTTACCATTTATGTTGCCAACTATTAATAGTTTTTTTTCTTGAATCTGATCATAAATGAGGTACAGTTGAACTACACAGTTGAACTACAGTAGACTGAGGAAGATCATGAAAATCTGATCATTTTCAATAAGATTGTTGTAATTAAACTGAATATATGTGAACCAATTCTCCAGATATTTGGTTGACTGTCCTTTAATTCCAGTTTGCTGCAATTCATGAATTGTGTGGTTCACCTCAGATAATTTGTCATAAATAAACTCAGGAGTGATCAGTTAATCACAATATGCTAGGCAAGTTTGGAAATGAACTGCTTTTGGTATATTAGTTTCCTGCAAGTTGGAGAGGAGGAAGGTGGGTCTGAAACATTGTAGAGTTTACCTTGGGTTGTGAAATACACAATTCAGCTACATTCATTACTTTTAATTTTATTAGCAAGTGATTATCTCTTAATATGGAATAAAAAAGTATTTGATTGTTACATATTACATTTTTTTTACAGTGAGTCAAGGAGGTGTACCGACAGCTACAGATATGTGTCCAGATCCTGGAGTACCAGAAAGTGGTAAAAGAGCTGGATTTGATTTCAGGTATTTTTTTCACTACGTATTCAAATCTTCTCTATTGGATTGATTTGTGAAGAATTTACAAAGCCATTTGTTTTGTGCAAATGGGACAAACACCGAATGTCATTAGGCTATATCTATTGCTTTTTGAGTGTGAAGCATTTATTTTAAATGGAAAATACTGCATTTGCTCACTAGACAGAGCTAAGTGTTATAAGAGGTTGCTATGATACTTTGCTCTATCTAGTAGGCAAATGTGGCATTTTCAGCTTTAAATAAATGCCTAATAACATTCGTTTTTTATGTGATGCATACTAGCCCATTATGCTTTTAAATTGCAGTCTTTGCAGGGAGCAAAAGAGGGAGTAAAACCCATCAGAGTTTACTTCTTCTTTAAGCAAATGGTAAAGATCTTAATATCAGCATGTAGTAGGTAAGTTGTTCTATATGATTCAGGCAATTCTGTGTTCTTGCCAGGCTTGGGAATAAGGACAATAAGGCTGGGTTCACACTGTAACCCGCTGCGGATCGCACAGGAGCGCTGTGCATCCCTGTTCCCCATTTCAGGGACGAATCAGGGCCGATTTTATGCCTGGATTCGGCCCTGAAACGGAGCCAAAAACGTACAGCATTTCTGTGCAGTGCGCTCCGCAGCTGCAACGGAGATATGTGAACCGGCTCCATAGGGAGCCAGTCACATTCTCCTGCTATGCAAATTTGATGCAGGGAAACCAGCATCTAATTCGCATAGGTGTGAACCCGGCCCAAGTGCTTCTCTTATAGATTTAGGCACAGAGAACAAGTCACATTTTAGCTTTAAAAAGGGGCAGAAGCTTGGGAATTAGGGTCTCACTATATTTTGCATAGAATTCTAAAGGTCCATCATCCATCCATCAGTACTTGGGGCCTTGGCATGGGAAAATCGTGAAACAGCCGAAGCAATTTCCTTGGAAGAGTGTGGTGCATCCTGGGCCTCTACTTTCTCTGTAGTCAGTTTAGGTGAAATTCACTAGTTTTTAGAAAAACAAATCATTCCAAGTCTGTATAGGAGATTGTGAAGGAGTATAAGGTACTGAAAATTAGCAAAACTCTATGGTGATTAACCACTTCAATACCAGACACTTATACACCTTCCTGCCCAAGCCAATTTTCAGCTTTCAGCACTGTCGCAATTTGAATAACAATTGCGCGGTCATGCTACACTGTACCCAAACAAATTTTTTTATCATTTTGTTCCCACAAATAGAGCTTTCTTTTGGTGGTATTTGATCACCTTTGCAATTTTTATTTTTTGTGCAACAAATAAAAAAGACCAACAATTTTGAAAAAAAAGTTTTTCTTTGTTTCTCTTAAATTTTTTGTAAATAAGTACATTTTCTTCTTCAATGATGGGCACTGATATGGCTGCACTGACGGGCACTGATAAGGTGGCACCAGTGAGGTGGGACTGATGAGGTGGCACTGATGGGCGCTGATGATGAGCTCTGATAGGCAGCACTGATGGGCACTGATAGGTGACACTGGTATGTGACACTGATGGGCACTCATAGGCTGCACTGATGGGCAATCATAGGCAGCACTGATGGGCACTCATAGGCGGCACTTATGGGTACTTATGGGTGGCACTGATGGGTACTTATAGGTGGCACTGATAGGTGGCATTGATGGGCACTGATGGTCACTGATAGGTGGGTACTGATGGGCACGGATGGCCACTGATAGGTGGCACTGAGGGACACTGCTGGGTGGCACTGATTACACTGGCAAGTGGCATTGCTTGGCATCACTTATTTTTTTATTTCTGTAATGGTGCCAGTCAGTGGCCATTTGTGCCCGTTGGCATGTATTGAGCATTTTTTTTATATGTGGATGGCCATGGGGTACATACCTGGCCATCCCCATGCTGGGGGCTTCCCTGGTGGTCCTGGCAATCAGCGCAGACCCCCTGTCAGGAGAGCCGCCGATCAGCTCTCCTCTACTCGCGTCTGTCAGACGTGAGTGAGGAAAAGCCCATCAACGGCTTTTCCTGTTTACATCATGATCAGCCATGATTGGACATGACTGATCACGTGGTAAAGAGCCTCCGCTAGAAGCTCTTTACTAAGATCAGTGGTGCGGTATGTCAGACTGACACACCGCACCACCGATCACCGCAATGCATGCCCCCATGGGCGCGCAGTGGCTGTTATCCTGCAGGGTGTCATATGACGCCCAGTCAGCATAACTGAAACACCGCCCTGCCGTCATTCTGCTATAGGCTGGGCAGGAAGTGGTTAAAAAAAATACATTTTATTTTCAAATTTTCCAAAAACTGTTGGCAGAGAAATGAAATCGTCAAAAGACTTACCAAGCCTCTTTTTGTGAGTGTTTCTCCTGTCCCGACACTCCAGGACCGCCAAACATGTGATACCTAGTCAGGAAATTAGCTTCCTAATTCATGTGCCTTGAAAGCTTAAAGATGTTCCTTGGATTTGGGGCCCTTCTATGTGGCTAAGCTGCAAGAGTTTCACATATGAAATTGTAGCAGAATGTGTTTTTGGGTGTAATTCTAAGTATGTCCATACTGTGTGTGAGAACTCTTATGCCGTGTACACACGATCGGACTTTCTGGCATACTTGGTCCGTTACACTTTCCGACGGACTTTGTCCGCCAGGTGCGCCGGACTTTAAAACGGACGGACTTGCCCACACACGACCGGCCTGAAGACAGCGGAGGAGCCGGCCGAAGAACTGGAACACCGGGAGAAGAGGCCGGAGAGAGCGGAGAAGAACCAACCCGATTCCGGGAGAAGAGGAACCGGAGGGACCCCCGAAGCTGGAAGAAGACCCCCGAAGCCGGAAGAAGACCCCCGAAGCCGGAGGAAGACCCCCCGGAGCTGTTTAATAAATTATTTTAAAAACCTGTGTAGTGTGTTTTATTATTGATACTTCTTCCCTAGGTGAATGGGTAGGGGTACCATGTACCCCATACTCATTCACATAGGGTGGGGGGCCGGGATCTGGGGGCCCTCTTATTATAGGGGGCTCCCAGATTCCGATAAGCCCCCCACCCGCAGACCCCGACAACCAACGGCCAGGGTTGTCGGGAAGAGGCCCTTGTCCTCATCAACATGGGGGCAAGGTGCTTTGGGGGAGGGGGGCCCACATGTGGCCTGGTATGGTTCAGGGGGGGCGCTCGCTCGTCCCCAAACCCTTTCCTGACCGGCCGGGCTGCGTGCTCGGATCGGGGTCTGGTATGGGTTTTAGGGGGGACCCCACGCCATTTTTTCGGCGTAGGGGCTTCCCTTTAAAATCCATACCAGACCTAAGGGCCTGGTATGCCCCGCACTCGCCGCAATAGGAACATTTGTTTTTCCTATTGCAGCGAGCGCGAAATGCAATACCCTGCCCTTGCGTTGTATCTGGTCCGTTGGACCAGCATACAGACGAGCGGGCTTTCCATCGGACCAGCACACAGACGAGCGGACTTTCCGCCAGAAGCTGAGTCCGACGGAAAGATTTAAAACATGTTTCAAATCTAGGTTTTGGGAAAAAGTCCGCCGGAAAAGTCCGCCGGAGCCTACACACGGTCGATTGTCCGGCAGACTCTGGTCCGCCGGACCAAGTATGCCGGAAAGTTCGCTCGTGTGTACGCGGCATTACTCATTGAAAGCTGAGTGTAAAAAAAATAATTCATTTTCTTTCTTCACTTTACAAAAACTTGTGGCAAAAATATGATCTTCAAAAGACTCAATATGTTAGAGGGCCTAGTTTGCAAAACAATGTCATTTTGTGGGTGTAAGCCCTGTTCTGGATCTTGTATGAAATGTATGCCCCTTGAAAGCCTAAAGGGGCTCCCTGAGTTTGAGGCCCCTATATGAGTCTCAGCAGAGAAAAAAGTCTGACACATGTAGTATCCCCATCCTCGGTAGTAGAGATGGGCTGAACAAAAAAAGTTCTGCCCCGAATAGCGAATTCCATTCAAATCTATGGGAGCCGAACATGAAAAAGCTTTTCCAATCAGGATGTGTCAGGGCGAACACCCTGCATATTCGGGCGTTCCCCAAATGAGGCGAATAGCCAATGTTCAGTCAAAACTCATGCTCGGACTGAACCATTCACCCAAATCTACTTGGGAGGAGTAGAAAAATTTGTTTTTGGGTTGTAATTGCAAATATGTCCCTGCTATATGTCAGAAATTATTACTTAAAATGGCAGCTTTGTGAAATGGGGTAAAGGGAAGGATTTTTAAATTTTAATACTGCTGTGTGTCCTAAAGCTTCTTTACAGCATCTTCACATGCACTACAGTCATAACATAATAAGGTCCCTGCTCACATACCACCACAACCACTAGGCCAAGGTTTTGTGGAAGAGGCCCTTGTCCTGGTCAACATGGGGATAGAGTTCTCTGCCAGCGAGGCCCTCCTTTCCAACACCCCCCCCATGCTGAAGGCACGTGGCCTAGTATGGTTCAGGAGGGAGAACTGCATGCTTGTCCCCACCTTTGCTGGCCAGCCAGGCTGCATGGTTGGATAAGAGTATGTTTTTTTACATGGGGTTCCTACTTACCATTAATACCAGACCCAAATGTTCTGGTATGGAATTGGGGGAACCTACACCATTTTTTTTTGTCTTGTTGTGTGGGTCCTCCTTAATGTCTATACCAGACCCTCATCAATAATAAGAATCAGGTATCTATTCATAGGGGGATCTCCTTGCCTTTTTTGGGGGGTCCCATTAGCATCTATATCAAACCCTCATCTAGAATAAGGGTCTGCTAATCAGCAGCGCTGCTTCTCACTTTGGTCTTCCTGACCTTGGGCTCCTCAGACTTGCTTAGTATCTGCTTGAAGTACCCTACTGCTCAGGCCCCACTTCTGATCTTACTGGATAGGGTTCTCTCAACACCCCAGGCTATCCTACTTCTCAGGAACACAGGACTCCCTACAGCCCCCTTTGTTGGCTAGCTAGTCACCTCAGCTTTCCCAATCTCTCTAGACCCATGTAGCCCCTCCAACATAGGTTACCATCTCCGGAGCAGGTCATCCCTCCTGACTGGAGCACTCCGCAATCTTCACACACAGCCTGTGTCTCTGAATGGCAGCAACTGCTGAGCTTATTGTGATACTGACCACATGTTCCCTTGCACAGACTGTAGGCAACTAGCAAAATCTGGACACCAGGTTCTATATATATACACATACACATTATTTTTTCAATGTCATTGCATTAAAACTATTTAGATGTATTTTTCATATTGTTCCATGTCTGATTTATTTTTTGACAGTTTTTAAATATATAAAGATTTAAGAACATAGGGACCGTTAATATTTTGTGAGGATATGTGGTATAAATATGTTATAGACCTAGGTACACAGGTATTAATATGGATGTTTAGTTTGTCAGTAATATAAGGATCATTTTAGAATTGACTAGAGGGAAGATGAGTAATTGGATTTATTTTGGAAGATTTTGATGACATTCCAGAAAGCATTTTTTTCCGCCAAGGACTTATTGCTGAATATGAAGCAATCATAGACTAACATAGTGCTTTAGGTCTAATTTACATTTTTTAAATCAGCTTTCAGGAGAAATCAATTCAGCCAATGTTGTTCCATCTCATGTTGTAGCCCAAATTATAAAACACCAATTATTTTTAATGCTTGTGTATACATAGTGTAGTGTAGTGTAGTGCATAGGTAGAAAAGTGCAATGGATGTTCCTGTTCATTATATGATTTATGGTATATTTGTCATCACATCCTAAAAATGCCAAACAACATATGCATTCATACTCATATTTACCTTTTTAGATGTTTTAGCAAAGTCCCCTAATGCATTTATGTAATCATGCTCTGCTTCATACTTAGCAGTTGGACCCTGCCAATCCTCTTAATCCAGTACAAAACTACTATGCATTGTCTGTTTTATTGAGCATATTCTCATGACAGGAAACACCCAAAAAAGCTTCTGGTAGTCAGAGAACACGGGATCAAATTTGCATAGGCTTTAGATAAATGAAGATCTTCAGAAGCTCAACTCTCTAGCAGCTTTTCCCACTTTTGTCTGCTACTCCACTCTATAACTACTGTATCTACTGTATATACAGTAAGATGTTTTGGTATTAACCCGCACAGCTCCATTATTAGCCTTTGTGGCCTGACAGTTGTCTACCTGATGCCATACCATCCTCTAATGTATTCAAACACATAATCTTTGCATGTCCAGGTTTCCTTTAACCTAACTTTATTTAAGCAGTCCTTGCAACTTACGGTACATTTCAATGTGCACCACTTTCTGCTCTTCCTTTGTATACATTGTGAAAACGCAACACAAATAATTAAAGATCTTGAGGAACAGCTGTGTTCTATTTTTCTCAGCAAAGCAGAAATAGAATTATCATTTCTAATGAAGCCATGTACCCTATTGATTGGTGTGCATTGGGAATATGAGTAATAGATTCCTCTGTCTTTAGTGGAGTTTAATCTACATGAAAATGTTTCTGTAGTTTCAAATGGTAGAACTAACCCGTTCACAAGTTTGTTTAAATGTTGAATTTGGGAAGGCTGCTAATATGCTAATAAGCTAACCTCCCAAGCCAGAACCTCAAAACAAAATTGTACTGGTGCCCGCTGTGCTTTTAAATTCATTAGAAGTCAGCAGGAACCTTTTATATCGGTGCCTAATTCTAGTTTGAACAACAATACCATACACAGGAGAGCTCCTAGTTTGTTGAATTTTGCCATATGTGTATAACTATTGGATGAAAAGAGACTGCATAAACAAACTGTCTATTTTTTGCAGAAAGGATGTAGCCTTGAATTACATTATTATATAGCAAATAAATAAATTCGTATTTAATGTTTCCCTGATATCCCTGTAAATATTTAGGCATAAGGGGACTGTTTTCAACATACCAGGTAAACAACTCTTATAGTATCTTCTTCAACTCTTCTAACTTCATCAGTTATGAACAATAGTACCCAGAACCCTAACCCTTAATATGTAGATAGGATATGAAACATTGGCTGCTGCTGATTATATCCCCAAAACACATAAAAATAACACATAAAAATATTTTCCACATTGTGGAGGGGGCTCTAAGCAGTGTTGCCAGTAAAAAAGTGCACTTTCCTGCAGAAACGTGCCTGCTAAAACTACTCTTGTCCCCGAGCTTCATTAACCCTTCTCCCCCTTGTGCACTTTACCAACAGTCCACTTACCATGTGCAGTTCTAGAGCTGGTTGATTAGTAATCGGCTGAGTTTGGCTGAGGCTTGGCTGGGATTTGGCTTGGGCGGGGATTGCCTTGGGTGGGGATTGCCTTAGGTGGGGGGGGGGGTTGACGGGCCACTGGCCAAGTGAGCTGTGACATTGTGGTGCTTGGCACCTTTTCAACAAATTTGAAAGCATCAGCAAGGAAGAGGAAGGGGAGAGGAAAACCAGAGCCTTCAGGCAATTACAGGTAAGTGTGTGACACAGTCAGTCAGTCACTCTATTGGGGGGATCAGCATTAATCCTGGCCAAATCTCCAACTCCATTTGCAGAAATGCAGCCTACGCTTGCAAAGAACCTCCACTATGCTTCAGTGTTGCCTGCAGACACTCATTATATTGCTTATATTGCTTTCCAGCCCTTAGTGAACAAACTGCCTCCCGGTACAGCCAAATATTACAAATTTTGACTCATCAGTCCAGAGCACCTACTGCCATTTTTCTGCACCCCAGTGAGTGTTCTCAATGCTACTACAAGCAGATGCTTATCCGTCATGCCATACCATCAAGGAGGTGCGCAATTGGCCCCAAATGTATTATGCAGCAGGACAATGACCCCAAAAGAAGAACAAGGAGTCCTGGAAGTGATGGCTTGGCCTCCACGGAGCCCTGAGTCTGTCTGGGATTATATGATGAGACAGAAGGATTTGAGGCGGCCTGCATCCACAGAAGATCCATGGTTAGTTCTCCGAGATGTTTGGAACAACCTACCTGCCAAGTTCCTTCAAAATCTGCGTGCAAGTGTATTTAGGAGAGTTGAAGAATTGATACTGTTTTGAAGGCAAAGGGTGGTCACCTCAAATATTGATTTGATTTGGATTTCTCTTCTGTTCATTTGCTTTCCATTTTGTTGATAATTGATTAAAATAAACTATTAACACGTCTATTTCTGAAAGCATTCCTAATTTACAGCATTTTTTCACACCTGCCTAAAACTTTTGCACAATTCTGTATATGTATTTAAAAAAATAGCAAGCCATATACCGTATTTATCGGCGTATAACACGCGCCGGCGTATAACACGCACCCAAGTTAAGGAGGGAATTTTAAGGAAAAAAACTTTTAGGAGTAAAGTTTAAGGAAGAAAAACTTACATTAAAATGCCCATCAATGCAGCGTTATCAGTGTCCATCTGCAGCCTTGTCAGTGTCAGTGCAGCCTTGCCCCAGTGTCCATTGCAGCCTTGTCAGTGCAGCTTTGCCCCAGTGCAGAATTGTCAGTGCAGCCTTGCCCCAGTGTCCATTGCAGCCTTGTCAGTGCAGCTTTGCCCCAGTGCAGCCTTGTCAGTGCAGCCATGTCAGTGCTGCCATGTCAGTGCAGCCTTGTCAGTGCAGCAATGTCAGTGCAGCCATGTCAGTGCAGCTTTTCTCCAGTGCAGCCTTGCCCCAGTGCAGCTTTGCCCCCATGCAGCCTTGCCCCAGTGCAGCCTTGCCCCCCCGTGCAGCCTTGCCCCCGTGCAGCTTTGTGGGATCGCCGCGATCCCTGCCGTCATACACAGCCCCGTGTAAATTTAAATATGGCGCCGAGACTGCAGGGACTCGGCGGAGCGCTGATACACATAGCCGAGAGTCCTCGGGTTTTCTCTGCGCCGCTTACAGTCCCGCCCAGTTCCGCCCTATGGGCGGGACTGTAAGCAGCGCCGAGAAAACCCGAGGACTCTCGGCTATGTGTAGCTCCGCTCCGCCGAGTCCCTGCAGTCTCAGCGCCGTATTTGAATTTCCACACGGCTGTGTATGTCGGCGGCGATCGCGGCAATTGCCGCGATCGCTCCGATCACACACAATTGGGGGGGGATCGGCCTATAACACGCACCCACGATTTTCCCCTGATTTTCAGGGGAAAAAAGTGCGTGTTATATGCCGATAAATACGGTACTTAAGCCTCGTACACACGATGAGAAAATCGGACAAAGAATCGTCCTTTTTATTTTACTTTTTGCGTGCTTGTCTCATATTGAAAATGAAGAGGTTACTCAAGTTAAGAAAATCCTTGTATGACAGAATACAACTTTGGAAGCGATTTAATGTGTTGTATTGTATTGTAATGTATTCTGTCATTTCTGAGAACATGTGGTCTTGGTCTTCCGATTTTTTTGGAATGAATACTTCACTGATTAAACGAATATCGTATCTTCCCCCAAACCCCTGTATTCTACGCACTTCCAAAAATTCACAAGGATACTAATAACCCACCCAGAAGACCAATCATCTCCAGTGTAGGGGCGATAAGTGAAAATGCTAGCAAATTGGTGGATGAATTTCTGAAACCATTCGTTTTGTCTTTATCCTCCTTTGTAAAAGACACACTTCATTTCTTACAAATTATTGATAAACTAAAGATCCTCGAGAGTGCATTACTAGTAACAGTGGACGTCAAATCCCTATATAGCTTAATCCCCCATGAAAAAGGCATAGCGGCCATAAAACACATCTTGCAAAAAGCTGAGAATATAGATCCTAGTTATGAAGAATTTATTATTTCTTTGTTAGAATTCATCCTTAATCACAACGTATTTACTTTTAATTGCTCCCACTACCTCCAGGTGCAGGGGGTTGCGATGGGGACATGTTGTGCCCCATCGTATGCCAACCTGTACCTGGGGAAGTGGGAAACCATGTTCCTGGGCGATGAGACCTTATCGATGTACACGGACCACATCCTTGGGTGGTACCGGTACATCGATGACATATTCATCGTCTGGGATGGTTCACCAGATCTACTCCAACAATGCCTTTTAAGGATGAATCGCAATGACTTCAACTTGAACTTCACCATGTATTAAGATTTATCTTCTATATATTTTTGTATGTGCCTAAAAAGTCTACCATTAGGGGATCTTTCTCGTTGTTCAGGTATCGTATGAAAACAATTTTTGTGTTTGTTCATTCGGAAAATTTAGCATGAACTGTCATAGTTATGCCATGTACACACGAGCGGAATGTCCGACAGAAAAAGTCCGACGGGAGCTTTTCAAGGTATGTTCCGATCATGTGTATGCCCCATCGGACTTTTTACGTCGAAAATTCTGATGGACCTAGAAAGAGAACATGTTCTGAATTTTTCCAACGGAACCAATTCGGGAAAACCGCTCATCTGTATGCTTTTTCTGACATACCAAAAATGACGCATGCTCTGAAGAAAGTACGAGACGGAAGCTATTGACTACTGGCTATTGAACTTCCATTTTCTAGTCCCATCCTACATGTTGTACGTCACCGCGTTCTGGACGGTCGGAATTTGGTTTGACCATGTGTATCCAAAACAGCTTGAGCAGAACTCCGTCAGAAAAACCTTCAGAGTTTATTCCGACAGGAAAACCGGTCATGTGTACAAGGCATTACATAGTTATTCAGGTTGAAAAAAGACACAAGTCCATCTAATTCAACCAAAAAAAATCCCATATTTTGTACACAATCCTTCACCCACAGTCGATCCCGAGGAAGGCGAAAAAACCCCAGCAAAGCATGCTCCAATTTGCTACAGCAGGGGAAAAATTCCTTCCTGATCCCCTGAGAGGCAATCGGATTTTCCCTGGATCAACTTTACCTATAAATGTCAGTACCCAGTTATATTATGTACATTTAGAAAAGAACCTAGGCCTTTTTTAAAGCAATCTACTGAACTGGCCAGAACCACCGCATTTTCACAGTGCTTACTGTGAAGAAATCTTTTCCGTCTTTGGAGATAAATCTTTTTTCCTTTAGACGTAAAGAGTGCCCCCTTGTCCTCTGTGATTATCTTAAAGTGAATAACTCAACACCAAGTTCACTATATGGTCCACTTATGTATTTATACATGTTGATCATATCCCTCCTTAATCTCCTCTTCTCATGGTCATGACTGGCTCTCGAAAGCTGTGTACAAATGATCAGATTATTGTATGATCGCTTCGAAAGGGGTATTTTTCATCTGATTTTCTGATAGTGTGTACTAGGCATTAGGGGTATATGTATGTTAAATTTGACATGCAGATGTCTAAAGTATTCACACAGGTGCCACAAATGAATGCCATATTTGTAATATGATTGTCAACTCATCCCGTGGCCATCATGTAGTATTTTCCTCAAATACTTTAAGATAAAGTACTGTATTATGGACACTAAATTGAGCAGATGATCATAGAAAATAATCCTCTTATAAACAACATGGTGATCGCATGATGCAACTATGTAAATGTTTAAGACATCCATATGGCAAATTATTTATACATTGACCCGATAAAGTGTATTTAAAGCTAAAATATTTAATTTATATTTGGATGATGTGTGAAAAAGTTACAATCACTGGTAGGTTTTTATTTTTGTCTATGTCACATCTCAGGAAATTCATCATCTTTATTTGTGCTGGTGACTATTGGCACTAGGACAACGTATGGGAAATAAGGACAAATGTTCTGAGGATCTTTCCTTTCCTGTTCTGACTTCAGGACAGAAAGTAGCAGAAATCATTCAAATGGGGTACAGGCAAACATAAAAACTGACAGGGATTCTAAGCCTGCATCATAAACTTTAATCAAAAAAGTTTTGGCATTAGATATATAGTATATGAATTTATCTACATTTGCAATGGGGTCCACAATATGCACAGATGAACATAGAATCTCTATTATGCTAAATGCTTTAGGTTTCTCTAAACAGATTTTATGTTTAAGAATGATTTTAGTAACACAATTTCAGTTTAATACCAATCAGTTGATAAAGTAAAGGTCTATGCACACAGGCAACACAGCTTAGGATTGAGCCTACAGGTGTGCCAATATAGGAAGTGGCTTCCTATGGTCGCACACAGAGAAAAAGAGGAGCCAGGCGGGGGACCCTAGAAGAAAAGAAAACCTTTGCACAGAGCAGGTAAGTATGACATATGTATTACGGTATTAAAAAAAAAATCCTTTACAATCATTTTAAGCTATGATGTAACCCCTAATGCCCTGTACACACAGTCGGATTTTCCAACAGAAATTGTTCGATGAGAGCTTGTTGTTGGAAATTCCGACCGTGTGTAGGCTCCATCAGACATTTTTCATCGGAATTTCCGTCACCCAAAATTTGAGATCTGGATCTCAAATTTTCCGACAACAAAATCCATTGTCATAAATTCCGACCGTGTGTACACAATTCCGACGCACAAAGTTCCACGCATGCTCAGAATCAAGCAGAAGAGCCACACTGGCTATTGATCTTCATTTTTCTCGGCTCATCGTACGTGTTGTACGTCACCGCGTTCTTGACATTCGGAATTTCCGACAAGATTTGTGTGACTGTGTGTATGCAAGACAAGTTTGAGACAAAATCCATCCATGGATTTTGTTGTTGGAATGTCCGATCGTGTGTACAGGGCGTAATTGTTTTTTGGAAATATATAGTTAGAGTTTTTGATTATTTGTGCATGTTGATGTAAATATTGAAACAATACCCTCCATATTGCAACCTCAAAACACCCAATAAGGAAATAGTATGCATTCGGACAAAACTACGAGGCATGTTCACTAATGCCAGGAGTCTTCCAGACAAGATGAGAGAACTAGAGCTGCTACTGTATGAGGATTAATTTGATTTTGTGGGAATTTCAGAGACCTGGTTCAATAGCACTCATGATTGGCTGGCAACCATTCAAGGGTATTCCCTACATTGCAGGGACAGGGAGGGTAAAAAGGGGGGGGGTATGCCTGTATATCAGAAATGATATACAGGTAAATGTGAGGGATGACATCACTAATGGAGCAAGGGAGGAGGTGGAATCCTTATGGGTAGAGTTACAAAGGGAGGAAACCAAGGAGAAAGTAATACTGGAAGTATGATATAGGCCCCCTAACCTGAGGGAGGAGGAGGAGACGGACCTCCTATCACAGTTTGGAATGACAGCAAAGATGGGAAGTGTCATTATAATGGGGTATTTTAATTATCCAAACATAGACTGGGCGGAAGGAACTGTGCATTCGTCTACGGCTTGCCATTTCCTAAATGTCTTAAAGGACAATTTCATGGGTTAGATGGTAAATGCACCAACAAGAAACAATGCGTTACTAGACTTGATCGCGGATGTAGAAATATGGGGCAACTTAGGAAACAGCGATCACGGGTCATTTAGTTACAGCATATATCACACAAATAGGAAGCATGAGGGGAATACAAAGACACTGAATTTCAAAAGAGCCAACTTCCAGAAACTTTGCTCCTTGCTAGAAGATACTAAATGGGATAAAATCCTAGGAACAAAGAACACGGAGGAAAAATGGTAGTGCTTTAAGAGCATATTAAATAAGGGTATTAGCCAGTGCATCCCAAAGGGTAATAAATTTAAAAGAGCTAATAAAAACCCTGGGTGACTTAATGCCAATGTAAAAATTCATATAAAAGCAAAGGAGAAGGCCTTCAAAAAATACAAGGCAGAAGGGTCATAATCAGCATTCTAACTGTATAAAAAATGCAATAAGAAATATAAGGGTGTAATCAGGGTGGCTAAGATAGAACACGAAAGGCACATAACGAAGGAGAGTAAAAAAAAATCCAGAGAAATTTTTTAAGTACATGCAGTATCTTACAAAAGTGAGTACACCCTTCACATTTTTGTAAATATTTTATTATATCTTTTTATGTGACAACACTGAAGAAATGACACTTTGCTACAATGTAAAGTATTGAGTGTACAGCTTGTATAACAGTGTAAATTTGCTGTCCCCTCAAAATAACTCAACACGCAGCCATTAATGTCTAAACCACTGGCAACAAAAGTGAGTACACCCCTAAGTGAAAATGTCCAAATTGGGCCCAATTAGCCATTTTTCCTCCCCGTGTCATGTGACTCAATGGTGTTACAAGGTCTCAGGTGTGAATGGGGAGCAATTTGGTGTTATCGCTCTCACTCTCTCATACTGGTCACTAGAAGTTCAACATGGCACCTCATGGGAAATAACTCTCTGAGGATCTGAAAAAAGAATTGTTGCTCTACATAAAGATGGCCTAGGCTATAAGAAGATTGCCAAGACCATGAAACTGAGCTTCACACACTGCATCAAATTGTTCTGCATGGCTGTTGTCCCAGAAGGAAGCCTCTTCCTAAGATGATGCACAAGAAGGCCTACATTCAGTTTGCTGTAGACAAGCAGACTAAGGACATAGATTACTGGAACCATGTCCTGTGGCCTGATGGGACCAAGTTAAACTTATTTGGTTCAGACGGTGTCAAGCGTGTGTGGAGGAAACCAGGTGAGGAGTACATAGACAAGTGTGTCTTTAATACATTCAAGCATGGTGGTGGGAATGTCATGGTCTGGGGCTGCATGAGTGCTGCCGGCACTAGGGAACTACAGTTCATTGAGGGAACCATGAATGCCAACATGTACTGTGACATACTGAAGCAGAGCGTGATCCCCTCCCTTTGGAGACTGGGCCACAGGGCAGTAATCTAACATGAAAACGACCCCAAACACACCTCCAAGATGACCACTGCCTTGCTAAAGAAGGTGAGGGTAAAGGTGCTAGACTGGCCAAGCATGTCTCCAGACCTAAACTCTAAACCTCAAATGGAAGGCGGAAGAGCGCAAGGTCTCTAACATACACCAGCTTTGTGATGTCATCATGGAGGAGTGGAAGAGGACTCCAGTGGCAACCAGTGAAGCTATGGTGAACTCCATGCCCAAGAGGGTTAAGGCAGTGCTGGAAAATAATGTCAGCTACACAAAATATTGACACTTTGGGCCCGAATTTGGACATTTTCACATAGGGGTTTACTCACTTTTGTTGCCAGCGGTTTAGACATTAATGGCTTTGTGTTGAGTTATTTTGAGGGAACAGCAAATTTACACTTTTATACAAGCTGTACACTCACTACTTTACATTGTAGCAAAGTATAATTTCTTTATTGTTGTCATATGAAAAGATATAATAAAATATTTACAAAAATGTGAGGGGTGTACTTACTTTTGTGAGATACTGTAAATAGTAAAAAAGGATGACAGATCATATTGGCCCCATAAAGAATGATGAAGGGAATCTGGTTACAAAGGATGGTGAGATGGTGAAGGTTTTGAATGTATTCGTCTCTTCACAAGGGAAATGGGGGGCTTCAGTAACCAAAACTACAAGGTTTATCCTCATGATATGACACAGAAATCACCCTCAAGGTTAACAGAGGAAAATTAGAAGCAGACTTGAAAAACTTAACACAAATAAGTCACCGGGCTCGGATGGCTTACACCCAAGGGTCCTTAACCACTTGAGGTCCGGGCCATAGCCGTATGACGGCTACAGCGCGGACCTCGATTTCCGGGAGGCCGTCATGGGACGTCCTCCCTTGTGTACGCGCACCGCGCGCACCCTGCAGGGCGCGCGGTGTGCGCGCTGTGATCACTGAGTCACAGAGACTCGGATGATCACAGATCTGAGTAAGGGGCCGGTCCCGGCCCCTTACCATGTGATCAGCTGTCAGCCAATGACAGCTGATCACATGATGTAAACAAAACCACGGTGATCGGTTTCGTTTTCTCCTCACGCTGACAGCGTGAGGAGGAAAAACAAGCCGATCACCGGCTTATGTCAAAGGGACATCGGTCCCGAGGAGGAAGGAGGTACATATGCCTCATCTGTGCCTGACAGTGCCACCTGACATTGCCACCTGCCAGTGCCCACAGTTCCCACAAGTGTCACCTGTCAATGCCCACAAGTGCCACCTGTCAATGCCCACAAGTGCCACCTATCAATGCCCACAAATGCCACCTATCAATGCCCACCAGTGGTGCCAATCAGTGCCACCTAGCAGTGCTGCCATCAATCAGTGCCCAATCAGTGCCCATCACTGCCACCCATCAGTGCCCATCACCGCCACACATCAGTGCCCATCACTGCCACCTATCGGTACCCATCACTGCCGCCTCATCAGCGTACATCAACGAAGGAGAAAAATTACCTGTTTGCAAAATTTTATAACAAAATATAAAAAAAAAAAATTTTTTTTTTTTAAAATTCTGTCTTTTTCATTTTTTTTAACAAAAACTAAAAACCGCAGAGGTGATCAAATACCATCAAAAGAAAGCTCTATTTGTAGGAAAAAAATGATAAAAAATTTCATTTGGGTACAGTGTTGTATGACCGTGCAATTGTCATCCAAAGTGCAACAGTGCTAAAAGCTGAAAATTGGTCTGGACAGGAGGGGGGTTTAAGTGCCCTGTAAGCAAGTGGTTAAGGAACTCAGTCAAGTAATTGCAAGACCATTGTTCCTAATTCTTATGAACAGTCTATTCACTGTTATGGTACCAGCTGATTGGAGAAAAGCCAATGTAGAACAAATCTTTGAAAAAGGACCATATATATCCCTGGGAATGACAGACCAGTTAGCCTAACATCAATAATATGCAAGCTCTTGAAGGGATGATGAGGACTATATATAAAATTTTAGTAATGAAAACGGTATCATTAGCAGTAATCAGCATGGATTCGTGAAAAATTGTTCTTGCCAAGCAAATCTATTAACCTTCTATGAGGATGTGAGCTGCCATCTAGATGAAGGCAGGCCCATAGACATAGTGTATCTGGATTTTGCAAAGGCATTTGATACAGTTCCCCCCAAACATTTACTGTACAAACTAAGGTCTTTCGGCATGGACCAAAGGGTGAGTACCTGGATTAAAAACTGGCTACAAGGGTGAGTTAAGAGGGTAGTGATAAATAGGGAGTACTCGGAATGGTCTGGTGTGGAAAGCGGGGTCCCCCTGGGTTCTGCCCTGTTACCAATCCTATTTAATTTGTTCATAAACTACCTGGAGGATGGGGTAATCTCAGTATTTGCGGACAATACTAAGCTAAGCAGGGCAATATCTTCTCCACAGGATGTGGAAACATTGCAAGAGATCTGAACAAATTAATGGGGTGGGCAACTACATGGCAAATGAGGTTTAATGTAGAAAAATGTAAAATAATGCATTTAGGTGGCAAAAACATCAATCTACTCACTAGGGGGAGAACCTCTGGGGGAATCTAGGAGGGAAAAGGACCTGGGGGTCCTAGTAGATGACAGGCTCAGCAATGGCATGCGATGCCAAGCTGCTGCAAGCAAAGCCAATAGAATATTTGCATGCATTAAGAATAGAATTAACTCCAGAGCTAAAACAATAATTCTCCCACTCTAAAAGACTCTGGTTCGGCCACACCTGAAGTATGCCATCCAGTTCTGGGCTCCAGTCCTCAGGAAAGATGTGCTGGAGATGGAGAGAGTACAGAGAAGGGCAACAAAGCTAATAAAGGGACTGGAGGATCTTAGTTATGAGGAAAGATTACAAGCACTGAACTTATTCTCTCTGGAGAAGAGTTTCTTGAGAGGGGGATATGATTTCAATGTACAAATACTGTACTGGTGACCCCACAATAGGGATAAACTTTTCCGCAAAAAGGGCATTTAAAAAGACTGTCACTAAAAGTAGAAGAAAGGCGATTTAACCGGAAACTGCGTAGAGGGTTATTTACGGTAAGAGTAAGAATGCGGAATTCTCTTCCACAAGCAGTGGTATCAGCAGGGAGCATAGATAATTTAAAAAAACTATTAGATAGGCACCTAAACAACCATAACATACAGGGATATACATTGTAACATTGACATAAAAGCGCACACACACAGGTTGGACTTGATGGACTTTTAATGCTCTTTTTTCAACCTTATCAACTATGTAACTTTTTAATACAGTGGGTTATTATAAATTTTTATGGTTAAGCACTTTAAAAAAGTGTCACTGTAGAAAAGTATACATTTTATTCTACAATATGTGCTATTTAAAATGACACAAAAATTATGATTTTAGCACAAAGCATTGCAAAGTTTTTTACAAACATATATTTTTTAATGGTGTACTTTTTTATGTGACACTTAAAAATTGATGAAACAAAACAAATAACAATGAACAGAAGTTTAAATACTAATAGTTAATACAATAGAAATAAACAAAAATAAAAAAAAAATCATCAGAAAAAATATTGGGGGGAGAAATAAAAGAATTTGTGAATTAGGGCTAGTTAGAATAAACTAAGATGGAAATAAGTGGGTTAAAAAAAGACAAATGTTGTTTAACACTTTTTTTAACTTATTACATTTTGTTTACTCTCATATTTTATTATATTATTATACAGGATTTATATAACACCAACAGTTTGCACAGTACTTTGCAATCTAAAGGGAGACAGTACAGTTACAACTCAATAAAATAGAAGAGGGTTAAGAGGGCCCTGCTCAAAAAAGCTTACAATCTAATAGGGTGTGGCAAGTGGTAAAAAAGGTTATAACTGTGAGGGATGACCTGATGGAAGTGTTAAAGTTTCAGTTAGTTGGAGGTGTGTTAGGCTTCCCTGAAGAGGTGAGTTTTCATGGATCACTTACAGGCAGCCAGAGTGATAGCTGGACAAACTGAAGTAGAGCATTCCAGAGGATTGGAGAGGCTCTGGAGAAGTCCTGGAGATGGGAAAGGGAGGAGGAGACAAGGTAGCTTGACAGTAAGAGGTCTTGTAAGGAGCAGAGAAGAAAGTTTGGGTGATATTTGGAGAAAAGATTAGTGATATAGCTCTGGGCAAAGTTGTGGATGGCTTTGTATGTTGTTATTAGTATTTTAATTTAATTTTCTGGGCAATCAGGAGCCAGTGGAGGGTTTGGCAGAGAGGGGTGGCAGACACTGAGCAGTTGGTAGGGTAGATAAGTCTGGCAGCGCATTCAGGATAGACTTAAGAGGGGATAGCCTATAGAGAGGTAGGCCTATGAGGGGGGAGTTGAGATAGTCAACCCGAGTGATAACAAGGGAGTAAATGAGTAGCTTGATGCTTTCATTATTTAAAAAGGGGAACATTTTAGAGATGTTACGGAGGTAAAATCTACAAGCTTTTTGACAGCGATTAAATTTTGGGCTGAAATCACAGGTCAGAGCCTAAGATTATATGTGTTACCCTGGCGTGAGGGAAAGCACTGATAGTTGTATTGTTGATCTTGATGTAACAATCATTGGGGGACACGAGCAAAGAGGGGGGATATAATTAGCTCAGTTTTGGAGAGATTTAGTATAAGGAATTGGGGTGACATTGATGTAGTAATGTTAGTTAAAGTAGTACCTTAGCAATGTGAGAGGAGACTGAAGGAGTGAGATGAGAAGTAGAGAGATAGATTTGGGTGTCATCGGCATTGAAATGGTATTGGAAGCTGTAGGAGGTTATCAAGTGACCAAGAGAGGAGATGTTAATAGAAAAGAGAAGGGGTCCAAGAACAGAGCCTTGGGGGACCCCTACAGAAAGAGAAAGTAGAGAGGAGGAGACAGAATTATAGGTAACACTGAACGAGCGCTGTGATAGTAGGAGAACCAAGAAAGAGTTGAATCTTATAGACCAAGGGAGTGGAGTTTATTGAGAAAGAGTGAGTGGTCAACAGTATCAAAGGCCACAGAGAGGTCTAGTAGTAAGTTTATGGAGTAGTGGCTGTTGGATTTAGCAGTTAGTAAATCATCAGTGAGTTTTAGTAGGGCAGATTCTGTAAGTGCTGCGAGTGAGAGCCAGACAATTAGGGGTCAAGAAGGTTGATTTTCAGTGAGGTAGGAGCTTAGACGGTTGTAGACTAAGCATTCTAAAAGTTTAGAGGTGAATGGAAGCAAGGAGATAGGTCTTAAGTTGTTCGGGTTGGTGGAGTCCAGTGAAGGGAGTATGGGAGTGATTCCTGCATGCTTTAGAGGGAAGGTGCCAGTAGATAGGGAAGGATTGAAGATGTGAGTTAAAAAGCATAGGATAGAAGAAGAGAGTGACCATAATAGTTACGAGGGAACAGAATCCAGGGGACAATTGGTAGGTGGACATCAGATAAAAGTTTGGTAACCTCTATAATATTAGCTGGTTCAAAAGATGAAAGTGATGGCTGTGCTTTTAGGAAAGGTATGTTAAGTGGGGAAGATTTCTGTACAGTGGAGGTGTCCTCATGTATTGCATCAATCTTGTTTTTGAAATGATTGGCAACTCTTGGGCAGTGAGTGAGATAGTGGAAAAAGGGGAGAGGGACAAAGCAGAGAGTTAAAGGTAGAGAAGAGACGATGAGGACTAGATGACAAGGTATTAATAAGAGTAACAAAGTAACTTGGGGCAGGAATTGTATTTTAGGAGCGCAGATTTGTATAGGATGAAGTCCTGTAGGGATTTGGTTTTACGCCACAGTCACTCAAGAGCATGGCTATGTCTCTTTAGATTACAATAAAAAGTATAACTGCGCTGAACCTAAATAATATACATATCTTACACATAACTAAAGCAGCGAATAATATTTATCAATAATTCATAAACTCAATCAAGTGAATAATTAGTGGGCTTCGGTGATATAAGAAAAATAATAATTTTTCCCTAATATAAAATATGTGTGAGTAAATCAAAATCATGTGTTTAACAAAAAAGACAGTCCCAGTATTTCTCTTCAAGAACTGGTTATCCGAATCCCACATGTACAAATCCACATCCGTGATTGAAAAATTTTCACCAATTCATGGAACACCACCACCTTCTAAAATGAACACTCACCAGAGACAAAATAAAAGGACGCCTTTGGTTTATGTCTGGGTTAGCCACTCCACTCATATGGATATATCTGAAGGTTTCCAAACGGTATGCCAGCAATCACTCCATACATCTCCACAATGATCTCAGGATCTCACAGAAAGCAAACAGCCATCATTGCGCAACATATTATGTTTTATTCAATCAATAAAATAGACATAAAAAATTTCTACTCACAAGCATGGTTGCCTTTAGACCGGCACTGAGTCTCTCCAGCAATACTTTTGGGGTTAGCAAATGCCATTCTGTCTCCTGGGATCGGCGTGCGGTCCAATCCTCAATATGGTGCGGATTGGGGCAGGAAGTGACGTCCTACTTCCTGCCCCTACTCGCAGGCCCGGATGGATATACCCCCAGGTTTTATAAAAAAATTTAATGAGATAATTATACCCATTCTAAAAAAAAAACATATAATGCCATATCAGTGTCGCAAACTTTTACACCACAAGGGATAGAAGCGTTTATCTCACTTATCCCTGAGCCAGAAAAAGACCACACATTGTGCAGTAATTACCGGCCAATCTCCCTTACAAATATAGATGTACGCCTATATTCTAAAATTATTGCTAATAGGTTGGCAGGTATTTTACATAAACATATAAATTTAGATCAAACTGGCTTTACAATGAGGAGAGAAACGAGGGATAATATAATTAAAACATGTACATTAGTAGAATACGCTCAGAAGACCGCCATGCCAGCGTGTCTTCTGTGGATAGACACTGAAAAAGCATTTGACAGGGTGGGATGCCCGTTTTTGGAAGAAACCTTAATTCACTAACTTGGGATTGGACCTAAGATGCTTAGTAAAATTATGGCACTATATTCCAATCCCAGGCTAAAAATACAAACAAATGGAATGCTTTCTGAATATATAGAAGTAACAAATGGCACCCGACAAGGATGTCCCTTGTCCCCATTGTTGTATATGTTAGTAATGGAACATCTCACCACTAGGGATGAGCTTCGAGTTCGAGTCGAACTCATGTTCAACTCGAACATCGGCTGTTCGCAAGTTCGCCGAACAGCGAACAATTTGGGGTGTTCGCGGCAAATTCGAATGCCGCAAAACACCCTTTAAAAGTCTATGGGAGAAATGAAAAGTGCTAATTTTAAAGGCTTATATGCAAGTTATTGTCATAAAAAGTGTTTGGGGACCTGGGTCCTGCCCCAGGGGACATGGATCAATGCAAAAAAAAAATTTTAAAAATGGCCGTTTTTTCAGGAGCAGTGATTTTAATAATGCTTAAAGTCAAACATTAAAAGTGTAATATTCCTTTAAATTTCGTAGCTAGGGGGTGTCTATAGTATGCCTGTAAGGGGCGCATGTTTCCCGTGTTTAGAACAGTCTGACAGCAAAATGACATTTCAAAGGAAAAAAAGTCATTTAAAACTACTTGCGGCTATTGCATTGCCGGTCCGACAATACACATAAAAGTTCATTGATAAAAACGGCATGGGAATTCCCCACAGGGGAACCCTGAACCAAAATTTAAAAAAAAAATGACGTGGGGGTCCCCCTAAATTCCATACCAGATCCTTCAGGTCTGGTATGGATTTTAAGGGGAACCCCGTGTCAAAATAAAAAAAAACGGCGTGGAGTCCCCCCAAGAATCCATACCAGACCCTTATCTGAGCACGCAACCTGGCAGGCCGCAAGAAAAGAGGGGGGGACGAGAGAGCGCCCCCCTCCTGAACCGTACCAGGCCACATGCCCTCAACATTGGGAGGGTGCTTTGGGGTAGCCCCCCCAAAACACCTTGTCCCCATGTTGATGAGGACAAGGGCCTCATCCCCACAACCCTGGCCAGTGGTTGTGGGGGTCTGCAGGTGGGGGGCTTATCAAAATCTGGAAGCCCCCTTTAACAAGGGGAACCCCAGATCCGCCCCCCCTGTGTGAAATGGTAAGAGGGTACAAAAGTACCCCTACCATTTCACTAAAAAACTGTCAAAAATGTTAAAAATGACAAGAGACAGTTTTTGACAATTCCTTTATTTAAATGCTTCTTCTTTCTTCCATCTTCCTTCATCTTCTTCTTCTTCTGGTTCTTCTGGCTCTTCTGGTTCTTCCTCCGGTGTTCTCATCCAACATCTCCTCCGCGGCGTCTTCTATCTTCTTCTCCTCGGGCCACTCCGCACCCATGGCATGGGGGGAGGCTCCCGCTCTTCTCTTCATCTTCTTCTCTTCTTCTCTTCTTCATATTCTTCTCCGGGCCGCTCCGCACCAATGCTGGCATAGTGGGAGGCTCCCGCTGTGTGACGCGTCTCCTCTTCTGACGGTTCTTAAATGATGGGGGGCGGGGCCATCCAGTGACCCCCGCCCCCCCTCTGACGCACGGGACATGACGGAACTTCCCTGTGGCATTCCTCGTGACGTCACAGGGAAGTCCCGTCAAGTCACCGTGCGTCAGAGGGGTCGGGGTCACCGGGTGGCCCCGCCCCCGTTATTTAAGAACCGTCAGAAGAGGAGACGCGTCACACAGCGGGAGCCTCCCTCCATGCCAGCATGGATGCAGAGCGGCCCGGAGAAGAAGATGAAGAAGAGAAGAAGATGAAGAAGAAGATGAAGAGAAGAGCGGGAGCCTCCCCCCATGCCAAGGGTGCGGAGCGGCCCAAGGAGAAAGAGATAGAAGACGCCGCGGAGGAGATGCTGGACGAGAACACCGGAGGAAGAACCAGAACAGCTAGAAGAACCAGAAGAAGAAGAAGATGAAGGAAGATAGAAGAAAGAAGAAAGAAGAAGCATTTAAATAAAGGAATTGTCAAAAACTGTCTCTTGTGATTTTTAACATTTTTGACAGTTTTTTAGTGAAATGGTAGGGGTACTTTTGTACCCACTTACCATTTCACACAGGGGGGCCGGGATCTGGGGGTCCCCTTGTTAAAGGGGCTTCCAGATTCCGATACGCCCCCCGCCCGTAGACCCCCACAACCACTGGCCAGGGTTGTGGGAATGAGGCCCTTGTCCTCATCAACATGGGGACAAGGTGTTTTGGGGGCTACCCCAAAGCACCCTCCCAATGTTGAGGGCATGTGGCCTGGTACAGTTCAGGAGGGGGGGCGCTCTCTCGTCCCCCCCTCTTTTCTTGCGGCCTGCCAGGTTGCGTGCTCGGATAAGGGTCTGGTATGAATTTTTGGGGGACCCCACACCGTTTTTTTAAAAATATTTTGGCGCGGGGTTCCCCTTAAAATCCATACCAGACCTGAAGGGTCTGGTATGGAATTTAGGGGGACCTCCACGTCATTTTTTTTTAAATTTTGGCCGGAGTTCCCCTTCATATCCATACCAGACCTGAAGGACCTGGTATGGAATTTAGGGGGACCCCCACATCATTTTTTTTTAAATTTTGGTTCGGGGTTCCCCTGTGGGGAATTCCCATGCCGTTTTTATCAATGAACTTTTATGTGTATTGTCGGACCGGCAATGCAATAGCTGCGAGTAGTTTTAAATGACTTTTTTTCCTTTGAAATGTCATTTTGCTGTCAGACTGTTCTAAACATGGGAAACATGCGCCCCTTTACAGGCATACTGTAGACACCCCCCAGCTACGAAATTTAAAAGGATATTACACTTTTATTGTTTGACTTTAAGCATTATTAAAATCACTGCTCCTGAAAGAACGGCCGTTTTTAAAACTTTTTTTTGCATTGATCCATGTCCCCTGGGGCAGGACCCAGGTCCCCAAACACTTTTTATGACAATAACTTGCATATAAGCCTTTAAAATTAGCACTTTTGATTATTCATGTTCGTGTCCCATAGACTTTAATGGTGTTCGCGTGTTTGAACAAAATTTTTTCCTGTTCGCATGTTCAGGTGCGAACCGAACAGGGGGGTGTTCGGCTCATCCCTACTCACCACAGCAATATGGAAGAATGGGGGTATTCAAGGGATAAAGATTAAAGGAAAGGAATATAAAATGGCAGTGTATGCGGATGACTTGTTAATATATGTCACCAATCCAAATGTTACAATACCAAATCTCATACAAGAATTTAAAAAATTTGGGAGAGTAAGTAACTTTGAAGTTAATTACGACAAATCAGAAATGTTAAACGTATGTTAAACAGATAATGTGCAAGAACTTCTTCAAAAGGACTTTCCCTTTCAATGGCAAAAAAAAAGCAATAACGTATTTAGGGATATCTATCCCAAGGGATTTGACCCATTTACAGGAATTAAATCACTCTGTGATAATTGGTAAAACCATAAAAGCACTTCAAAGATACAATACGATAATTCATTCTTGGATAGGAAGAATGAATGTAGTAAAAATGGACATATTGCCTAAATTACTATACGTATTTCAAGCTATACCTATAACCCTTCCAAAAAAATTAGTAATACAACTACGTAAAGCTATAGGAATCAAAAAACACCAAGAATAAAAAGAGAAATCTTAATCAGAATTAAAAAAAATGGAGGTTTGGCGTTGCCCGATTTTGCAATATATTCACAGGCTGCATCACGGATTAGGATAAGAGACTGGTATCATAATGCAGAAAATAAACAATGGATAACTTTAGAGGAAGATATAATAGGTCTGCAATTAAAATCTCTTACGTGGATTAAACCTCAATTTCGACCCAGAAAAAAAGATTTAACTATTTTTATGTTAGCAACTTTAAAAACGGGATACAGCATTGAAAAAGGGGGGACTCTCTACAATGGGCCAATGACTCCACTGTTCTCCAACCTGGAATTTCCACCAGCAGTAACAACATTTAATTTTATTAAAATGGAACAGGACTAGTTCAGACCCTAAAAGAAGGTAAACTTCCAAAATTGCATGAATTGGCGTCTGAACACAATAATAAATGAATACGATATTATCAATTAAATACATATCAAATTTTTGACACAGCAGTCCAGGATTGATAGACCATTAACTAAATTCGAACAATTATTAATAGAAGAACGAAAACCGACCCACAAACTAAATCTAAAATGTAAAATCTAAAATTTATAAACTTCTACTTCCTGCGGGACCCCTTAATGAAATAGCAAATATTAGAAAAATGGAAAGTGAAATAGAGAGTCCGATATCACTAGTAGAATGGGATAAAGCATTTTTACTAACACATAAATTATCGTGGCAGTCAAGCATCAAGAACACAATTATAAAATTTTGATGAGATGGTACTGGAGTACAGTAGATTTGAATAAGATGAATAAAGATAATACAGAGAAATGTTGGAGATGCCCAAGGGATAAAGGAACAATGACACATATTTGGTAAGAATGTCATGTGGTGAAGGAATTCTGGTTTAAAATATTCTAAATATTCAAATTGACATCTGGAAACGAGATGCAACCAAGCGTAAAGGTCTCGATACTGTCTATAATACCTGGATCATTGAAATTTATAAAGATGGATATCCTTCACCATATGATAAATGCAGCTAGGATGATAATAGCTCGAAAATGGAGAAAAATAAATGGCCCTACAATAACAGAATGGATATGTGAAATGAACAAAATACAATATATGGAAGAACAGATAAGGAGAAAAGGGATGGAAAAAGATCAAAAGACCATAATGTGGCATCAATGGGATAAGTTTCGGACCTCAATAAAAATGATACAATTTTTGTGAATAGGAACAAAACATCCCGTAGAGAGGGGTAGATATATATTTTTTTTTGAAAGCTGGAAACTCATTTATTCAAAAGTTAAAACATGCCATAGGCAGTAAGGCTGCTATTGAAACTCTTAACCCTCAGGTCATGCCTCAGCTGCCCTTGACCCAGCTACAGATGGAGCTTCTTGTAGCAAACAGAAGGGGTGATTGCACAACACACCTGTTAAACTGCATCAGTGGGTGGAGTCTTTAAGGGGTGGATGGGGCTTCTGAGAAGTTGTTGGGTCTGGTGCCCCACCATCTTAAAACTTTACCAGCCGCTACTGCTGCAAACACCGCTCCCCAGCCCTTTGCAAACAAACTGCCTCCTGGTACAGCCAAATATTTCAAATTTTGACCCATCAGTCCAGAGCAACTGCTGCCATTTTTCTGCACCCCATTTCCTATGTTTTCATGCATAGGAAATGGAAACAAGGCTAAGCGACTCAACTATGCATGAAAATATAGGAACTGGGATGCCCTCAAAGATGAGATATACAGGAAGATACTTATCGTTAAAGCCATGCCATCAGGGGGGTGTGTGATTAGAGACAAATTTATTCTGCAGCAGGACAACAACCTGAAACGTGCATCTAATGTCATTGAGAACTATCTTCAGTGTAAAGAGAAACAAGGAGTCCTGGAAGTGATGGTTTGTCCTCCACAGAGCCCTGATCTCAACATCATGAAGTTTGTCTGGGATTACACAAAGAGACAGAAGGATTTGAGGTTTGAGGATTCTGCATCCACAGAAGATCAGTGGTTAGTTCTCCAAGATGTTTGGAACAACCTTTGGAGTTCCTTCAAAAACTGTGTACAAGTGTACCTAAAAGAATTGAAGAACTGATGCTTTGTTGAAGGCAAAAGAAGAACAAAGCAAATTTTGATTTGATTTGGATGTCTCTTTTGGTCATTTACTTTCTATTTTGTTAATTGATAACAATAAACTATTAACACTTGTAACTCTGAAAGCATTCTTAATTTACAGTATAAAAAAACTGGAAAAGATTATTAATAAACATTGGGGTATCCTCTTAAAGGACCGTGTTCTTAGGGTTTGTTCCCCCTGCACACCCACAATTCATTTATCGTCGGGCTCCCACCCTTGGAGATCGAATAATCCCTGGGGTGGGAGCTATTATAAAAGAAAATTGTCTTTTTTCTTTTTATCTGGTTTCTATGCCTGTGGATGCTGTTCAGTGTATAGACATTAAATAATAATAAAAAACACAAAGAATTCTCCTCCTCTGTCACAATGAATTACAAAATTAAGGACCTCATCACCTGCAGTATACAAGGGGTAGTTTATATGCTAGAATGGGACTGTGGCCTACAGTATGGGGGGCAGGACCTCCAGGGCACTTAGTGTGCATATAGGGGAACATGTTAATAACATTAAAAAAGGCCTCAGATCACACAGTGTTTCTAAACACTTTAGGATGTGTCATGACAGAAACTCTAAAGGATTGAAATTCTGGGGGGTGAAGAGAGTCAGCAGACATTGGAGAGGAGGGAATTTTATTAGGCACCTCAGTAAAAGAGAGTCCTATTGGATCTTTGAGACTAAGGTCCTTATGCCATTTGGATTGAACGTAGAGTTCGATTTGAATTGTATCATTTCAGATGGATTGATATTTAACATTTAGTAGTCTTCTATGCACTTTTGTTATCATTCCTATTGGCCTATAAAGCTACTGGCCCTTTAAGGTTTTCTACGAGCATATTAGCATATTGTTTTGTATTTTACTTTTTAATTAATTAATTAATTTTTAATTGGGTTTTTATATTTGTTGTACTTGTTTCAATGGAATTGTAACAGATATCAGCACGTGCATTTTAAATTTGTATTATAAATATATCTTAACATACACCTATCTCAGGGTACGATAAGGGTTAATACAGTGAATTGGATGATTCCCTGTTTTAGTATAGCTATAAAACTATTTTGTGTCTCAGGGCCTTAAGTGATGGTGAAAATGTATCTGTAGACACGGGCTGGAATCTGTTGCTATGGAGACAGCCTGAGTCTTGGTTAGGCACGGCCGTCCACTGGTTCTATGCAGATCTGTGCTGGATTTAGTGTGACTGCTCAGCAGTCTGTGCATGTTAGGTTTCCATAGCAGCCGGCACTCTATATCTATGATTGAGTGATGCCGTGGCTCCACCCCCGCTGACGATGTCCTGTAGGACGCAAAGCATACGGGAGGAGGAGCCACGTTCCATGACATCACCCGCTGCTATCCAAGATCAGTCGAATACACTGTACGGACGTTTGGCATGTAATTGTTTACATTGGATTTTCCTGCTGTTTCTAGGAGGAGAAGCTTATAGGTTTTATTTAAATAAAAGCAATAGTTTTTTAAGATACAGTGAGCACTTACATCTTTTATTATCTTTTATATACATTTGGCCATATGCGTGGACACTGGAGCTGCTGGGACCTGTCTGCATTTGCTATCCCTCATCCCCGACAGTGAGAACCTGCACATTTGACCTTGCTTTTAGTTAAGGGGTCAATTCATTGAGATGAGCAAGCAATCTGTGTGATGGTGGTGGGCTCATCCACATAAAGGACTGGTGTTCCTGATATCATCACCTAAGGGATTCTTTCTCTATTAACCACTTAACCCCAGAACCATTTAACTGGCCAAAGACCAGAGCACTTTTTGCGATTAGGCACTGCATTGATTTAACTGACAATTGCGCGGTCCTGCGACACAGCTTCCAAACAAAATTGACGACTTTTTTTCCCCACAAATAGAGCTTTCTTTTGGTGGAATTTGATCACCTCTGCCGTTTTTATATTTTGCACTATAAACAAAATTTTTACTTTTTGCTATAATAAATATCCCCCAAAAATATATAATAAAAACATTTTTTTTCCTCAGTTTAGGCCAATATGTATTCTTTTACATATTTTTGGTAAAAAAAATCACAGTAAGCGTTTATTGATTGGTTTGCGCAAAAGTTATAGCGTCTACAAAATAGGGGATAGTTTTATGGCATTTTTATTAATAATTTTTTCTTTACTAGTAATGGCGGCAATCAGAGATTTTTATCATGATTGCGACATTATGGCAGACAGATTGAACACTTTTGGTGCTATTTTGGGACCATTCACATTTATACAGTGATCAGTTCAATTAAAAATGCATTGATTACTGTGTAAATGTGACTGGCAGTGAAAGGGTTATACAGGAGGGGGCACCGCAGGGGTTAAATATGTCCTAGGGAGTGATTCTAACTGTCGGGGGGATGGGCTACGTGTAACACGACACTGATCACCGATCCCGATCACAGGGAGCTGTGATCAGTGTCAGTGTCATTAGGCAGAACGGGGAAATGCTTGTTTACATCAGCATTTCCCTGTTCTTCCTCTCTGTGAGACGATCGCGGGTATCCCCGCAGACATCGATTAGGCGGGACCCATGATCACACTCATGGAGCTCGCAGCAGGTCCCGCGCGCCACTGTGCACGTGACCACATGGCGGAAAATTTAAAGGGACTTACCTGTACGCCCATTTGCCTGTCCGTGCCATTCTGCCGACGTAAATGTTCGTGCGGCGGTTGGCAAGGGGTTAAGGACATTTTCTGCTTGGGCTTCATATATACTATTTGAACTGTTGTTTATTTCTAGTGTTATATCTGCGCTTCACTGTCTTATGTTAATATTATTCTTAATTTACAGCTCTTTTTCACATGTGTCTAAGAGTTTTGCACAGTAATGTACTGCTTACACCCTCTGCTAAAAGTCATAGAAATACATGTACAGAAGGATACATTAAAAATACAGTTAATTTATACATTCTTTTACTGTACTGCTAAAACTAAATCCAAAATCACATTCAAATAAGAGTAATGTACATGACGCATCTATTTATCATGTGTATATGATTTGTTCTAATAACTCACATGACTGTCAGTGTCAATTCTACATACATACACAATTTACAATTTTATTATGATGCTTTAGGCACATGAAGAAAATAATAACTAATCTAAAGCCACAAGAAAATTACATGGGTAGCCTATACAAAAATAGAGACATGGAGCAGGATAAACATGTCAGTTTGCATCATGTGTTCCATGTGAGCAGGCCTTAAGGTACATTGTCTGTTTGGAGCCAGAGCCACACAAGATAAAAGAACAAATCAATGGAACATAATTGATAATGTATTATGTTGCAGTACATCTTATGTAAAGAATTTTATTTTGATGAAGGAAATACTAAATTTGCAGCAAACTGGTTTGATAAGAGCAAATCACGAGAAATATCATATCAATATCATCCAATTATTATAAACCAGATCCTAGTACTCACAAGGCTAACAGTAACTGACATGTTTAGCTTTAGCCAAACTTTAAATTAAGAAGCCTTGTGCGATAAAATTATATTGTATAATTGTTGTATATTGTATATATATACTATATTATATTATATTTAAGATAAAGAACTATTAAAATTAATAAATACATGCTGGGGTATATTTATAAAGCAGTGATTTTGTAATTCATAAAACATGCACAGGTGATAAATCATTCCCTGTATTTTAACAATTTCCCTACCGGCACATTGTAAAATTACCCTGACAGGGACATCCTCTCCCTCCGGGCGGGCATCAAATGACGTCCGCCTGTTCTCGCCACTACTGTACGCCCCAGGGGCACACAGCGCACCGATCAGGGATAAAGCGTGTCCCTCAGGACACAGCCCATCCCTGATCAAGGTAAAGAGCCAATCAAAATGGCTCTTTACCACATGTGTCCATTTACAGCCAGTCACATGCACTGTCTTTGTGCATGCCGCTTGTGCGTGCCCCCAGGGGTGTGCAGTGTGGTGATCGGGCATAAGACGTGTTAATCTGATACAGCTCATCCCCGGTCAGAGTGAAGAGCCAATGAAATTGGCTCTTTACCACATGACCGGCTGTGTACAATGACAGCCAGTCGCAAATTTCAACAAACTACGGTAACTAGCTGTTACCGGGTTCTCCTCCTCACACACCTACTTTCCAAAACGGGGTAATTTGTTGGGTATTTGTACTGGCCTAACATGTCAGGGCCTCAAGAAATGAGATTGACCCTCAGTACATCAGGTGTGATCAATTTGTATTGATTGGCACCATAGCTTGTAGACTCTATATCTTTCACACAGACTAAATAATATCCACTAATTTGTTTTTATTTTACCAAAGATATGTTTCAGTATAAATGTTGGCCCAAATTTACGAACAAAATTACTTATTTGAAAAATTTTACAATAGAAAGAAAAAAAAGTTATTTTTTTTAAAATGTTTGCTCTTTCTTCACTTGTATCGCAAACAATAAAAAAAACAGTGGTGATTAAATTACCACCAAAAGAAAGTTCTATTTGTGTGAAAAACATGCAAAAAACTTTGTTTGGTTACAGTCTTGCATGACCACACAATTGTCATTCAAAGTGTGAGGACAGTTGACAGGTAGATCAAAAAGACTGCTTAGCCAGTCCTTTCCCACTGTTCTCACTTCACAACAGAGCGGAGAATGGGAGGCAGCATAGTGGATAGAGGGTGGGATCAGGAGCTGCTGCAGTTAACCAGCAGGTGATTGGTTGTTAGGAAGTCAAGCCCTTGTAACCAATCACCACCTTGTTGATATGAAAAGTTAACACCGGCAGCTCCTGACCCTGCCCTCCATCCAGTACTGTGCTACCTCCCCGCCTACTCTCCACTCTGCTGTACACCTTACAACAGGTAGGAGAATGCTACCTGCACACTGTTTGTGTCCAGGGGATGGTCTGGAAGAGGAAAAAGACACTGCTGGGGGTACAGAGGATACTGCTTTTCGGGGAGCACTGGGCACTACAGTAAGAGGTAATGTGAAAGGGCAGAGGACACTGCTATGGGGGGGAAGATGACACTACAGAGGGGGTGATGTGAGGGGGCAGAGGACACTACTTTGGGGGGACACAGGGCACTTATGAAGACAGGGGCAGAGCATTCTACAGTGGGGAGTGATATGGAGGTGACAGGACACTGCTAAGAGGGGGGGCAGAGGGGCAGGAAACACTACAGTGGGGGTGATGTGGAAGTGGCAGAGGACACTGCTATGGGGGGCAGAGGAGTAATGGACACTTTAGTGGGGGGGTGGAGGGGGCAAGGACATTGCTATGGGGGGGCAAAAGACACTGCTATGGGGGGAAGAGGGGTAGTGGACACTGCAGTGTGGTGGTGATATGGAGAGGAGGGGCAGCGAACACTACAAAGAAGGGATAATGTGAAGGGGGCAGGGTACACTGCAATGGGGGGCAGAGGGGAAGAAGACACTACACTGGGGGGATGGTGATGTGAAGGGGGCAAAGGACACTTCTGTGTGAGGGGGAGGTCAGATGCCACTATTGTCAGGGGGTGATATGAAGTGATGTGAAGGGGGACAGCGTATACTACTGTGACACACTATGTGTTCTTCATGCCATCTTTTTATTAGGGGTTTGATAGTTGTTGTTTTTCTTTAAAGAGTGAAGTCCTCCCAGGGATCTTTGATTTCCTGCATATTGTTCAATTATATCTCAGCCTCTGAAAGGTCACCTACCTGATGTAGATGATGTTTAGTACAAATTTTAAATTTACCAAAGGAATGAGTCAGATTTGCTTTAGATTACCGCTTGGTATATTGAAAGAAGGCCTTTAGTGAAGCTATTTTGGATGGTGAAAGGTAAAGTCATTAAAAGATTTCTATCTGGTAAAGAAGCATTTGGAGGGGGTATAGTTATGCATTTCAACATTAGGTTTTTCTCTGGAGAGGAATGTTGCGAGGTCACGTTTAACTGTGATGATGGTCAGTGGTGAAAAGACTGTCCATACCTTTAGAATGTTTTGCAGGCTACCAATAGACAGAGGTGTACCCGTTGAGGGATGAAGGTTTTGTTTATGTTGTTGTCCCATTGCAGTGCTCCTGACTGATCATAGCTGAACAGCAATAAAAGGGAGTCTTTAGGCACATGTTACCTTTTATTATTATACAGGATTTATAGAGCGCCAACAGTTTACACAGCACTTAACAATATAAAAGCGAGACAATACAGTTACAATACAATACAATACAATACAATACAAAAGGATTACCAGGGCCCTGCTCAGTAGAGCTTACAATCTAATAGTTGCCTAGTAATGCTAAAGATGAAAACAATGGTTTGATCCCAGAATTCAGAAATCAGGGGCAATTCCAGAACTAATGCATTAGTGGAGATTTATCAGAGCCACGTTGTGGGCATTTAGAAAGTTGTGAGGAAGATTTTGGGAATAAACGGGATAAAGGCCTTCTTTTTGAATTGAGTTTCCCTCCAGGTTTTCAAGATCTTAGGTTTGCAGATTTTCTAGGGATGAAGCCATTGTTTGATCTGAAGGGACATTGGAGTACAGTGATGTGTAAACAGTAGCTAAGGTTTTAGGAATGTCCATAGGAGAGTGAGTGAGGCATCCCGAATTGTCCTTTAAGGTTAAAATATGGGTTGCTTTGTATGGCCCTTTACTGAGTCTGGCCAATAGCTTTACAGATTTATTCCCAAACTCGTAAAGATGAACTGAAAAATAGAATTGTTTAATTAGCTCCTTGTTCAGCCCATAGGTTGAAGCAGCGCTTGCCTTCCTGCCATCCTTTCCTATGTTTGGGAATGTTTGAATGTGAGATTTGCCTGAGCTGTCTAAAAGGCTTCACTAGCTCATCTATAGGCTAATAATGAGGATTTTTTGAAGGATGATACATGTTTTTGCCTTTAATGAAGGCTTTGCCAGCTTCCCAAAACAAATTGGGGTCAGTCGCATGTTCCTGGTTAAATGACCCATAATCTTCAGGATATATAAGAAATCTTGCCTGTGGACCAGATATATGGGACTTTTCCACAGCTTAGGGGTGTATTTGGAAATGGGTTTGCCAGGGTTAGCGATATAGGGGAATGATCAGATATGGCTATATCATGAATGATGGTGTCTCTGACAATGGAAAGAAGAGGAGGAAAGCAAAAGAGATAATCAATTCTGGATAAAAAATCATGAGACACAGAGTAATAGGGAAAGTCTGTAGGGTGTGCGAGGTGCCATGCATCTACCAAATTATTGACTGATATCATATTAGAAAGTATAGTCTCTGAGTGGGGGCACATTGCTCAATTATGTAAGAGTGCGTTTACAAGACCTATGGTCTTCTTCTAGGTGCATTACAGAGTTAAAATTGCAACTACTATGTGTAGAAATTGGAGATGTTGTATGATCCAGGAGGATGTATCACAGGAGTAGGACATACTAGCAGAATTAAGGCATAGATGTTGGTTATTTGAAGGGTACGGGATTATGGCTGTAAGTATGTGGCCCTCATCAACATGGGGACAAGGTGTTTTGGGGGGCTACCCCAAAGCACCGTCCCAATGTTGAGGGCATGTGGCCTGGTATGGTTCAGGAGGGGGGGCGCTCTCTCTCGTCCCCCCTCTTTTCCTGCGGCCTGCCAGGTTGCGTGCTTGGATAAGGGTCTGGTATGGATTTTTGGGGGACCCCACACCATTTTTTTTTTAAATTTTGGCATGGGGTTCCCCTTAAAATCCATACCAGACCTGAAGGGTCTGGTATAGATTTTGAGGGGGACACCACGCCATTTTTTTAAAATTTTGGCCGGGGTTCCCCTTAATATCCATACCAGACCTAAAGGGCCTGGTATGGAATTTAGGGGGACCCCCCACGTCTTTTTTTTTTTTAATTTTGGTTCGGGGTTCCCCTGTGGGGAATTCCCATGCCGTTTTTATCAATGAACTTTTATGTGTATTGTCAGACTGGCAATTCATTAATAGCCGCGAGTAGTTTAAATGACTTTTTTTCCTTTGAAATGTCATTTTGCTGTCAGACTGTTCTAAACACGGGAAACATGCGCCCCTTTACAGGCATACTATAGACACCCCCCAGGTACAAAATTTAAAGGGATATTACACTTTTATTGTTTCACTTTAAGCATTATTAAAATCACTGCTCCCGAAAAAACGGCCGTTTTTAAAACTTTTTTTTGCATTGATCCATGTCCCCTGGGGCAGGACCCAGGTCCCCAAACACTTTTTATGACAATACCATGCATATAAGCCTTTAAAATTAGCACTTTTGATTTCTCCCATAGACTTTTAAAGGGTGTTCCGCGGCATTCGAATTTGCCGCGAACACCCCAAATTGTTCGCTGTTCGGCGAAATTGCGAACAGCCGATGTTCGAGTCGAACATGAGTTAGACTCGAACTCGAAGCTCATCCCTACTACTGACCTCTGTACACTACCCTACCTACTACTGACCTCTGTACACTGCCCTACATCCTAATGACCTCTGTACACTGCCCTACATCCTACTGACCTCTGTACACTGCCCCTACATCCTACTGACCTCTGTAGACTGCCCTACATATTACTGACCTCTATACACTGCCCTACCTACTACTGACCTCTGTACACTACCCTACCTACTACTGACCTCTGTACACTGCCCTACCTACTACTGACCTCTGTGCACTGCCATACAAACTACTGACCTCTGTACACTGCCCTGTATACTACTGACCTCTGTACACTGACCTGCATACTCCTGACCTCTGTACACTGCCCTACAAACTACTGTAGGGTGTGTGAGGTGCCATGCATCTACTAAATTATTGGCTGATATCATAATAGAAAGTATAGTCTCGGAGTGGGGGCACATTGCTTGATCATGTAAGAGTGCGTTTACAAGACCTACAGTCTTTTTCTGGGTGCATTACAGAGTTGAAATTGCAACTACTATGTGTAAAAATTGGGGATGTTGCATGATCCAGGAGGATGCATCACAGAAGTAGGATGTACTAGCAGAATCAGGGCATAGATGTTGGTTATTTGAAGAGTACGGGATTATGGCTGTAAGTATACAGACACCTTGCAACCTAACTCATCCCCTACATACTACTGACCTCTGTACACTACCCTACCTACTACTGACCTCTGTACACTGCCCTACATATTACTGACCTCTGTCAACTGCTCTACCTACTACTGACCTCGGTACACTGCCCTACATCCTAATGACCTCTGTACACTGCCTTACATCCTACTGACCTCTGTACACTGCCCTACACATTACTGACCTCTATACACTGCCTTACTACTGACCTCTGTACACTACCCTACCTACTACTGACCTCTGTACACTGCCCTACACATTACTGACCTCTATACACTGCCTTACTTACTACTGACCTCTGTACACTACCCTACCTAATACTGACCTCTGTACACTGCCCTACAAACTACTGACCTCTGTACACTGCCCTGCATACTACTGACCTCTGTACACTGCCTTACATCCTACTGACCTCTGTACACTGCCCTACACATTACTGACCTCTATACACTGCCTTACTTACTACTGACCTCTGTACACTACCCTACCTACTACTGACCTCTGTACACTGCCCTACACATTACTGACCTCTATACACTGCCTTACTTACTACTGACCTCTGTACACTACCCTACCTAATACTGACCTCTGTACACTGCCCTACAAACTACTGACCTCTGTACACTGCCCTGCATACTACTGACCTCTGTACACTGACCTGCATACTCCTGACCTCTGTACACTGCCCTACAAACTACTGTAGGGTGTGTGAGGTGCCATGCATCTACTAAATTATTGGCTGATATCATAATAGAAAGTATAGTCTCGGATTGGGGGCACATTGCTCGATCATGTAAGAGTGCGTTTACAAGACCTACAGTCTTTTTCTGGGTGAATTACAGAGTTGAAATTGCAACTACTATGTGTAAAAATTGGGGATGTTGCATGATCCAGGAGGATGCATCACAGAAGTAGGATGTACTAGCAGAATCAGGGCATAGATGTTGGTTATTTGAAGAGTACGGGATTATGGCTGTAAGTATACAGACACCTTGCAACCTAACTCATCCCCTACATACTACTGACCTCTGTACACTACCCTACCTACTACTGACTTCTGTACACTGCCCTACATATTACTGACCTCTGTCAACTGCTCTACCTACTACTGACCTCGGTACACTGCCCTACATCCTAATGACCTCTGTACACTGCCTTACATCCTACTGACCTCTGTACACTGCCCTACACATTACTGACCTCTATACACTGCCTTACTTACTACTGACCTCTGTACACTACCCTACCTACTACTGACCTCTGTACACTGCCCTACACATTACTGACCTCTATACACTGCCTTACTTACTACTGACCTCTGTACACTACCCTACCTAATACTGACCTCTGTACACTGCCCTACAAACTACTGACCTCTGTACACTGCCCTGCATACTACTGACCTCTGTACACTGCCTTACATCCTACTGACCTCTGTACACTGCCCTACACATTACTGACCTCTATACACTGCCTTACTTACTACTGACCTCTGTACACTACCCTACCTACTACTGACCTCTGTACACTGCCCTACACATTACTGACCTCTATACACTGCCTTACTTACTACTGACCTCTGTACACTACCCTACCTAATACTGACCTCTGTACACTGCCCTACAAACTACTGACCTCTGTACACTGCCCTGCATACTACTGACCTCTGTACACTGACCTGCATACTCCTGACCTCTGTACACTGCCCTACAAACTACTGTAGGGTGTGTGAGGTGCCATGCATCTACTAAATTATTGGCTGATATCATAATAGAAAGTATAGTCTTGGAGTGGGGGCACATTGCTCGATCATGTAAGTGTGCGTTTACAAGACCTACAGTCTTTTTCTGGGTGCATTACAGAGTTGAAATTGCAACTACTATGTGTAAAAATTGGGAATGTTGCATGATCCAGGAGGATGCATCACAGAAGTAGGATGTACTAGCAGAATTAGGGCATAGATGTTGGTTATTTGAAGGGTACAGGATTATGGCTGTAAGTATACAGACACCTTGCAACCTAACTCATCCCCTACATACTCAAAAAAAGAAAAAGGAAATATCCCCCGTGGGGTTTTCTAAGCAGCAAAAAATTATGAAAATGGTAAGCTGTAACATGAAAAGGCTTTTATTTTGTAGAACTTTAATGGCAACATGATCACATGAAATGACCATGATGGTTAAAATAGGAGCTGTGCTACAGGAGATAACACAAATGAAGCTGGCATAAAATTATACAATGTTCCAGCGCTATAATAGGATAATAATACTGACGCGTTTCGACCCCGTTGGTTCATCTTCAGAGGATTCAGGCGCTGTAACAAGATTTGCATATTGAAATTCATGGATATGACCATAAAAATTAAAATGTAACAAATATATGTTTTTAACAGTATAATTACCAATCACATTGCATTTGAACAGTTTCTCCTGAGCCTAAAATTCTCCGAAGTCTCCCCCACCGGGTCCCGGAAGGGGTCCCAGGCCGTCCACCACGTCAACAGGGGGAGGGAGGCTAATCGCCCATGCGTGTCTTACAAGGAGTCACACCAAGTGGATATTTCCCAAAACCAGGGAGGGGCGTGGGGGCAAGCGAGCGGGACCTGCAGTCAGAGCATCAAATAACAGACAACAGTACCATCAGTGTATTGTATTTAGCACGGATAGAAATATATGTATCATTATCACTTTTTATTTTTGAAAAATAACTCTGTTTGTCATTCATTTAATGTTGTCTGTACTTGTTGAGGTCAGCAGTATGTGGATATTCCCATAGTGATAATGGTAAAAAAGAGGATTAGAGAAAAATAAATATGACTGCATGTAGATATCAGTATATCAAAGTAAGTACTCAGTAAATGGTGGTGTCTATATGATAGCCGTGAGATAAGTGGCAAAGTAGAGATACATAGTAGTACATACTACTGACCTCTGTACACTACCTTACCTACTACTGACCTCTGTACACTTCCCTAACTACCACTGACCTCTGTACTCTACCCTACCTACTACTGGCCTCTATATTCCTATCAACTGATAAGATACCACAGGGTAGAGTTTTTTTAATTAGAATAAAGACTGCGGCCTTATGGCCTATGGCTGAGGAGCCCACTACCTCCCAAACCCAAAGCTTCCATAACTAGTGGAAATCTTGCATGGCCAAGTGTGTTTTCTGAAGTAGCGCAATGTCATCTTTAAGGCGTTTGAGATCTCGGGTTACCTGCATACACTTACTAGGGGAGCAGAGACCCTTAACATTCCAGAATATTATAGTCAAAGAGACTATGTCATAGTATAAAGGAGTATTGGTAGAAGGGTGTCAAGATACAATACAGGCCAGATCTGTGGGCAATAAGAGGACAAATTTAGACCTGTGGTTACCAGTATAGGGAGAAAGGACAAGCAATAATTTGGGAAAGAATGTAGAGAACCTGAAAATAATCAGAAATTATAAATTAAACAACACAAATATAATACCGTGGACACCTTCTTCCACATAGCAGAACAAAGCTCAAATGTCCCTATAACCTGCCCCGACCTAGAAACAAAGAAATTGAACAGCAGGAGCGATGTACAACTTTATTGCAGAAAAAGGAGCGATCGGCTCACACCACACAACTCCTTATTTTCCTGCAGGGGGGGGCCTGCAGGAAAATAAACACTCCACTAAAATCATAAACTGACAAACTGTACATAATGCAAATGACAGTTTAAGGATGCTCATATTAAACACAGTGTAACAGCATTAAGGACATTAACAATATCAGCAACATTATTAATGGAACACAAAAGAGCACAAAGTGTGATAAGCTAGAAATAACCTAATAGTAGAAGTAGATTTTAGGTAACCATGTTCTGTGTGGATGGAGCCCAATGCTTAATTTTCTTGGGCTGTGATGAGCTTTGCAGGGTAAAGTTGCCTTCCTGGCCAAAAGAACACCTCCAATAGGTTGTAGGTTGGTGGAGCCCAGGAACTGGCCCGCTTCCAATTGAGAATGGAAAGTTACTGTTCTGCTGCCTACAAATTAAAAACATCTTCATGCCTTACCTCAATATGGGCTCCCTACTAACCCAGATATCACAATTTGAACAAATATGTAAGAGCGACCCCCACATATCGATTCTCTACAAACAGTTAAGTGTCAAACCAGACAATACACCACCATCGTATATCAATAAATGGACACAGAATTTGGGGCACACACTTGAGATCGCAGACTGGTCTAGTATCTGGACGGCTACTAAATCTTCCTCACCTAATGTCTGAGCATTAGAAATGAACTATCCTTGTACGTTGGTACCTAGCTCCGACTAGGATTGCAAAATATGTCCCCTCATACTCAGCGATGTGTTTTCGTGGCTGCTCAGACCAAGGCACACATTTTTACGTATGGTGGGACTGTCCCATAGCCCAAGATTTTTGGAAAAGCAATTTCACAATGGCCTCTAAAGCCCTAGAAACCAATGTTCAGCCAATCCTACAACAGCTCTTTTAAACCTAAAACCAGCTGAGCTCCAACTACTCCTACAGCTTGTTACAGCTGTCAAACAAACTATTGCCAAAGTGTGGAAATCCCTGACTTTGTTCTTGGCTGAAGTCAAACACAGAATGAATAGGGCCTTTATCCATGCTAAAATGGAAGCATTGCTTACCCTTTGACTTTGACAACGCTTTATTATTGCCTTGGTAAATCTGTTTTTTGTCCCGTTTCACTGTCTCCTGAACTAGAACCGCACTACCATTCTGGGGAGCTTTCTCCCTCTTGTGCCTGCACCTGTACTCCCCCTCCCTATCCCCCCTGGTGTGATTAATCATTGGAGGTCCTTCTCTGACCACCCATTCCCACTTTATTCCATACTCACCCTCGCTCCCTCTTCTTCTCTTTCCCCTCTTCTCTATCCCTCTTTCCCACCTATGATATCCATAAGGGTCTCCATCTCTATCATAGATACAGCTTGTTACCATTTTTGATTACAACCACCTATGTCAACCCCCTCAGTGCATACATAATGTGACAATTATAATATATTGATTAGCCGCCGATCCTACCCAACATCTATCTTTGCCCAATGTTACCAGCCAGTGGATCACCTGGGGGTGAGCTCCTGTAGCAGTTTCATATGCAGGCAGGGAGCAGGTTTCGTGGGAGCCATCAAGTCTCACCTCCTCCTCATGTAGTGCCAAAATTGGAAGCCCTAAATCTAATTTTGATACCATGGATTTAGCAATGCTATCAATCCTTTAACTATAACTTTTGCAGTATTTACGCCACTCATGATGTGAATGGAGAAAGGGCACCTCTCGTAAACATAATGACTGATAAGCTTGAATTTTTGCATGTCTTAGGAGGGTTTCAAGCCACTGATGTCCTAACAGTTTAACAGATTGTAGTTGCATTGGAAATGTCTTCATCTTTCATCCAACTATGGTCCTAATTTAAGGCAGTTTAAAGCAGTATAACTGTTTTTCATACTGCCGTCACAAAGCCTGTCACTTAATGACTCAACATATGTGGTTTCATCTACAGTGCCTTGAAAAAGTATTCATACCCCTTGCTACAACCAAAAACGTATGTATTTTATTGGGATGTTATGTGATAGACCAACACAACACATGGCATATAATTGTGAAGTGGAAGAAAAATGATACATGGTTTTCAATTTTTTTTACAAATAAATATCTGAAAACTGTGGCGTGCATTTGAATTCAGCCCCCTTTACACTGATACCCCTAACTAAAATCTACTGGAACCAATTGCCTTCAGAGATTTGTTAGAGATCCTTAGTGAACAACCAGCATCAAGAAGACCAAGGAACACACTAGACAGGTCAGGGATAAAGTTGTGAAGAAGTTTAAAGCAGATTTGGGTTATAAAAAAAAATATCCCAAGCTTTGAACTTCTAACAGAGCACTGTTCAATCTATCGTCCAAAAATGGAAAGAGTATGGCACAACTGAAAACCTACCAAGACATGGCCATACACCTAAACTGACAGGCAGGGCAAGGAGACCATTAATCAGAGAAGCAGCCGAGAGGCCCATGGTAACTCTGGAGGAGCTGCAGAGATCCCAGCTCAGGTGGGAGAATCTGTGCACAGGACAACTATGAGTCGTACATTCCACCCTTCAGGTCTGGTATGGATTTTAAAGAGAACCCCGCCCAAAATAAAAAAAACGGCGTGGGGTCCCCCCCAAGAATCCATACCAGACCCTTATCCGAGCATGCAACCTGGCAGGCCGCAGGAGAAGAGGGGGGACGAGAGAGTGCCCCCCCTCCTGAACCGTACCATGCCACATGCCCTCAACATTGGGAGGGTGCTTTGGGGTAGCCCCCCAAAACACCTTGTCCCCATGTTGATGAGGACAAGGGCCTCATCCCCACAACCCTGGCCGGTGGTTGTGGGGGTCTGCAGGCGGGGGGCTTATCAGAATCTGGAAGCCCCCTTTAACAAGGGGACCCCCAGATCCCGGCCCTCCCCCCCTGTGTGAAATGGTAAGGGGGTACAAAATTACCCCTACCATTTCGCTAAAAAACTGTCAAAAATGTTAAAAATGACGAGAGACAGTTTTTGACAATTCCTTTATTTAAATGCTTCTTCTTTCTTCTATCTTCCTTCGGTTTCTTCCTTCATCTTCTTCTTCTTCTGGTTCTTCTGGTTCTTCTGGTTCTTCCTCCGGTGTTCTCGTCTGGCATCTTTCTCCACGGCGTCGGTGTCTTCTTCCCTTCTTCTCCTTGGGCCGCTCTGCATCCATGATGGCATGGAGGGAGGCTCCCGCTCTTCTCTTCATCTTCTTGTCTTCATCTTCTTTTCGGGACGCTCTGCATCCATTATGGCATGGAGGGAGGCTCCCGCTGTGTGACGCTTCTCCTCTTCTGACGGTTCTTAAATAATGGGCCAGACATACAGCCAGAGCTACAATGGAATGATTTAGATCAAAGCATATTCATGTGTTAGAATGGCCCAGTCAAAGTCCAGACCTAAATCCAATTGAGAATCTGTGGCAAGACTTGAAAATTGCTGTTCAGATGCTCTCCATCCAATCTGACAGAACTTGAGCTATTTTGCAAAGAATTGGCAAAAATGTTACTCTCTAGATGTGCAAAGCTGATAGAGACATCCCAAAATGACTTGCAGCTGTAATTGCAATGAAAGGTGCATCTACAAAGTTAGGGGCTGAATACAAATGCATGCCACACAAGATTTTCAAAACCATTTATCATTTTCCTTCCACTTCACAATTATATGCCACTTTGTGTTGATCTATCACATAGTCGCATCACTATATTGCCAAATAGGGTAGAAGATACCCACTTTCCTAGTGACCTGCCACACCTTAACCACATAATTCATTACCCATCTATATTAATATTTCTTTCTGTATTGAGCCACCTGTCTTTAAAATTTAAATTGCCATATATCTATATATCTATAGTCATACACTCTAGCTTTTATTGCTGGAATATAGAGGTATTAGACACAGAATATAGGATACAACATAGTATACTTCCTTCAGCCCTGAGTGAGCCCCCTTGTTTGGGAGAGATGGGGGTCAACAGGATGGTTATTTGACCCCAGGGCTGCGATACATGGCAGTCTCTCCCCTTCTCCCTCTATCCCTTTAAACAGACTTGGGGGCAGGGCCATGCCTCCTATGCATCGGAGCCATGATTTGACGCCCTACTCAGTGTGTCATCATGCCTGAGCATGGAGCGGATTCCTCCTTTCTATCTAGTTGGGGCTGGGACTTGCTTGGTTCCGCAGCAGATTCGCATGCCGTGGATGGAGCCAAAGCTTGTCACAATTTCCGGCCACATTGGTGTGTTTTCATGATGTTGGTGGGGACCTGCCCCTTATCGGGGATAAAAGAAGCTCAGGCTGGCCAGCTGACCATTTCACATGGGCCATTAACACGAGAGGGATCTCAGGCATGCTCACATCCACAGAATCGCACACAAGGTAACTGAGTCTCACTCATATCTACACACAACACTCTTCAGGTTTATTTTAGTTTCACATTTTATAGTTCAGTAGTCTGTAGTCCCTTTAGCTAACACACTTCAGATCATTGCAGTAATTGAACATTATTCACCACCTTCACTCACTCACTGGTATAGGTTCATTCCATTAACAGTTTATTCATTTCACATGGTTTCATCCCCATATCCCTACAGAGCAGTATGGGCTGTCAAGCATACACAAGATTCACATGGTTGTGATATGGGCATCTGGTCTTCACCTGGCTGCTGTCTCTGGTCTGGATAGGATTCCTCACCTCAGCCTCGGGGGAGCTCACCATCCCTGTCCCCCCTCCTCCCTTGGACACAGGTTGGGTGTCACAATTTGGCTGCATTGTAAGTTATAGACCTTTTTTTGAGAGATGGTTCTCCGTTTAAAGGGTATCCTATATTTATAGATATGTTATTGATTTAATTTCAGAGCATTTTATTCCTGATGATTGCCATGAGCCATGAAACGTGCGTCGAGTATACATCAAACTGATGCTCAGACAAGTTTGGCTCACTAATGCCGTGTACACACAGCCGGACTTTTCGACCAAACTTGTGTGTGTGGGCTTCATTGGACCTGCAGCAGACCTTTTCTGTCAAAAATGTGACGGTCTTTGGATTTAGAACATACTGTATTTCAAATCTTTCCAAAGGACTCGAGTCCGATCGAAAAATTAGTCTGTATGCTAGTCCGACGGATGAAAACCGACGCTAGGGCAGCTATTGGCTACTGGCTATGAACTTCCTTATTCTAGTACGGTCGTATGTCATCACGGTCGAATCCGTCGGACTTTGGTGTGATTGTCCATCGGAAAATCCAACGTGATTCTGTCCATCGAAAGTCCGGTCATGTGTACACAGCATAAGAGCAATTGCTTATGTTTATTTAATTATCAATGGATGATCATTTTATGAAACTGTACTGCTAATCATGTTGTATTTTACTTTGTATAATAACTGTATATTCATACAAGTGAACTGTTATTTACAGTATATTGCAGCCTTTACTAAAGATTGACACCTTTTAAATCAATAAATAATTCAATGATCAATATGAACAAGGTATCAATTCCGTGATATGACTCATACAAAGTACCATTCCTTCCTCCTTTTTTGTCTAAAATACATTTATGTTTTTGGTTGTCACATGACAAAATGTGGAAAATTTCAAGGGGTAAGAATAGGCACTGTATATGTAAATTCCTATATGCAATGATGGTATTTCTTTTTCCATGCTGCTAGAATAAAAAAATCAGAGATTCTAAAACATTGAATGTAGTTTTTACTTTGCAATATCGGTTTTCCTCTTTGCTAAACATTGCAATGTTGCCCATTATTTACTCTTCTTACAATATATTTGTTTGCTTTCTGGCTATTTCTAGAGTGGGTGCCAATGTCCAATTTTCCTGTGATGATAATTATGTGCTACAAGGCTCGAAGAGTATAACTTGTCAAAGAGTGACTGACACACTCGCTGCTTGGAGTGATCATAGACCAATCTGTCGAGGTAAGCGAATGAAAAAGCAGGTTTGAATTTAAATACTATAAAATTATAGAGTGCACATTTCTTTTAAAATGTTTTTTTTTTAATTCACGCTACTCATGGCTATGTTCTTTATGATTTGAATATAGCTTTTCAGTTTGTCTTAAGAATACATTCTCTGTTTGCTTGAAAAACACATGCCAATGAAACCACAGAAACTCATAAATTGCCTAAGAATTTGTTTGTGTCACATAATATAGCAATGGCTTGAATTGTGCTTTTCACACTTTCTTTTCCAAAAGAACAGTTTAGAAATCACCAGTAGCTCAGCAATATGTTACAATTTGCCAGTTCAAAGTGTAATGAAATGCTTTACTGCTTTTTTCACTTAGGTTGAAACTAACTGTATCGCATAAATATACTATTCCTTTATGTATATGTAGCGCCCTGGGGTTTAGTCAGGGAGCTCCTCACCAAATTCCTTGTCAGGAGTAGCCATTGTAGATAGTTGTTAGAGATCCATTGATTTGTCCCTAAGTTTGGCCTTGTTATACTGTACTTTTCTCTCCTGCCACTAGATGGCCAGGCACTTGGTGGCATTAGATGTGAGAAGGACATTTCAAGGTCAAGTTATGGGTGGGCGCCTCCTTCTTCAGGCAAAACTCAGGCAAAAGTTTTGCCTGAAGAAGGAGGCAGTGCCTCGGAAACGTGCTGCGGCCCTCCCCATCCTGATTTGGTCTCTTGCTAGCTCTGTGAGAGCAGGTGTGAGAGCTGGAGACGGTGCTGGTTATACACCTTCATATGGCAGGTCTGAGCTTATCCCTACAGTAGTCTTCTCATCCCTTGTGACGGCTGACTGCTTGATTGGTGATCCACATCCACCCTGTGTGCAGCTTGCAAGATACTTTTATGTAAGTGTATCTGAATAAAATGTTACTTGCTTTTACCATCACACTGACTCAGGCGCCCTCTTTTTGCTGTATTGGTTTGTCTGAGGGAACGCCTATTTCCTGCTGAGCTACTGCCGGTGACTGTGTGTGCAATCCCCATCCACCTGTGGATCCATCCGTCCTGTGGACTTCTCTTTGATATCCCTTACTACTATGGACTGTATGGACTAATTCTTATTAATTCATTTTGGGTATATCCTGTTGTTTTCCCCCCTCCCTGTTATTGATCCCTTATCATCCACCTTATTGCTGCCAGTGAGCGCTGACTCACACACTATCTGACAGTTCTGTGTAATATATTGCTTGAATTGTTCTAATTAAAGTTTTGTGATGTTCCAGGTCTGCCAACTGGGATTCATATGGCCCCAGAAATACTAAGGAAACTCCCTGCTGGGTCATGTAACATACAATGTTTAGGGATCAATTGTATGTATAGAATGCAGTGGTCAGGAGTGGATAATGTACAAAGTGCAGGGGACAGGTGTGGATAATATTCAGAGTGCAGTGGTCAGGAGAAAAGTAACAAAAGTAATTGAAGTACATACAAAGGATTAGGAATTATATACACCCTAGTACATATCACATACCCTCACATACACCCACACGATAACATATGTACCACTGCTCCCGCAGGAACTGCTGGAATATCTGTACCTTGGTCTCCCACTATCCTGCAGCCAGTTACACGGTATTCTCACACAGCCAGGTGAACTCACTCTTCCGCTCGTTGTCTACAATGACCAGTCTAGGGGATTTGTTTTTATGTTTTATTTGGAGAACTTGGATAGGAGAAGGGCATTAATATGATACTCCAGATTAACTACGCACAAGTGAGGACAACTCTCTCTCTCTGTAGAACTGTGGAGCAGATTATCTGCTGAACCATACAGCGTCTGTGTGGAAGAACAAGTCCCTCTGTAGAAGAAGAAACTCAGTGGACTTTGTCAGTGGATTTAAGCCTTCCAGACACTAGCCAGTGTCCCCTTTAGCTCACACACCCCGTATGCTGACTTCTAGGACCAGAGGAGGAATTGCAGCAACACAAACTCAGTCTTAAGGATCCCTTCAGGGTCTGTACTCACAAAATGTCCAGGGACAGCTGGTAGCCTCCTTCCAACTTCCAAGTGACACTCTATACCAGTGACATAAGACCAGACCCATAGACTTCCTCCCTCAGTCAGTTTGCACATGAATGGAAATGAGGGGATGGAAGGCGCGTGATCTAACGCATGAATCAAAGTGATATAGTTTATTCATAAACAAAATAGATGAGTACAAAGAAATGACTATGAATTCATACAAACTAGGTTACAAGATATTCATTAACAGCTTCCCAACTGCCTCACACAGATATACTGTGGCAGTACAGGCAGATTAACGTACCTGTACGTTACCCTTTAAGAGGCAGCTCGCGGGCGCGCCCGCAGGGAGCTCCGTGATTGTGTTTGCGGGTCCTGCGGACTTGATGTCCGCGGGCTTAGCCGCGATCATCTCACAGTGAGGAAGAACGGGGAGATGCTAATGTAAACAAGCATCTCCCCGTTCTGCCTAATGACACTGATCACGCTCCCTGTAATCTGAAGCTGTGATCAGTGATGTGTCACACACAGCCCCTCCCCCCACAGTTAGAATCACCCCCCTAGGACACACTTAACCCCTACAGTGCCACCTAGTGGTTAACCCCTTCACTGCCAATGACATTTTTACAGTAATCAATGCAATTTTATAGCATTGATCGCTGTATTAATGCCAATGGTCCCAAAAATGTGTAAAAAGTGTCCGATGTGTCCGCCATAATGTCGCAGTCATGATAAAAATTGCTGATCACCGCCATTACTAGTAAAAAAAAAATGATCAATAAAAAATGACATAAAACTATCCCCTATTTTGTATACGCTATAACTTTTGCGCAAACCAATCAATAAACGCTTATTGCTAATTTTTTTTACCAAAAATATGTAGAAGAATACATATCGGCCTAAACTGAGGAAAAAAAATGTTTTTTTATGTATTTTTTTGGGGATCATTATTATAGCAAAAAGTAAAAAATAATGCGTTTTTTTCAAAATTGTCGCTATTTTTTTGTTTATAGCACAAAAAATAAAAACCGCAGAGGTGATCAAATACCACCAAAAGAAAGCTCTATTTGTGGGAAAAAAAGGACGTCAATCTTGTTTGGGAGCCACGTCGCATGCCCGCGCAATTGTCAGTTAAAGCGATGCAGTGCTGAATCACAAAAAGTGCTCTGGTCAGGAAGGGGGTAAATTCTTCTGGGGCTGAAGTGGTTAAAAATGAGTTATGCCCATACAAGGGCAAATGATCAAGGTAGGCTAATGCGTTTTAAGGTGTTCCCTCTTCATCAGACCCTTGGATAGTAAAAGAAAGTCTGTAGGATGTGGTAGATATACATGGAGGGGGTGGCTGATTGGGAGATGTATCCCATAGTGGATGATATATTCTCCTTTACTCCAGAGGTATCCACATCACATTGCTCTAGATGAGATAAATACCAAATGTATGTGTGTATAATTAGGATTCTAGTAGAATGCACATGTGTATCAAAGTGTTGGGATTATACATTATACATTGTAATTACAGACAGGAGACATATAAAAAAATGTTGAAACATTAGAACATTGAGTCATGAGTAGGAGGGGAGGGGGAGGTTCCACAGACAATCTGTATGCATGCTGTTTGTAATGGCACATTTAGACTACCCCATGGACTTCAAGGTCTTCGTTCATCCCTACAGGAGCCAAGGAGCCAAGTGTGAAGATCCAGAAAGATTCTCGTTTACAGAGTTTCTGGAATCTTCTTCCCGTATCATCATCTTTTTTAATGGCTTCTATGCCAAACACTTGTAAGCCTGTTGGATTTCCATTATGGCACGCCTTAAAGTGACTAGGGACTGAATAGTTGTATCTCTTCCTGTAGCTACAGATGACAGACAAACAACAAATAACAAACTAATCATTAAAGCGGAGTTCCACACAAAAATGGAACTTCCGCTTTTCGGAACCCTCCCCCCCTCCGGTGTCACATTTGGCACCTTTCAGGGGGGGTGCAGATACCTGTCTAAGACAGGTATTTGCACCCACTTCCGGCATAGACTCCCATGGGAGTCTATGCCACTTCCCGTCCCCACCGCGCTGTCTCCTGGGAACACACAGCTCCCAGGAGAGAGCGGGGACCACTTGGGACGCGTAGCGCGACTCGCGCATGCGCAGTATGGAACCGGGAAGTGAAACCGCAACGCTTCACTTCCTGATTCCCTCACCCAGGATGGCGGCGGCAGCTGCCGAGAACCGAGCGGGTTCTCGGCGTCCCCTGCCGACATCGCTGGACCCAGGAACAGGTAAGTGGCCATGTATTAAAAGTCAACAGCTGCAGTATTTGTAGCTGCTGGCTTTTAATATTTTTTTTTTTTGGCGGTGTGGGTGGACCCCCGCTTTAATTCTACGGTATGTAGGTAGGTGTCATTCAGATTCCCCCCCCCCCCATTTTTTACCAGTCTGTCAATGCACTCCATTTTGCAGTAGGCACTCACAGGTTTAAACCCCTATGCACATTTTTGCACGCATGCGTCTATGCATTTTGATGCACATAGGTGCGTTTTTCCAATTTTGTCACCACTGAATATACACTAATGACTCCCATCATGTGGAATATATGCATTCTCTTTGTGTATGCGTATATGTTTCTATATGCATGTGTATATGTACGTGTATGTGTATATATTTGTGTATTTATATGCACTTGTGTTTAAACTTTGAATTTTACATTGTAAACTACAACTGCGTTTTAGTGAACTGACTATAGCAAGTAGAGCTAATGGCTCACGGTTTTAATAGTTCACTGCTCTAATACTTTTCATTTTTTTTTTTTAGTAATACTTCTAAAATAATAATTTTTAGCTTCTAATGGTTTTTAATGGTTTTTAATGCCTTAATGTTTTAATGTCTTAATGTTTCAATACTTCAATTACTCAATGTTCTAATGTTGAAACATTTTTTTTTTATATATCTCCTGTCTGTAATTACAATATATAATGTATAATCCCAACATTTTAGCAGGCACAGGTAGTAGCATCAGGATGACTAGTACAAGGTAACAAGAAACATGGGAAGTGGTTAGGCAGTAGGGATCACCCAAATATATGAGTTCAGTTCATGGCGAGTTTGGCAAACATGATTAAAGTTTGATATGATACTAAATATAGGATAAAAGAACCCCGCACAATTAATAGTGAAAAGAAAAAACAAAAACACAATTTTTCGGAGCAGCTACCACAAAAAGTCCGATCACCACAAAAAAAAACATACACATAAAATAAGTGAAACACTCTGCAATTAAATCTTCTCTATAAATTATACAATCTAATTGAAAAACATGTATCTTAAAAAATCATTCTGTGCCAGAAAATGCAATATAACAAAAACATATGAAACCAGATAAATAATGTGAATCTGTGTAATAGCAGATATAGCCCCCTATATATTCCGAAGATAAAATGTGTGATTTGTCCAAAACTATAAAAACAGTCCCATACACCATCCAATCTTCATGTGACAACAATCTTCATAAAGTGCAACATATTTCTTCAAGGTGCATAAAGAATTCACATTATATCCCCCAATGAAAGCAGCACTGATGTGCCCACCAACAAAGCTCCTCTCTGGGTGTTCTCTCGCCTAGTTTGATGGACCCCAGTAACAACAGGAGGTCAAACTCACTTTCTAGCATAAAGATGTATCACAGCTTGCATCAAGGGTCACTTTTCATACTGGTCATCTGTCTCTCCAATATAGATGTCATAGAAAAAAAGGCATAATAGTGCAGACCACAAACCATTATTTTATTTTCAAAAACTTGAAAAATACACTCACATGGCAGAAAGGGTAAAAAGGCTTTTTCAGAAACTGAGCTGCAGCATGGTGGCCAAGACCATACAGCGGTTTAAAAGGACAGGTTCCACTCAGAACAGGCCTCACCACGGTCGACCAAAGAAGTTGAATGAACGTACTCAGCATCATATCCAGAGGTTGTCTTTGGGAAATAGATGTATGAGTGCTGCCAGCAATGCTGCAGAGGTTGAAGGGGTGGGGGGTCAGCCTGTCACTGCTCAGACCATACGCCGCACACTCCATCAAATTGATGGCTGTCATTCCAGAAAGAAGCCTCTTCTAAAGATGATGCACAAGAAAGCCCGCAAACAGTTTGCTGAAGAGAAGCAGACTAAGGACATGGATTACTGGAACCATGTCCTGTGGTCTGATGAGACCAAGATAAACTTATTTGGTTCAGATGGTGTCAAGCGTGCGTGGCGGCAACCAGGTGAGGAGTACAAAGACAAGTGTGTCTTGCCTAAAGTCAAGCATGGTGGTGGGAGTGTCATTGTCTGGGGCTGCATGAGTGCTGCCGACACTGGGGAGCTACAGTTCATTGAGGGAACCATGAATGCCAACATGTACTATGACTTACTGAAGCAGAGCATAATTACCCTCTCTTCTGAGACTGGGCCACAGGGCAGTGTTCCAACATGATAATGACCCCAAACACACCTCCAAGACAACCACTGTCTTGCTAAAGAAGCTGAGGGTAAAGGTGATGGAGCATCTGTGGGGCATCCTCAAATGGAAGGTGGAGGAACGTAAGGTCTCTAACATCCACCAGCTCCGTGATGTCATCATGGAGGAGTGGAAGAGGACTCCAGTGGCAACCTGTGAAGCTCTGGTGAACTCCATGCCCAAGAAGGTTAAGGTAGTGCTGGAAAATAATGGTGGCCACACAAAATATTGATACTTTGGGCCCAATTTGGACATTTTCACTTAGGGGTGTACTCACATTTGTTGCTAATGGTTTGGACATTAATGGATGTGTGTTGAGTTATTTTGAAGGGACAACAAATTTACACTGTTATACAAGTTGTACACTCACTACTTTACATTGTAGCAAAGTGTCATTTCTTCAGTGTCATCACATGAAAAGATATAATAAAATGTAAGGGGTGTACTCACTTTTGTGAGATACTGTACATTGTTGCTCAGTATCAAGCTGATCTTTATGGTGTCATTGTTATTGCTAGAGTATTGCTCAGCAAGTAGTATATTTTTGTTAGAGTGCCTCTGCTTTTGTGCTTAGCACTATGGCTTCCAAAGTTACCACAAAGGTACCAAAAATTCCATCCCCAGGCGCTGGGAACTCCAGTCATGCCTCCACACTGTCATCCCCTCTGGAGATACCAGATATGGCAAGCCAGGGTGAGTCATTGGAACCAATTGGTGGTGCAACTGCTTCTCACACTTCAGCCCCTGTATACGTGACTGAAGATGCATTTTCCTCTGCCCTGCAGGGCTTAGAAGGAAGATTAGCGGCTTTAATTGCATCCTCCATGGATATGGACAGGAAGTGTGCAAGATCCCCCTCCCTCACCTCAAACCCCTTACCAAGGGAACAGTGGGTACAGGATGAGGTATTACCCTCAGGCGATCACGTGGAAAAACAAGCCGATTATTCCTCTATGGAGGAAACAACCGTTGATGAACCTTTTTCAACTTCGCAATCTGAGAGATTGATGGTACAAACTCTTACGGAGATGGTTCGTTCCACTTTCATGCTACCCCTAACAGAGTCAGCTGAAAGTTTGGTTTCTTCCTTGGGTTCTTTAAAACCTTCACAGCCTTTTCATGCGTTTCTGGTCCATGCATTACTAGAAAAGCTTATTTATGCTGAATGGGATCACCTGGATAAGCATTTTCTCCCTCCAAAGAGATTCTCAGTTCTCTATCACATGGAGGAGAAATTCACCAAAAGAGGGAATGTACCAGCAGTTGACGCTGCGATTTCCAGTGTGAATAAAAGTTTAACTTGTCCAGTAGACAATGCACAAATGCTTAAAGATCCAACAGATAAAAGGTTGGAATTCCTGTTAAAATCCTCTTTTTCCTTGGCAGGGGCCGTTACTCAGCCTACAGTCACTGCAATAGGCATCTGTCAGTCCCTAAAGGACCAATTCAAAGAGGCCCTTAAGGAGGTCCCTGCACAACAGGCCCGCGAGTTGGCCAAACTGCCAAAGGCGCTATGTTTTGCCATAGACGCTATGAAAGACTCTATTCACTAGGCATCCTGCCTTGCGCTTGTGCTAGTACACATGCGTAGGACCCTTTGGTTAAAAAAATTGGTCAGCCGAAGCACTTTGCAAAAGGCTTCTGACTAGTTTCCCTTTTCATGGGGAGCAACTATTTGGGGATGATTTGAATAAATACAGTTGTGCTCATAAGTTTACATACCCTGGCAGAATTTATGATTTTTTGGCCATTTTTCAGAGAATATGAATGATAGCACAAAAACTTTTCTTTCACTCATGGTTAGTGTTTGGCTGAAGCTATTTATTATCAATCAACTGTTTACTCTTTTTAAATCATAATGGCAACAGAAACTACAGTACCTGACCACGAAAATGTGTTTCCAGTGTGATCCCATTGCGCTGGTTCTCGGCGACAGGGTACTGTACATCTCACGCTGGCCCGCTCATCGGGAAAGGACTAGCTGTTTTTAACTTTCCCGATGAGCGACAAGCGTTGCTGACATGTGTCTGGTATGAATCATGAGGGGAACGCCGCACCAAATTTTAAATAGAAAACCGGCATGGGTTCCCCTCCAGGGGCATACCAGGCCCTTAGGTCTGGTATGGATTTTAAGGGGAACCTCCTACGCTGAAAAAATGCATGGGGGTCCCCCAAAGATCCATACCAGACCCTTATCCGAGCACGCAGCCCGGCCGGTCAGGAAAGGGGGTGGGGACGAGCGAGCACCCCCCTCCTGAACCGTACCAGGCCGCATGCCCTGAACATGGGGGGTGGGCACTTTGGGGCAGGGGGGCGCCCTGTGGGCCCTCCCACCCCAAAGCACCTTGTCCCCATGTTGATGAAAACAAGGGCCTCTTTCCGACAACCCTGGCAGTTGGTTGTCGGGGTCTGCAGGCGGAGGGCTTATCGGAATCCGGGAGCCCCCTTTAATAAGGGGGCCCCCAGATCCCGGCCCCCACTCTATGTGAATGAGTATGGGGTACATCGTACCCCTACCCATCTACCTGGGGAAAAAACCCGGGGCATGATGGGACTGTGACATCATAAGGGGGCGGGGTCACCGGGTGACATCACCCGGTCACCATGTCCCATGCCTATATAAGTCGCCGTGCACCTCGCACACATCATTACAGTGGGAGAGAGCGTTGTGTCAACATTGGAAGAAGAGAAGAGGGAACAAGACGACGGTGAAGACTGGGCCACCGCTAGCAAAAGAGCGGCAAAAGAGCAGAAGATAGTGGAGGAGCCTGGCAGAAGAACCGGACACTGGGAGAAGAGGCCGGAGAGCGGGAGAAGAACCGGACACCGGGAGAAGAGGCCGGAGAGAACGGAGAAGTCAGAAGAAAACCCCCAAAGTCGGAAGAAGACCCCCAAAGTTGGAAGAAGACCCTCAGACCTGCCTAATAAATTACTTTAAAAACCTTTGTAGTGTGTTTTTTTTATTGACACTTTTTTCCCCAGGTGAATGGGTAGGGGTACGATGTACCCCATACTCGTTCACATAGGGTGGGGGGCTTTGGGAAGCATCTACAAGGATTAGATGACCATACGGATGCCCAGGGCGCCATTCCCAGTGGTAAGTCTGTTTCCACTGGCTGGTGCCAATTGCACCTTTCCTTAACCTTTGTGTGAACTTTGTCCACACAAAAGGTAGCAGTTATTTTTCCATCTTTCCCGGTTACACTTCCTTTTTTACTAATAGTTTGTATACATATCAATTCAGATGTGTCTCTGGCCTTTTTTGGTCATTTACATCATTGCTGACAGCCCCAGAGGTGTTGCTTTGTCACTTCCGGTGTGCCACCTAGTGTCACTTCCTGTATGCCTAGCACCATTGACTATACTGATTTGATTGATTTATTTCTCTTCCTGATTTAGCTAGAAGAGTTACTTTCTGTTTTACTGCCTATTGGTAGATGTCCCTGCAGCGTCCGCCCCTCCCCTAGGTTTTGGGACCGTTTTTTTGGCACCAAATTTGGAGAGGGGGAGCGTATTTAAACACTCTGGTGGTGGTTTAATAGAGATCCAGCTTGAGAGGAGGAGGTCATTTTCTTCACATATCTTCTAACCCAGGTATTTTATGCTAATTTGAGAAAATCCTAGACTAATCTTTGAGGAACCCTTGCTTTGGTTGAGGGCCTTCTGACTGAAATCTTGCTGTTGGTTTTAGGTTTTTTGTTGTCTTTCCCCCCCCTCTTTCTTTTGGGGCTTCGTTTTGGAAAGACCATGAATCGATGCAGTCAAGCAACTTGGACTTTTTTGGTTTTAAGCCAGTCCTTTATTACAGGTACAGATTCCTCTACCCCCCTTTTTTTTCTAGAAAATAAAATAAATAAAAAATAAAAAATGGAACAAAGAATTAAGAGATTCAAATTAAAGATTGCAATAAGGTCTAAAATAAATTTTTCTTTATTCCTTTCACCACTCACATTCTAGGACCTCTTCCATCAGTTAAAAATGCGATTTTACTTACTCTCTGTGGTCATCAGCTGATCCTGGTTGGGTTTGCGTCCTGATTTAAGTAGCGTAATTACTTGAGTTTATATTCAATTCGCTATTCAGTTTTTTGAAAGACCTGCTTACAGGTAAATAGATCCCATATTTGGCCTAGAGTATTGCACTGGCAGACTGGATGTGTGGTATCATTTTTTGCTTTGTATTTATGTTGATTTCTTGATTGTCCCTTTAATGTTTATCTTGTAATTTAGATAGATACTACTCTCCTGAAGAAGCCACGGCAAGTGGTGAAACGTGTTGAGAAATAAATCCTTCAGTTGCACTGTGTAAAGATTGTTTCAGTATCTTGAATGTAAACTCTTTTTAGGGCTCTTTCACACGGGGCAGATCAGTGATGATCTGCCCCGTGAACACCCGCTTGCTCAACGGGGATCGCTCAGCCGATCCCCGCTGAGCAGGAAGATGACAGGTCCGTCGCTGCACATCCGACGCTCCATAGGGATACATGTATGTCCGTTTTTCATCCAAAAACAGAAGGATGAAAAACGGACATACGGACTCCCCGTGTGAAAGAGCCCTTACAAACATGTTTTTATCAACTTTTCTAAATAAAATGTGAAATTTTTACATAAATTTTGTGTCACCCTTTTGCACCTTGAAAATCCCAGTTCCTTCCATTTTTTGTAGATTGTATTCATTAAACTTGTTTTGGTTCATCAACATCATTTGAAAGGAATATTTTGCTTAACCCATTGCCTGCCATCCTTGGTTTCTGCCAGTGTTATGTTCATCTAATGTTACCCACTGAGTGCTGACATTTTTTGTTTTGTCCTGTTGCCATCCATATCCTCCAGTTATGGTTACTGTTCAGCTGCACTGGGGATAACAGACAATTGGTTTAATTTTATGTCTATTTTTATATTTCTTCACATGGTTTACATTTGAGCACTGTTGAAACATTTGTTACTTGATCTTATTCATTGCAACTTAAAAAGGGGCTTTTTATCTTTTCTCTGGGGAACCGGTCAGCCGAGATTTAGGCTGGCGGTGCTACAGAGACCTTGGGGGGAGGGAGGCCTGGCTTGCCCTGACCTCCATTCTTATTTTGTGGCGGCTCTATTATCACATGCCCACAACTGGCTAGTCTCTGATGAGTCCAATGCAGCAGTGGTTCTAGAAGCAGCACATCTGGGGTCATACGAGGCGCTACGGAACTTACTTTACCGGGGTCCTAGGGCTCCCTTCCCTCTTACAACGGCAATGAAGGCGGTTATACGAGCGTGGTCGGTGGCCAATTCCATGCGCCCCATACCTTCTGGACACATATCCCCGCACAGCCCTCTTTGGTTTAACCCGCAATTGTCAGAATTTGGGTCCATTCCTGACCCTAGTATATGGGCATGCAAGGGCATCAAATATATAAATCAGATCTGTTTGGATGGCCGAATGCAGACTTTTGACGGGTTGAAACAACAATATGATTTACCCAACTCTCACCTGTTTAGATTCCTGCAGCTTAGACACGCCTTCAACACCCAGTTTGAGCATGCCCAAGTGGCTTTTTACACCTCAAATCTGGAAACTCTGCTCAGGGACGAAACTCTAACTAAGCCCTTATCCACCATATATAAAGCGTTACTCCCTAACGTACACACGGGATTAGAAAACCTTAAGGCAAAGTGGGTGATTGATTTCCCTACACTAGACACAGAAGATTGGGAGGAACTGTGGGAGTGCCCCTTCTCACAGCTAGTATCAGCTAGAGACAAGTTAGTGCAGTTTAAAATAGTACATAGGATATATTACACACCCGTGCGTCTACACAAATTATATCCATCTATTCCTCCCTCCTGCTGGAGATGCAACTCATCCTCAGCGGATTTCATACATATATTTTGGAGCTGTCCTCAGATCGAAATTTTTTGGGTTGAAGTAACCAATTTTATTTTGACTGTCACCACTGTTCCTGTACCACTGTCTGTAGAGGTATGTCTGCTGGGACTTGTGGAACCCCTGGCCCCAAGCCGGACTATTAGAACCCTGCTAGGATTACTACTTTATTATGCCCGTAAGTCGATAGTACTCAGATGGAAGGCCTCATCCGCACCCTCATTACAATTTTGGAAGAGGTTAGTGAATGCGGCTCTACCATTATACAAGGCTACCTACCTGTCACGTGGATGTGCCAAAAAATTCCACAAAATATGGGATATTTGGACGGATTCCCTGTCCACTAATGCAGACTCGATGGACGATTAGTAACGTTCTACTAAGTACCGTGAATGACCCAAGAGGCATCTCCAATCTCATAACACCCCTGAGATGCTCGGTCAATAGTCAGGGGGAGGGGGGGGGATGCAATTATGTATCTATAATGTACACTTAATTTCACAAGAACCTAAAGTGAGCTTTGTAAGATATATGTGGAATTGAAGAATTGCTTTGAATTTTCTACACAGGTGGTCGAGCGTACAATGGTTTAGGTAGTTTATGTCTGTGTTTTTTTTTTTTTTTTTTCTTCTTTTTTCTTTTTTTCTCATCTTACATCTAGTTTTGTAGTTGTAGTGAACGAGCCTGGGTATGCCCAATAGGCTCTGTATTGTTTTGTTCTCACTTAAAATTATAATAAAGATAACTTTAAAAAAAAAAAAAAAGGGGCTTTTTTTTAGATATTTTAATAGGATGGTAATAGGATGAAGGTGTGATCTGTCAAAACCTCTTTGCCTCATTTCCTGATCATGCAAGGATCCCCTGCACTGGTGGAATAGCTGCAGAGGAAAAACCTATGGCCATAGAATTTTTTTCCCCACCCAAATTTGGTTCTTTGTATTGTTTGGGCAACATACACTTACTGTTAACGCAGGCAAAAATGCCCTTGTTTGCAGCATGTCAGTGTATAGAAGTACCACAACTTTATTCTCCCTATTGCCATAGCAAATTTAGTAAATGTATTTAAAGATTGGAACAAGCAGGCCTAAAGCAATGGGCATAGTTGTTGTGTGTTTATTTAGGAGGTTTTTTTTTTTAGTTCTAATGCAGCTTTTTTTCTGTCTTTGCCTTCTCTTTAAGGTTGCATGACAGTGTTATTGGGCCTTCTAATGCACCCTTTTCCTCCTTTTCATTCTCTTCAAGGACATATAACAGCCATTTTAATGCAGGCTTTTCAGCTTCCTCAAAGGTGCCCAGTGGCCATGTTTTTGAGCCTACTAATGCACCCCTTTTCTCCTCCTCCTCAAAGCCACATATTAACCTCTTTCTCTAGCTTCCTAATGCAGCCATTTCCTCTTCCTCCTCAAGGGAGGATAACATCCATTTTCAGTGAACTGAGGTGTTGGCATTCAGGAAAACAAATGTTTGGGGAGGCTTCAAGGGGGGGCATTGTACCCCCCCTGATACAAGTGTAACAATCTGGGGGATCTATTTCCCAATATTAGCCACTCTGAGTGTGCAGTGGAAACATTTTGCTGCATTTCCTGATAGTGGCTGGACCCCCACACTGGGGACATAGCTGCAGGGAAAAACCTTTAGCCATAGGCTACCAGCCCTTCCACAACATAGGTTCGTCAGTAGACACCTGAAACAGGAAAAACTGCTCTTTTTTGCAGTATATCATGCATATTGGTGAAAAAAGTAGTGTTCACCAAAGCACAACTGATTTATTAAAAAAAAAAGAGACATGCTGGTCTGAAGTAAGCAACATGTGTTCTGCACACTGAGGTATTATGTTTTTAGGCACTTTTCAAACACTATGTACAGAGTTAATTTTGATATATATATATATATATATATATATATATATATATATATATATATATATACAGTATATATTTTTTCCCTTGTACAGCATCCCTGGCCAGCTGAGATGGCAATGCAAACTAGGTGCAACTCATACTCAGGGAACCCAATGAAAGAGAACAGGAAATAATAATCTACACATACAACAAAGTTGTAAAGCAGATTAATGAAGTGATTTGTTCTATTGATGACATCAAATCAAAGCATTTATTCAGTGTTGAACTAACAAAGAATTGTGTACAGGGAATCAATAAAAATCCAAATATGTATGAGTTAATGGCAGCCAGGCAAGAAGACAATTCAAGGGCTGAAAGATCAGCTAAGGTGGGAACTGCTAGGAAGCATCAACATGAAAGAGTCACACAAATAGGGTGAAGCAGTCCATAGTCCCTGCACCAAAAACAAAAAACTGACACTATACTAGCAGAGATGATGGCATTGACTAGAAGGATTGCCACCTTGTATGTGAGAACAGTTAGAGAATTCTCTAATGGGGTAGAGGACCCGATTTTATGGAAAAAAATGAATCATAAACACTGTGGTATCTTCAGGTTGGAGAGGGTGTAACTCTTAAAAGGAAAGAGGTCTGAGCACACACACCATGGCACCCCACACAGAGTGATGGACTTTACTGGTGGGTGTACCCCACTGTGCTCCTCAGAAACACCTGTGCAAATGGCAGCTGACGAGGAAATGAACCAGAGCATGGTACTCTATTGACAGGAAATGTCAAAAACAGGAACAGGCAAAAAGCCTGGGTAGTGAACAAGCATAGTGAGATACAAGCTGAGGTTAATAAACCAAGAAACAGGAACGCAGGAAATAATATGGACTGTAGCCCGGAGCTAGGAAATTAACATAATGTCCAAACAACAAGGGGTGTTCTGAACACAACTAAACAGTCAGCTTGATAGTTAGACTATAGTTGCTGTACAGACCAGAAGGTGATATTCATACCACCCAATCTTGGAACAGAGCATGTTATAGTAAGGAAGGGGAGACCACATGGTAGTAGAATCACACTTTGCAAATCTTTTTTGCACCTGATTTGTGATACAGATAAGGTCTTATTTAACAGGAGTGAGATGCTAACAGTCTCTGAAGCAAAACAAACAGGCAGAACCCTGAGTTTTTATATTGCAGACCCAGTCATTTTTCCAACCACCACTACTATTTAACTAAAATGAAATGCTTACAAGTGATCATATCTCCTGAATTAAAGGCAGACATCAATAATAAATATATTTTGCTGAAACCAAATTCTGCTGATCAAGAACTATTGATCTAAAGATAAGTGATGTGGATGTGAAAGAAAAAGGCCTTCTATACAACTTACTTTGTTGTTGCAATCACATGAGGGCTAAGCAGATAAAAGCTCATGAATATTTTCTCAAAGCAGACAATACTCCCTAGGCCTGACAAGGATGGAGTGCTTTATAAGAACGCATCAGCTCAGCTCTAGAGCTAATTTTTACATTATACAGGTATATTTTCTGAAAGCAGATGTTTGCACAACTGTGTACCTACTTGCTGACTGCGCTTTAGCCGAATTATGTCCAGTTCTGGGAGGGCATATATTGACATCCTCCCAAAACCTCACCCATTGTGGCACGCACCCAGCTCGCTCTGTGATCACTGTGTCCTTCAGATTGGGGTAAAGGGCCAATCACAGCACCCTTTACCACATGATCATCTGTGTCCAATCACAACTGATCACAATGTAAACACACTTGCCAGTTATCGGCATTCCTTTCCTTGCATTGTCACAGCATGAGGAGAGGAGAGCTGGTAATCGGCAAGCGTGAAAGGGGATATCTACACTAATAATCAGGGCACTAATCATCAGTGTCCTGATTATCAGTGCAGCCCCAACAGTGCCAATCAGTGCCCATCATTGCTGCCAATCAGTGCCCATCAGTGCTGCAAATCAGTGCCCATTAGTACCACCTATCAATCCTTTCTCATCAGTGCCACCTATCAGTGCCCAACGGCGCCCACTATTAGTGCCCACCAGTGCCGCATATCAGTAGATCCTCATCTGTGCCTCTTCATTAGTGCCCACCAGTGCTGCTTCATCAGTGCCCATCAGTTCAGCCTATCAGTGCCCATCAGTGCTGCCTATCAGTGTCCATCAGTGCAACCTCTTCAGCGCATCAGTGAAGGAGAAATTTTTGGTCTTTTTTTCATTTGTTTTGCAAACATAAAAAAAACAGTGGTGATTAAATATCACGAAAAAAAAAGCTCTATTTGTGTAAAAAAAAAAAGATACAAATAGAACATGAGTACAGTGCTGCATAACCACTCAATTGTCATTAAAAGCATGACAGCACTGAAAGCTGAAAATTGCAGGAAGGGGGTGAAAGTGCCCAGTAGGCAAGTGGTTAATAAACACAAATTTTTTGGAAAAAATATAATAAATATAATAAATAGAATTTTAGTGCAAACACACACAATATAATACCAATTTTTGTAAATATAAAAGATGAGGTTGCATGGAGTAAATAGATACCCAACATGCCATCTCTTAAAATTGCTTTGCCTGTGATATCGCAAAAATTATGGTGCCCAAAAATCTTCAAATGTGACTCTTTTAAAAGCTTTTACAGTTCATCAGTTTAAAATTAACCAGGTGCTCTTGTGGTAGAATTGTTGCTCTCACTCTGCCTTTGTGCGCATGTGGGGGGCAACAGGGGTTAGGGCAATTTTCAAAAAAAAGAAACATTTATTATTATTTATTATTATTACAATATAATTGTATTTTTTAAAATTTGTATCATTTATTTATTTTTATTCAATTAAACCTTAATATGATAGCAGATGACAGATACTATTTTTGTAAACTTTAGGGGTCTAGTAGAGCCCAATGTCTCCGCTGCCCTTCACAGTTCACACCATCTAACCAAGCAAATACGCTTCCGATTTCATTGTGTACATGTGAGAATGTCACATCATTCTCCCTCCTAAAGCTGGAGGTTGTGGTCTCAGGCTCCCTGTAACTGTCAGCAAAAAAGCCTCTAATCATGGCAAGCCTGATGCTATAATCTGAAAAATGGAAAATAGCCATTTTAATAGAAAAATGTGCTCAGGTGTTTACAATTTAAGTGCTATCTATCAATCAGTTGTTGCAGTCAGATAGAGGTCTGTATACACAGGCAGAAAACAGAAGAAAATGTACTCATGCACTTTAATTTAAAAAAACTCGGGGGTCTCAAACTGGTGACCCTCCAGCTGTTGCAAAACTACAAGTCCCATCATGCCTCTGGCTGTGGGAGTCATGCTTGTAACTAGGGATGCGCTATCTGTTCGAGCCGAACATGAGTTTGGATTTATTATTGTCATAAAAAGTGTTTGGGGACCCAGGTCCTACTCCAGGGGACATGCATCAATGCAAAAAATAAGTTTAAAAAATGGCTGTTTTTTTCGGGAGCAGTGATTTTGATAATGCTCAAAGTGAAATAATAAAAGTGAAATATTCCTTTAAATTTCATACCTGGGGGGTGTCTAGAGTATGCCTGTAAAGTAGTGCATGTTTCCCGTGTTTATAACAGTCTGAGAGCAAAATGACATTTCTAAAGAAAAAAAAGTAATTTAAAAGTGCTAGCGCTAGTGTCAGCTATTAATGAATTATTGGTCCCGACAATACACATAAAAGTCATTGAAAGTAATTAAATTTTTTTTTAAAAAATGCGTGGGGGGTCCCCCAAAATTCCATTACCAGGTCCTTCAGGTCTGGTATAGATTTTAAGGGGAACTCCACGCCAAAATTTTAAAAAAATGGTGTGGGGGTTCCCCAAAAGTCCACACCAGACCCTTAACCGAGCACGCAACCTGGCAGGCCGCAGGAAAAGAGGGGGGACAAGAGAGCGCCCCCCTCCTTAACCGTACCAGGCCACATGCCCTCAACATGGGGAGGATGTACCCATGTTGATGGGGACAAGGGCCTCATCCCCACAACCCTTGCCCGGTGGTTGTAGGGGTCTGCAGGTGGGGGGCTTATCGGAATCTGGAAGCCCCCTTTAACAAAGGGGACACCCAGATCCTGGCCCACCCTATGTGAATTGGTAAGGGGTACATTTTACCCCTACCATTTCACAAAAAGAAAGTGTCAAAATGTAAAAAAAAACACAGGAGACAGCTTGGGTCAAGGCCTTTATTAAAAATAAAAAAATAAAAAATAAAAAAGATATTCCAGAGATGTAATCCAATAAATCCATGCTCCTACTCCAGCAATGTAATCCAATTCTCGATCTCCAGAGATGGATGATCTCCAGCGACTCCAGCGAGGAACACGCACGGGATCCTGCCTCTACCGGAGGCACCCAGCCAATGACGTGGCGCTAGCTTGACAGCTCTTATGTAGCTCAGGGTGGGGCCACCCGTTACATGACCCCGCCCCCTCTGACAAGGGGAAATGCTGGGGTTTCCCAGTGATGTGTACGGGTGACCCCACCCCCTCTAATGCAACGCAGGATTTCCATGGCATCAGGGGGGTGGGGTCACCCGTACACATCACTGGGAAACCCCGGCGTTTCCCCTTGTCAGAGGGGGTGGGGTCACAGGACACATTACCAATTCACATGGGGGGCAGGATCTGGGTGTCCCCTTTGTTAAAGGGGGCTTCCAGATTCTGATAAGCCGCAGACCCCCACAACCACCAGGCAAGGGTTGTGGGGATGATGCCCTTGTCCCCATCAACATGGGGACATCCTCCCCATGTTGAGGGCATGTGGCCTGGTATGGTTCAGGAAGGGGGGGCTCTCTCGTCCCCCCTTTTTTCCTGCGGCCTGCCAGGTTGCGTGCTCGGATAAGAGTCTGGTATGGATTTTTGAGGGGACCCCACGCCATATTTCACTATTATTGTTTCACTTTAAGCATTATTAAAATCACTGCTCCCGAAAAAACGTCCATTTTTATAACTTTTTTTGCACCTATACATGTTCCTTGGGGCAGGTCCCACGTCCCTAAATACTTTTTATGACAATAACTTGCATATTAACCTTTAAAATTAACACTTTTGATTTTTCATGTTCGTGTTCCATAGACTTTATCGGTGTTTGCGTGTTCAAAAATGTTTTTTGCCTGTTCGCATGTTCTGGATGCGAACCGAACAGGGGGGTGTTCGGCCCATCCCTACTTGTAACTGTCAACCTTGCAATGCCTCATGGGAATTGTAGTTTTGCAACAGTTGGAGGACCACCAGTTTGAGACCCCTGGTTAAGATAGATGTAAACCCAACCTACAATCTCATAAAAACTTTAACAGCTGGTCCAAAAAATAAAAAGATTCCTGTTTGTGCACTTATCCTGGGTTTACACTGGTACTACAAATGCTCCAACATTGGGAGATCATGTCGCATGACATGTGAAAATCAATGTTTCCCTATTAGAGCCATCTTAAAGTGGTTGTAAACCCGTTACAACCACTTTTACCTTCAGGTAAGCCTAGATTAAGGCTTACCTGTAAGCGCTCGAAATATCTTCCAAACTTCCACGGTTTAGGAGATATTTACAAAAAAGCAATCACAGATGTCTACAGCGTATGTGCCGTAGACAACGGCCCAGGTGCACTTTAGACTCCTTTAGAAACGGCAAGCGTGCCATTTCTAAAGGAGATCGTGCCATGACTGGTGGCTCCGGCGCTGTGATTGGCCAGAGCCGCGATACCCGGAAGGAAGATGGACACTTCGTGGAAGAGGGGACAGCGGGGACATCGGATGCTCCAGTTTCAGGTAAGTGACACATAATGGGCTACAATGCGATGCATAGTAGCCCATTATGCTTTACCTTTGCAGGGAGACAAAAATGAAATAAAACCCTTCAGGGTTTACTTCCTCTTTAACTGGTCCGACACAAGTCGGTCCGACTTTGAAAATGCTCCCTGCACTACTTTGGTCTGACTTTGATTCAACTTGAGTGATATTCAATGGGCTAAAGTAGGATCAAAGTTGGATCGCCATCTTAACTGATCCGACTTTGAAATGCGACTTGAGCTTTGATGATCTTGAAGGGGAGCTCCACGCCAAATTAAAAAAAAAATAGCATGAATTCCCCCTCCAAGACCATACCAGGCCCTCGGTCTGGCATGGATTTTAAAGGGAACCCCTAAGCCAAAAAAAAAGGCATGGGGTCCCCCCAAAATCCATACCAAGCCCTTATCCGAGCATGCACCCGACAGGTCAGGAAAGGGTTGAGGACGAGTGAGCGCCCACCCCCACCATGCCAGGTCACATGTCCTCAACATGGGAAGGTGGGTGCTTTGGAGCCTGGCCCCCCACCCTATGTGAATGAGTATCGAGTACATTGTACCTCTACCCATTCACCTAAAAAGTGTAAAAAAAAAAAAAAACAGTACACAGGTTTTTAAAGTAATTTATTAAGGCAGCTCTGGTGTCTCTTCAGATTTTTTCTCCGGCTTTTCTGCCTCCAGGTGACATCAACCGGTGACCCTGCCCTATGCCAATATAAGTAGTGGCACACCGCAAACCCAGCATTAGAGTGGGAGACAGCGTCGGGCTGTGTGCTCGCATAAGGGTCTGATTTAGATTTTGGGGGGATCCCATGCCGTTTTTTCGGCTTGGGGGTTCCTCTTAAATTTCATGCCAGGCCAAAGGGCCTGGTATGGTCATGGAGGGGGAACCCATGCCGTTTTTTTTATTTGTTGTGGAGTTCCCCCTAAAGATTCATACCAGACACAAAGTACCTGCATTGTCGGGATCAAAGTCAGATCCCTGTTCATTGAAGTCAGACAGAAGTCAGACTTCAAGTCGCAGGGCAAAGTCAGATCCACAGTCTTACGACTGTCATGTCGTACCAGTGTGAACCCGGCCTCAGTGTTAAATAGTGAAAATGCTACGCCCCTGTCTCCAACAATTTCCTGCCTGTAATTCACCCTGTTGGATGCATTCCCAAGGAAAAAATAAGATTCTATACTGATAAATATTACCACAAATATTACTCTTTTAACAAAAAAAGCCTTTGAAATTGCAGCCAGCAAAAATTAGAAATATGCCCTTTAAAAACACACATTTAGCCTATTATGAATGATGGTGCATGTGGACAGGCTGTGAAGATGCTGCAGGGCACACATCAGCAGCATCAAAACATAAAAAACCTTCCCTCACTTCCCCACCAAATTTCCAAAGATACACAAAATTTTGCTATTAAAAGACATTCAATCAAAGATTTAGAAATACTTTAACTCCTTAAGGTCTCCTGAAGGTAAAATAAAACTCAATTCCTGAATGCAATATGTTAGTAAAATATAAATAGCACCGCAACTGTTTGGTGTATCCACAAAAATTATACTTTGTTTTTTTCAGGAAAAAAGGACAACTGTCCCAAAATTGTAAAAAATAATCGCTTAGCTTTACATTTCTTGCCAATACCTGACCCACCACCCAAACCACTAAAAATGAATTCTCCTACTCTTGCTCCTGCTGTTAAAAAATAAGCATGAGTAGCTGGGCACTGGAACATGTACCAATGCAAAAATAATCTTTTAAAAATGTAACAGGGAATAAGTCTTTTTAATGCAACTTAAAAGGCAACATTAAAATACACTATACTACCCAGATATCATTGCCCGAGTATAGTACTTAATAAACAGTTCATGCCCTGCATGTTTAACCCTCAACACCTGTGTGATTGGGGGTTGAAGGTTGGTTATGGCAAGTCTGCCGGCTGTGGGTGCGTTTGGAGAACAGGAGACACAGGTCTGGCAGAGGTGCCCAGCTGGGTTATCCGAGATTCATCACAGTCTCCATTCTCATCTAAAACTTAAAATGGATGTTAATCCATTGTCATTTAGATCTTGTAGTGCTGTAGATTCAGCATCAATAACAATGATCTATGATCCGCCGACATAACAACTTGCTGCCATAATGACAATGTCTCATTGCAACTTCCTTTGCAAAAAATAGTTCTCAAACAGCTGCTGAATGAAAACATAACTGGCAGGGGATGGTGGGTGATGTCATTGACCAAATAGCGTCATCACTATGATTTATCAATGATGTCCCCCAGAATCCTCATCAGCTTGTTGACAACAAATTGGTGGTAAGCTGTAATTTAGTTGCATTAGTGATATCAAGGCTAAATGAATAAGTTCCAGCTGCATAAGCCCGGGGTTCAGGCATGGATGAACTGTCAAGTCTGCCATTTTGTTAGCCTATTCTCCGTACTGAAGACAGACTAGGTTTGTGCCATACTCGTGTTCAACCCAACCTTAAGGCTCTGTTTCCACTACTGCGACTTATTTTGCGACTTGACACATGTCAAGTCGCATGACAAGTCAAAACCCATGTATTTCAATGGTCCCCGTTCTAATTGGTGCGACTCAAGACGCAGCGACTCCAAAAAAGGTTCTTGCACTACTTTGTTCCGTCTTCGGTGCGACTTGTTCTCCATAGAAAGGTATTAAGTCGCAATGCAGTCGTATGTACATGTCTGACACCGCGACTTTGTTGCCACTTCCACGGAAGTCTATGGAAGCACATGATCTCTGCTCCTCCCAAATACATCACTTCCTATATTGATGTATGTGAGTGTGGAAGACAGCAGGAAGCATGCCTAGGGCTAGAAAAAACAAGCGACAAGTGCATGACAATGAGGAAATTATTTGGCTTGTCAGACAACGTCCGGCAATATATGACCTCAGAGATCCAGGTTACAAAGATCATGCAAAGAAGGAGAGAGCATGGTTGGAAGTGGCTCGCATATATTATGAGACCTGGGACTCTTTATCAGCCACAGAACGTTCTTCAAAAAGTAAGTGGTTGATATATGCTGCTTAGCACTTTGCGCCTTGCACCTATTTAAATATTCTGCAACCAATGGGTGTGTGTTAACAATGTGCACTGTGTTTTCTTGGTGGGGACTGCTTCTCCTGCCAGGAGATCACAATGGTTTGGCAGGAGGGAATCCCCTGTCAACACTATCTGTGTTGATGGTGGAATTTATATAGTTACTTTCCTGTAACCTGTGGCTGCAGGAAAGTAAATCTGTGTGTGTGGGCCAGCAAATAATATTTGACCACGGTCCTAATAATATTAAATAATATTAAAGATGGCCCTGTCAACATCCTCCAGCACATGGCAAATTATGTAGGTGTCATGGGTAATATATTTAGCGGTTGTTTTAACACCATCCATATCAATTATGCAGCCTAGCAAATGAATGACCTATACGCAGTTACTAAAGTTTTTGTTTTTAATTTATTATTTGCTTTATATTTTGTAGTGCACTCATTACAAACTCGATGGAGAAGTCTCAAAGATTGCTACAACCGGTACTTACAAAAATTAAAAGAAGGAAGGAGTGGTTCTGGCTCAAAAAGATTAGCCCCATATGCCCATGCCGGGGATCTTGATTTTTTGAAACTAGTGTTGGAAATGCGAGAGTAAGTTATCAGCAGGCATATGTTATGAATTGCACACATCAAATTGTAATGCTTACTTAAAAAATATGTGATTTGTATTTCAGAACCCAAGCAAGCTGGGAAGACAGCACACAGGGTTTGGCAGCAGATGATGAGTCAGAGGAAGCTGCTGCTGCGGAGGAGCAAGAGCAATTCCAAGACAATGTTGACAAGGAACTGTTCGTAGATGAATCAAGGTCAACATCAAACTCAATGAATGAGGAGGATGCAGAACCAGGGCCTAGCAATGTCTCTAGGCCTTTGCGAAGATCTTCAAGGGGAAGTGCCTGGCCTGTGAAACCCATGTATAAAATTTTAGATGTAGTCAGTCAGATGTCCACTAAAATGGCTGAAAACCAGTGTGAAGACACAGCATTTCTCACTGTAATTTTAGGCATATGTAAACAGGTACCCCCTGAGAAAAAATATGCACTCAGGATTGCTTTGATGTCAACTGCTCAATCATTTGTGGGTGAGGGGCCAACAACATCATCAGCATATATGCAACCCCCCCTTCCCCAATATCCCCCTTATCAACAATACACTCACTTTCCAAGTACACAGTATGCTCCACCAATAAACCGTCCATACTGTGACCAGTATGGTAATATGCTGAATCCCTCAAGGCCACGCATGTTGCATCCAATTCCTGCCCCCACTACCTCTACCCTTGGCCCCCCAACCACTCACCAACTTAGGCAGCCTACATCCAGTCAGGTTCCGCCTTTTCTAGAAAGGAAATATTACCCTGGTCCATCAGTGGATTTCCCTGGACCAACCAATAGTTCAGTTTCCGGGACCACTGAAAACAAAACATACGAGCAATTGTAATTTTCGATTATTTTTGCTGTGGGTTTAAGACTTGTTGTATATTTTTTGGTTGGTTGAGGAGGCCAAAACAACAACTGTTGAATTTTTGAGTTCATGGAACTTATTTCTTTATTTTTGCCTTCTTGCAAAAAGAGTTGTCTTGTAAAAAAGATTCAGATTATTTATTTTATTTTTTTTATGACTTTTATTTTGGTGTTTTTCAAAGTGAAATATTTTATTATTTTAATATTTGTTGTGCTTGTTAAAAAGTAAAAAAATGGTGTAGTTCACCCAAACACATAAATAAAAAAAGTTGGTGCATTCTTGCACAAAATTCAGGAAAATAAAAATTATTCTGGTTACATTATGCATTTTCTGCTTATCCTTTTTTTTCCAATTTGTGGTAAAGACCTGTTATTCTGCATTTGGATGCAATGAAACATAACAGACATCTAAATAATATTACAATAAAATGCATGACATACATTATGCAATGGCATCCTGCTGCCAGGGGACAGAACCAGCAGCAGACATAAGAATAAGACGAGAATCCCTCACGCACAGTGGCACCATTGGTGGTGCCCCTACTGGCACTCCATTGTGCACCTTCGAGATCGTGCATGAGGGAATCTTCAAAAAGATAGCCATCACGAATTCTAACAAAATTATGAAGCACACATGCTGCTTTTACTGCAGATATTGCATTCTCAAGTTTTAAATTAATCGGTGTATGTAGCAAACGCCACTTGTTGGCTAAAATGCCAAATGAACATTCTACCATTCATCTTGCCCTCGTTAACCGGTAATTGAAGATTCGCTTCTCTTCACTCAGACACCTATTGGAATAAGGCCTTAATAGATGCTCACTGAGAGCAAAGGCCTCATCCCCAACATACACAAATGACATTGGCGGCCCATTTGTTCCTGGCAACGGACAGTCCTGTGGCAGGTCCAGACTTGCAACATTCTTCCAAACGATGATCTTTGGAAAATACTGGAGTCTGAGCTGCTGCCATATGATCCTATGTCTATACAGCTAAAACAATAATTGGCATCAGCAACTGCTAGTAATACAAAAGAAAAATATTTTTTGTAATTAAAGTATTTTGTTCCACTGCCGATGGGCATCACTACCCTCATATGTTTTTCGTCAATTGCCCCTAGACAATTTGGGAAATTGCAACGATCCCAGAAAACTTACGCTATCTTGCACCAATCTTCGAAAGTGGGCTTCTTCTGGACCAAATCCCTAAGGACATTCCAGATGTCTCTGCAGGTATCGTGGACAATATTGCTGACAGTAGTTTTGCCAACCAAAAACTCATAATGCAAACTTGCAAAGGAATGTCCAGTTGCCAGGTACCTAAAATGGAAAAGTACATACATTTTATGATAATGATACATATTTACACTAAGCTACTTCAATAAACTAAAAATAAATGAGCTAGGAAGGAGGTGCCTGAGGAAGTGAAGGAAGAAGAGGAGCAGGAGAAAGACACTGGTGATGTAGAGGCAAAGTTAAGATTGTAAAAACAATCTCACGCAAAATTACATGCTAGTATTTATTTTTTTACTTCATGTAAAGAGGATGAAAGAATGATGTGGATATCCAAATGCCACATAGAAGTTAAGAAGAAGAAACAGTAGGTATGAAAAGTTACCTCAATGTTATTATGAGTCTTTCAACAGCTGGAATACTCCCTCGGAAACTTGTGTTTTGTCGCTCTAGATGGCTAGAGAGCAAAGCCAACAATTCATCAAAACTGTAAAGAGAAAAAATATGGCTATTATCTACATTGACCATGTAAAAATCAAACATTTAAAAATCGAGTTCCATTTTTATAACAATTTGATCAGGTTATAGTTAACACTTCTAGCTATTCAAACCTAAAAATTCTAAAAAGAGTCATACTGACCAGGCATATACACATTTTCATAAATATATCTGGCAGCATTTGCAAGTTGACATCAAAAAATGTTCTCACCTTCTAATTGACATCCTTGTGTAGTTGAAGAATTTGTCTTCATGAGCACGGAGGTCGTTGTAAAGGACCCCAAACTGGCCTCTCACTTCCCTTTGGGCGATGATGGGATGGATCCAAAACCTATGCCTTCTCCTCCTCTGGTTATCCTCCTCTTCTTTATCTATAAATGCTGCTACAGCAGCCAAAATGACTGCTGACCCAACATATTGCATAGCCAACATGTTTGCTAACAAACATACAACACGTGACAACGAAAGAGGAAGGGGAAATAACTAAGCAGGATAAGGAATTACATCACTATGACTAAATCGTAGAACATCCAAGTCGCACAAAGTCGTTATTAAAGTCGCAACAAAACGCACCACAAATCGCATCGCAAAATCGCAGTGTAAATCGCGCGACTTTGGGGACGCACTAGTGGAAACATAGCCTAAAGCCCATTCCTAGTGACAGTCCAGTCTGACTGCTAGTAACCATGCACTGTGCTGACTGATAATTATCCAAAGAGATGCAGATCAACATTCCCATCTGCATGCAATGTACAATACTGGGACTGATCATGTATACCAGCCCACTTATGCCTCGGGAAGTAAAGGAGACTGCAATAGATGTGTTAGTTTCAACAGAAAAGAAACAGGAATAACACTAATTTGGTGATGCATGTAGTTTTGTTTTCTAAGTAAGTGGACAACCGTTAATCTAGCATGGTAGTGTGTTGTATTAAATATTATTGACAACCACATAATACCTTTTATTGTAAAACATTGTATACATTAATAAATAGTAAGGGGAATGACCAAAGGGGTTATAACGGTGCCAGAGAAAAATATAAAGGTGGAATATTGAAAATAAAATTGCAAAAATACTTTATTGAACAAATTTTAACATATACAAGAAAAACATAAATAAAATCTTAGATGCAGTTTTCACATCAATTGTACAATGTCAAATGCAGTGAAATGGGCCAGGTGGAGACGGCCTTCAAAATAGAAGCTCAGTTCCTACATGTTTCGCCAAGACATTGGCTTCATCAGGGAATAATTTGAGCCTGTTGCAATATTATTCCCTGATGAAGCCAATGTCTTGGCAAAACATGTAGGAACTGAGCTTCTATTTTGAAGGCCGTCTCCACCTGGCCCATTTCACTGCATTTGACATTGTACAATTGATGTGAAAACTGCATCTAAGATTTTATTTATGTTTTTCTTGTATATGTTAAAATTTGTTCAATAAAATATTTTTGCAATTTTATTTTCAATATTCCACCTTTATATTTTTCTCTGGCACCGTTATAATCCCTTTGGTCATTCCCCTTACTATTTATTATTTTTTTTGGGATGAGGTGCCGTATCTAATGTAACCTATCTAGCCATACCTCCATTTTTTTATTGTATACATTAATTTCCTAGCAATTCTAGGATGTCTGTTTGAAGAATAGATTTACTTTCAAGCATGAAGAAATATTATGCTAATCAAAGAGATACATTATATTTTTTCCAGATAAATTGATATACTTCTTCATTAAATCTTGGTTTGTCTGTTTATCCTGTATTAATTCTAGGCAATTGTCACACAGAAGTGATTTCAAAAGAGATATAATGTTCATATTTATTAAACCATAGTAACCTTGAGCAACTTCTATAGAGACGAATCGTTCAGACACTAAAAACTGACAGAGCATTTCTTTGAATTTGCCAAGTGTCTCCTCTATATAGAGATGACTTTTTCAATCATACAAAAAAACTAACTGAAAAATGTACATGTTGTATGATATAGGCAATCACTGTTTTATAATTGTGTTAGAATCCCTTTGTTCACTGCTCTCTTCTATTTGTATTTCCATGAGGAAATAAGACAATAGAGAAGGAATAACAACACTGGAGTACTGAAAGTTTCTTCAATTGGGGTACACATAAATACCTAATTTAGCTTTGTAATTATTTAGGTTTAAAACAGGTTTTATTTGCATATATATAACAATAAATAAACTGACAGCAGGTTTACCTTGGAGGTACACATGCTCCTTAACCACTTCAGCCCCGGAAGGATGTACCCCCTTCCTGACCAGAGCACTTTGTCACTGCGTCGCTTTAACTGCTAATTGCGCGGTCATGCAATGCTGTACCCAAACGAAATTTGTGTCCTTTTCTTCCCACAAATAGCGCTTTCTTTTGATGGTATTTGATCACCTCTGGGGTTTTTATTTTTTGCGCTATAAACGGAAAAAGACCGAAAATTTGGGAAAAAAATGATATTTTCTACTAAAAAATCCAATAAACTCAAATTTTAGTCATACATTTAGGCCAAAATATATTCGGCCACGTGTCTTTGGTAAAAAAAATGTCAATAAGCGTATATTTATTGGTTTGCGCAAAAGTTATAGTGTCTACAAACTAGGGTACATTTTCTGGAATTTACACAGCTTTTAGTTTATGACTGCCTATGTCATTTCTTGAGGTGCTAAAATGGCAGGGCAGTACAACCCCCCCCCCCCCCCAAATGACCCCATTTTGGAAAGTAGACACCCCAAGGAAATTGCTGAGAGGCATGTTGAGCCCATTGAATATTAATTGTTTTTGTCCCAAGTGATTGAATAATGACAAAAAAAAAATTACAAAAAGTTGATATATTGCTCACACAGGGTCATTTGGGGGGGGGGTTGTGCCACCTGGGCATTCCATGGCCTCCAAAACTGTGATAGGCAGTGAAGAGTGAAATCAAAAATTTAGGCCCTTAGAAAGCCTGAAGGCAGTGCTTGGTTTTCGGGGTCCCGTACGCAGCTAGGCTCCCAAAAAGTCTCACACATGTGGTATCCCCATACTCAGGAGAAGCAACAGAATGTATTTTGGGGTGTAATTTCACATATTCCCATGGCATGTTTGAGCAATATATCGTTTAGTGACAACTTTGTGCAAAAAAAAAATTATCCTTTTCCCGCAACTTGTGTCACAATATCATATATTCCATGGACTCTATATGCCTCTCAGCAAATAGCATGGGGTGTCTACTTTCCAAAATGGGGTCATTTGGGGGGGTTTTGAACTGTCCTGCCATTTTATGCACAACATTTAGAAGCTTATGTCACACATCACCCACTCTTCTAACCACTTGAAGACAAAGCCCTTTCTGCCTTTCTGACACTTTTTGTTTACATGAAAAAATTATTTTTTTTTGCAAGAAAATTACTTTGAACCCCCAAACATTATATATTTTTTTAAAGCAAATGCCCTACAGATTAAAATGGTGGGTGTTTAATTTTTTTTTTTTCACACAGTATTTGCGCAGCGATTTTTCAAACGCATTTTTTTTGGAAAAAACACACTTTTTCAAATTTTAATGCACTAAAACACACTATATTGCCCAAATGTTTGATGAAATAAAAAAGATGATCTTAGGCCGAGTACATGGATACCAAACATGACATGCTTTAAAATTGCGCACAAACGTGAAATGGCAACAAACTAAATACATTTTTAAAAGCCTTTAAAAGCCTTTACAGGTTACTACTTTAGATTTACAGAGGAGGTCTACCGCTAAAATTACTGCCCTCGATCTGACCTTCATGGTGATACCTCACATACATGGTGCAATTGCTGTTTACATTTGATGCCAGACCGACGCTTGCGTTCGCCTTTGCGTGAGAGCAGGGGGGGACAGGGGTGTTTTTTTTTTTTTTTATTCATTTTTTTTTAAATCATTTTTATTGTTATGATAATAATGATAGCAATAGGTAGTGACAGGTACTCTTTTTTGAAAAAACTGGGGTCTATTAGACCCTAGATCTCTCCTCTGCCCTCAAAGCATCTGACCACACCAAGATCGGTGTGATAAAATGCTTTCCCAATTTCCCAGTGGCGCTGTTTACATCTGGCGACATCTAAGTCATGAAATGCTCGTAGCTTCCGGTTTCTTAGGCCATAGAGATGTTTGGAGCCACTCTGGTCTCTGATCACTCTATGGTCAGCTGGCTGAATCACCGGCTGCATTCTCAGGTTCCCTGTTGGGACAGGAGAGCCAGAGAAAAACATGGAAGACGGTGGGGGGGTCATTCCCTCCCACTGCTTGTAAAAGCAGTCTAGAGGCTAATTAGCCGCTAGGATTGCTTTTACATGAAAGCCGACCGCTGGCTGAAAAGAATGATACCAAGATGATACCTAAACCCACAGGCATCATTCTGGTATAACCACTCAAAGTCCAGCAACATACCAGTACGTTGCTGGTCCTTGTTGGGCATATATTGTAAACTTTTTTTCATGCAGCCTGTGGGCTGAACAAAAAAAAGAAATTGATCGGTGGGTATGCCCACCATTAGAATACCTCCCTTCATCCACCCACTTCTAATGATGGGCATACATGCACCGTATATATATGCCGAAGCATGGGGGCATCCTCCCGCAAAAGTTAGGAGCAAATCGCTCCTCCGCCCTCTGCTGCCCCCACGCTTTGGCATATATGCTGAAGTATGTAACTGTGGTGGTGAAATCATCTCCGACAGCGCTGGAGTCACGGCTTTATGTATCGTGGGAGCAAACGCTGTTGCTGTCAAGATAAATAAATCCGCGCTGCAACTGAATGGCGTACCTGCTAAGCAAATGATGGTTAGCAATAAAACAAATTAACATTACAGTATAACAGTAAGACTTACCATACCTGCAAAGCAAATACAAAAAAAATAGTAAAAAATAAAACATTTAACGCAACCTGTGACTAAAATATATATATGCCGAAGCATGGGGGCATCCTCCCACAAAAGGCAGGAGCAAATCGCTCCTCCACCCACTGCTGCCCCCACGCTTCGGCATATATGCTGAAGTATGTAACTGTGGTGGTGAAATCACCTCCGACAGCGCTGGAGTCACGGCTTTATATATCGTGGGAGCAAACGCTGTTGCTGTCAAGATAAATAAATCTGCGCTGCAACTGAATGGCGTACCTGCTAAGCAAATGATGCTTAACAATAAAACAAAGTAACATTACAGTATAACAGTAAGACTTACCATACCTGCAAAGCAAATAAAAGAAAAAACATAGTAAAAAATAAAACATTTAACACAACCTGTGCCTAAAATATATATATGTCGAAGCATGGGGGCATCCTCCCACAAAAGGCAGGAGCAAATTGCCGCTCCACCCACTGCTGCCCCTACGCTTCGGCATATATGCTGAAGTATGTAACTGTGGTGGTGAAATCACCTCCGACAGCGCTGGAGTCACGGCTTTGTGTATCGTGGGAGCAAACGCTGTTGCTGTCAAGATAAATAAATCCGCTCTGCAGCTGAATGGCGTACCTGAAAACAAAAAATAGTTACCAACAAAACACAGTAAACAGTAAAGTACAATAAAATTGCATATCTGAAAAGCAAACATGGTAAAACATAATAACAATAAAACATTGCAGAATAGAATACAGTAAAAAAGATCAGAACAATAGAGAGAGAATAGAGAGAGAGAGAGAACACTAAAACGACAACTATTTTTTTTTTTTGTGTTTTTATATTATTTATTTATTTACACTTTTTTTAGTAACTTTAACTTTTGTAACTGGTACCAGGTTTGGGTCTCTCAGAATGTGATGGCATCTTGGGAGACCCTGTGAAAGTGTGTCCTAGTCTGTGCAGTGCTGTACCCTACGCTAATACTCAACTAGTGAATGGTAGCGTTCAAAACATTCACCAATGCATAGATCAGGATTGTCAGGACAGGAGGGACAATAATACCAGGTGTCACGCCTATATCCGCCCTTGCTGCAGACACGACATCTTCTTAGGGGTACTCGGGAGGACATAAGGAAAATGCCTCTCATGCAGCCGGCTTACTGCATTTGGTTGGGGAACGTGAGGTGGAGCACTGCCTGGAAACAGAAGGGCTCTGACGATCTCTTTCTGGAATTTAAGAAAGGATCCAGTCCGTCCTGAAGCTCTATATAGCACATGAGCATTCAGCAAAGTCAATTGAAATAAATAAACAGACACTTTCTTGTACCAGCGTCTGGCCTTACGGGCAACTAGGTACAGCGCCAACAACTGGTCATTGAGGTCCACCCCTCCCATATTTTGGTTATATTCGTGGACACAGAGGGGTTTCTCCACAACACCAGTCACCGTAGTAATTTGGACTGTCGTGTCTGCATGAAGGGAGGTAAGAACGAAAACATTCTTATTATCCTTCCACTTCATAGCGAGCAAGTTATTACACTGCAAGCAGGCTCTCTCCCCCAGCCTAAGATGGGAATCTACAAGCCGCTGGGGAAAGCCCCAGCAATTAGGTCGCACGGTGCCACATGCTCCAATCTGTTGATCAAAAAGGTGACTAAAAAGTGGCATGCTCATCTAATAATTGTCCACGTACAAGTTGTACCCCTTTCCGAATAAGGGTGACACCGAGTCCCATACAATCTTGCCAGCGCTTCCTATGTAGTCAGGGCAGTTTGTCGGCTCTACGTGACTATCTTTTCCCTCGTAAACCATAAAACTACATGTATAGCCTGTGGCCCTGTCACAGAGCTTATACATCTTGACCCCGCATCTGGCACGCTTGCTGGGAAGGTACTGTTTGAATGACAAGCAGCCAAAAAATTTAATCAGGGACTCATCAATGCAGACAACTTGATGGGGAGTAAACAAGTCTGCAAAACGTTGGTTGAAGTGGTTTACAAGGGGCCGAATTTTGTGGAGCCGATCGTATTCAGGGTCTCCATGAGGATGACAGAGTTCATTGTTGTTGAAGTGCATGAACCGCAAAATCTGCTCGTATCGTGCCCTGGTCATGGAGGCAGAGAACAAGGTCATATGGTGAATTGGGTCAGTGGACCAATATGACCGCAACTCACTCTTTTTGGTTATGCCCATGTTGAGGGAAAGGCCCAGAAAGATCTTAAATTCGGAGACCGTAATTGGTCTCCAATCTCTGGCAAGGGAGGACTGGGAAATAGTGGCGGTGTGTTGACCAGCATATAAATTGCTTTGGTCCACAATAGATCTATAGAGATCTTCGGTGAAAAACAGCGAATAAAAATCCAGTGGCGTAAAATCAACTGTTTCCACCTGAATTCCGGGTTGGCCAGTGAATGGGGAAGTACGGGTGCTGCAGAAGTGGTGGGTTCCCAATTCGGATTGGCGAATGCAGCAGGAAGGGCACTATGGGCATGACGGGCCTGTGTTCATCTTCTTGGTGGCAGCGGGACACTACTAGTGCTTGCCACCTCGCCAGCTTGAACTGCACTTATGGGACTCGCCACGTCACCACGTGATACTGCAGTGCTGGATGTAAGACCAGGGTGTACTAGGCCGCTGGTGCTTGCCACTTCACCAGAAGGAATAGCGGCACTAGTACTGCTCTGCTCCATATGAGGGACCTGCGGTTCTTGCACATCAAGGACAGAAGAAGAAGTTTGGGGTCTGGTATGCCTGACCACAACTCCATCGTCAGAGCTATCTGTCATGGAGCCACTGTCCTCTACAGGATCGTATTCTGAGCCTGAATCTGACAGATGAGTGACTTCCTCTTCACTATCTATCATGCTCAGAAATGTGTAGGCCTCTTCACTAGTGTACCTTCGATTTGCCATTTTGGGCTTTAAATTTAGGGGTACACTAGTGAGACTCACAGGCAAAAAAGTTCCTGACTGTTAGTGACTGATTCAAAACGCTACCAAAAAACTGTTAGCGATCGCAGGGATCAGGCCTGACTCTGCGAACGCTGCAGTTATGTGTGCTTAGTGTTTTGTAAGTGTCAGTGATCGTTCGATACTGCACTTGGGTGGGCTAGGCAGGGCTGGGCTGAGGGGCAAAACCAGGTGCTAGCAGGTATCTGGGCTGATCCCACTAACACTGTGTTTATGGGAACCCTAAACTGCTGGGGACGCTAGTATAGATCTGATCAGATCAGATATTGATCCGTTCAGATACTATAGCACTAAGGGAGGTGTATGCTGCGTGCGTGGGTGTTAGCGGTACTGGCGATAACCTGACGCTGCCTGGGGTGACGCAGACCTTATCTGACCCTAAAAACAAAACTTATATCACCGCCGGGCAATTAGGGGGTTAAACCTTTTTTAGGTAATAAACGGCAGGTGCCCTAAAACTATAATAAATTATAATAAACAAACTAACTAACCAGCGTCACCCGTAACAGTTATACGGTGATCACTGGTGAAAGGGTTAACTAGAGGCAATCAGGGGGTTAAAACCTTTAGTAGGTAGTATATGGGGGTCCCTGTCACTGGCGGCAAACCTATATACTTACCTCCCTAACTAGCGTCACCTATGTCACTAATACAGCGATCAGAAAAACGTTCGCTTAGTGACACTGGCGACGGGGGGTGATCAAGGAGTTAACCTTTATTAGGGGGTTAGGGGGGTACCCTAGACCTAACGGGGGTACCCCAGACCTAAAGGGGGCTAACCCTAACTGCCCTAACACTTATAACTGTCACAAACTGACACCAATGCAAAAAAAAACTGCCATTGGTGTCACTGTGACAGGGGGTACAGGGGGGTGATCGGGGGGTGACTGGGGGATGAAAAGTGTGCCTGCGTGTTCTACTGTAAGAGTAGTGTTGTGCAAACTCACATTGATGTCTTCTCTCCTCGGCGTCGGAATGAAAAGACCGGCTCGAGGAGAGATGACATCACTTCCTCCGCCTCTGTTTACATTACAGAGGCAGAGGAATGATCTCATTGGCTGGGAGCGATTGCGAGGGGGTGGCCATGAATGGATGGCCTCCCCCTCACCTCTGATCGCCGGAGGAGTAATGCTGACCGCCTCGGGCACTGGGGAGTCCGATTGGTACGTGATTCTGCCTACCCGTGCCATTCTGCCAACGTATATCGTCGTGAGGCGGTCGGCAAGTCGTTAAAGGTACAACCATATCACATGAAAAACCCAGACTCACTGAAGGTAGATGAAGATTCATGTGTGTCAGTGCCAAATCAAGCAAAGAACAACTTCAGCTCCATCCATGGGCTATAATATGACATACTGCCATAATATCTCAATCTCCCTAATACCATATTATGGACACTAGATGGAGCTGGTAATCATAGGAAATAAACATATTAGGCAAATTATGGCCATTATTCATGAGAGCTGTGTGAATGCTTGAGACATTCGCATAGCAATGTTTTTTGTTTTTTTTTACATGGACCACTTAGTATATCTAAAGGCAATTTTTTTTTAAATGTAATAGGAAAGGGCGAGAACCCATGTCAGATTTCTATTGCTGTCTGTGTCCCCACTAGGGAAATTCACCCCGTTCTATTTGCCCTAATATTTCATAAATGTTACAAGGACAAAATAAGAAAAGAAATCCAAAGATCTGAGTTGTCACCAGAACAGGAACAGAGGGGAAATCTTCCAATTGAGTCGATTGTTCTGATGGCAGCTGTCTAAGAGGGGATTTTCCTCACTCAGTACTTTGCATTTCATGTTATGTCTACAAGACAATAATAAAGAGAACCTCCCCAATGGGGCCTACATTGCCAAAAAAAGGCTGACTATTGTTTAACTCCATCCTACTCCATCCAAATATTACAAAAATGGTTTTAGATTTAACTCCCTTGCCTGAACCCAATTAACACCTTACCTAAACCTTTAAGTACTGCCTAATTTATAACCTCCACTAAAATTTAACTACAATCCCATGCTTTAATACTCACCCCTGAAACTGTAATGCCCTGTATACGCGAGCGGAATTTCCATCGGAAAAATCTTGGATTGGAATTCTCTGAACTTTCGACCATCAAGAATGTGGTGATGTACAACACTATGATGAGCCGAAAAAATGAAGTTCAATGCTTCCGAGCATGCCTCAAATTGTTTCCGAGCATGCCTGGTTTTTTGCACATCGGAATTGCATACAGACAAACGGAATTTCCGATAGGAACTTTTTCTGACGGAAAAATAGAGCTGGCAGAAATTCCACCAGCAAAAGTCCGATGGAGCATACACACGGTAGGAATTTCCAACCAAAAGCTCACATCGGACTTTTGCTGGCGGAATTTCCAATCATGTATACGGGGCATAACACTTTCACTCACCTTTAACTGCCACATTCCTAACACTAAGCATCATCCCTAAATGAGCCTTTTTACTTGTCCAATAACTAACATCAAACATTATAGTAAATAGAGCTTGCTGTGTTATTTTTACAGCAGTCCAAATAATGCAAACTTTAATAAATTAAACACAGTTCAGAGCAGCTTTATAATAGTTCAACATATCAAAAATAATTGAATTAACACTTTAAATAGGCCCCTTATTGACCAACTATGACTGGGTAGAAAATTGAAACCCAAAGCAGGGTTTCTATGTTCTTTGCATGCAAAACTTTTTTATGAATATGAATTGAGTTGACTATCGTAAATCTTCTACCAAGCTCATATTGTTGTCTGTACACCAGTTAAAGAGATCCATTTTCAACATTTGCTTGTGCCCATCACATATCAGCTAAGCTGAGCATTTTAATTTTCCTTAAACTTATAGTGTAAATTAAAAAGTCTTCATCATTTTTTCCATCTTGAAAAAAAGCAGTGGGATAAGTGAAATTTCACAGATGTAAAATGAATTTTTCAGCAATTTTGTGTTTTTTTTTAAGTATGCAATAGGTTTTAAATCTCCAAATGTTTTAAAACATCAAAAAAGTCCCCCATTACTCTCATTATTCTATGTTTTTTTCCACCAAAAAGAAAAAGCACAGTTGTAAAAAAAAACATACCCCTAAATATACAGTGAGTACAATTTTGTTTTGCAAATATCACCTAAGCTACTCAAACTAAGCTGAGAGTTTCACTTCTGTGAAATTTAACAAATGCATATTCTTAATTATAATTTTTTTTTTGCTAAATAAAGTTCACCAAAATTATTCTCTGTATATCTAGTGATCATTGTCACTGGGACAGAAAATAAGGGGAAATCAAACATTTTATGATTTTAACTGGAAAAGGAGTAGAAGGATAATCTTCCATTGGAGACCCCTGTTCTGGTGGCCTAGGATTTTCATTTACTTTACTAAACTTTCCCTAATGGTCACACAGAGTATAATAAAACATGCAAAAAGGTAGCAATCATTTTTTCAGAACATCTAAAGCCATTTTTTCCCTAGAATTTCATTTTAATTGGAATATTCCCTGCATAGTATAACTGTTGCAATAAGTGTTTCAGTCTGTTGCCTAGATTTTATACATTTTTTGTATAGATGCTCCAATTAAGATCTGTGCAAAACCAGGTCAGACTGTTATTTGATTGATCTTTAACCACCTGCCGACCCGCTCATGCTGACATACGTCGGCAAAGTGGCATGTTCCCACAAAACGCGGGTGGCTGCGGGTGGCTGTCAGGGGAGAGGAGACAGATTGTTTGTTCCTAGAAAGTAGGAACAGCAATATGTCTCCTCCCCTAGTCAGTCCCATTCCCCCACTGTAAGAAACACTCATGATGGAACACATTTAACCCCCCTGATCACCCCCTAGTGTTAACCCCTTCCCTACCAGTGACATTTACACAGTAATCAGTGCATTTTTATAGCACTGATCACTGTATAAATGTCAGTGGTCCCAAAAATGTGTCAAAAGTGTCCGATCTGTCTGCCGCAATGTTGCAGTACCACTAAAAACTGCAGATCACTGCCATTACTAGTAAAAAAATAATAATAATAAAAATGCAATAAATCTTTCCCATAGTTTGTAGACGCTATAATTTTGGGAAAAGCAATCAATATGCACTTATTGCGATTTTTTTTTTTTTTTTTACCAAAAATATGTAGAAGAATATATATATTGGCCTAAACTGATGAAGAAATTAATTTTTTAAAAACATTTTTTGGGATGTTTATTATAGCAAAAAGTAAAAAATATAGTTTTTTTTTCAAAATTGTCACTTTTGTTTATGTTTATTTTTTGTTTATAGCGCAAAAAATAAAAAATGCAGAGGTGATAAAATACCACCAAAAGAAAGCTCTATTTGTGGGTAAAAAAAGGATGTCAAATTTGTTTGGGTACGGCATCGCACGACCGCAAAGTTGTCAGTTAAAGTGGTGCAGTGCCGTATCGCAAAAAATGGCCTGGTCATTAAGCGGGAAAATCTTCCGGTCTGTAAGTGTTTAAGCATCCAAGTAGATTCAAATATTAAGTTTTGTGTTTTTAAGCGTGTATTCTTTAAGTCATATCATATATGCCAAAACAGTGTAAAGATTAATGTTCTGCATTTTTTTATTCCTACTTTATTATGTGCTGCAGTTCTTGGATATAAAGTTCAGTAAATAAATTGGGCTGAAAAGAAAAGTTAATTCATTCTGTAAAATGAAAACTATTATAATTTATTTTTTTTTTCAGCTGTACATATGCACCAGAAAACACAGTTATTATATTTTAAATGTAAATAACAGTATTATTTTTACAGCACGAACATGTGGCTCAAATCTTCAAGGACCATCTGGCATTATAACCTCACCTAACTATCCAGTTCAGTATGAAGACAACGCACATTGTGTTTGGGTGATAACAAGCATAAACCCTGATAAGGTATGATGTATTGTTTTTGATGATTTGTTTATGATGTATAAGTTATACCGCAGTAATCTATGCCCGATGTTCTACCATTTATATTACTAACCATTCCAACATGGTAACATTCCCTATCCCTAAGTTAGTAATTCTTTCCTCTACAACTTTATTGATGTAGTCTATAACTTATCAATCAATCAATCACACAATCAATCGATAAATATACTTTTAAGGACATAAATCCACAACAGTATTGCAAGGTTTAAAGTTGAAATGTGTAATAAACTTAATTTAACTTTTCTCAAGATGCAAAAAATAAATCTAATCCCAATTTATACAAAATCAAAAATCATATACCATGATAATAGAGACAAATAAATAGATAAATCAATATACACCTGAATATGAACAGGAATTAACAACCGCGTGATAAAGTAGATTCATATAGTGTGTACAATCAGAGCTATAATACTCCACAAAATACCAGTGATGAAAACACGAGAATAGACAAATTTTATCAGCAAAAGAAAAAGGGGAAATATAGGAATCATAACAACTTACACAAAGCTGAACAGAGAGAAAGTTGAAAGAGCAGTGATGATAAACAAGGCAAACAAAGTAGATTAATTTAACTTGGGGCTGGCCTGTTACCTCATCAGGACCACTGCGAACTCTGTCTACTCATATATTGAAAGTTTGAGATATGAGATTTAGAAATCCAAATGTATGCCTGTTCCAAAAACAGTATGTGAAAAATATAATATCTATAAGAATTACTGGTAGGTTACTTGTCTAAATTGGCCCTAGTGTGTGTATGTACTGTATCTATAAAGTATATGTGAGGTATAGGACCTTAAATTGTAGACTCCTTGAGGGCAGGGACAGATATGAATGATAAGGTGCTGCATAAATTGTTGATGCTGCCTAAATTGTCAGCACTGTATGTAAAATTACTAAATTAAATAATATAAAAATTCATGTAGGTGAATATTACAAACTGATCCAGGTAAATACATGCTTAGAATGTTTCCAGGCTAAATGATAGAAAAACATACCCTACTATTGAGTCTTAATGCTTAAAATTTTTTTTAAAATAGGTGGAAAATGTCCTACACCCCAACATTGAACCATTATAAACCTTTTTTTCACTCCTGAACATTGAGACTCTCCTGACAAACCCCTTGTATTGTTGTTGTGTAATAATATTAATAAGCAATATTTTAATGCTTTGTTATTACTGTCCAATTTTGTAAGCTCCTAGTTATCAAAAACATTGAAAAATGAAACTATAAAATAACCAATTTGCATTGATGCTTTGTACTTCTATCCTGCTGAGGTTTTGAATCTGTGTTTGTGTAATTTATGTGTTTTGTGCTGTATAAATATATAGTATCAGTTTTATCTTGTAGTGCTGGGTTTTGAAAAGACACTAGTAGTAGCAGATGGCACCAAAATTAATGCAGTTTTTGTTAGTGTTCTTGCTACATTGACACCTCACAATATCTACCTATGTCAGAGGCGAAGAAGTTGTATAATTAAAAGTGGGATGATTTTAATTATGTTAGGAAGCAAGCATAATATATAAAAGTTATTGCTGAAAATAAATTTCTGTTCAAAATCCTCCAAATATATTCATGCTATGATGCATTGTGCAATTACACAAAATTGCAAGTGAAGCGTTGGAAATGACTTTTATGTCATTAAGCTGCTGACACTTGAACACAAATTTGCTAAGCTTCATTAAATCCACAGCCTTTTGTAAGTTTACAACTTATTTCCAAAGACAATTAAAGGAAAACATAACAAATCTATACTTACCTTATATAAGTAAGACTGACGCCTCATGGGCGGCTTCCCAGCCATGCCTGAAAATGCCACAAAGCTCTTGTTATCTGTATATGTTAGGACCATGTTGGTCACACTGGTTAAACAGCGTTTATTTTCAGTAGGCCTATAAATTCACTGTAATTGTTGCATATATTAAAGCTGAACTGCAGGAAGATATAATGAACACAATTTTATCCTATTAAGTATGAATCAAAACACATTAAAGCTACACTCCAGGCAGATATAAAATACCCAAATTAATGCAGCTCTGTATTCATTATTATATCATTGACTGTATAAGCTGTGCATCTAGTGTAAATGTCTGAATGTGACTTGGTATCAGCAATCCTCTATACAATCCTTTGTACAGCAGCGCTGAGAGACTAAGAGAGGGAAGAATAGCACTTGGGGACAATCAGGGGTCACGCATGCAAATGTGATGACAAAAAACGTGTTGATAGAAGAGAACAGAAGGATAGCCTCGTTAGTCTGCTATTGCTTTTTCATTATCCAGTCAGAAGACTGAAAGGTGGAAAGAGGACATTGCATTCCTTAACCGTATTATTGGACGGTGTCATCTAACTGCTGTGTGAGGCAGCTGTGTAAATTTGAGGATAAACAAAAATACAGATAAAACATTTCCTTTGTATATGTTTTATCTGTGTATTTAGCTATTTATCTGGAGTTCAGCTTTGTATTTTAACATTGAACTAGCATACATAACTACCAAATCTGTATAGATATTAGCTTACTGTAATGTCCCACACAGCAGCACTCTGACAGATTAACAGAAGAAATTTAGCAGTCAAGAAAAATCTCATGCGCAACATTTGAGTTATAATAGTGGAGAACACAAAGACGATCAAGTCACAGGGATGATTGTCCAGTCAAAGGCTGGGTGGTTTCTGTTCCGTGCTGCATTGTTCAGTTGCAGTTTAATCCATAGGAAGACCAAGAACTAGGGATAAGTGGAGGAATTTTGGCTAAATATATTTTACCTAAAAAAAATATCAATTTCACCTTGACTAAAATGCCACCAAAATCAGTCCCAAATTGTGTCATGAAAACTGCTTAGGCAAATTTTCCTTTTTTTTCTAACAAAGCTAGATTGTTTGTTTTTTTCAAACAATCTTTGCCTGTGTCATGGTGGACTGCCACATGCAGTCCAGGCAAAGCTCACTAGCCAGTAGTCACTACCCAGAGTAAAGGTAGATGGATAGTTAAAGATAGTTTGCGCAGTCAAATGCCATCTGTAGCAAACTTATCAGGATGATGCTTCGCTTACCACATAACTTGTTGATTGGGCAAGGCTGCCCCATTTGGAATCTATATGGACAAGTATTGAAGAGTTCAAAAGCCTTCCCTAATAAAGAGGAACCCTCTGAACAAAAGCTAATGCCAAACTTCAGCTTAAGAAAAGCTGGCCAAAGATGGATAGCATTTCAAACAAAAGTTCTTAGGAAAATTCTCACTAAAATTCTCAGGACATTCTCAGAATATTTGAATGCCATTCAAAAGATTTTGTTTGCTTTTAACATTTGATTTTGGAATGAATAGACTTTACTGAATATAACCACATACACTGTTAGAATCATTCGTTCAAGAAAAATTTTCAAATTTTCTTGTCACTGGGGTCAAAAATGAAAGTCAATTTGACCTACTAATGATTAGAAAAATGAACAAACTTTCTTAGAATATTTATTTCCTAAGGATTTTCCTCCAAAATGTTATTAATCTACTGTGCCTTGCAAAAGTATTCACCCCCTTGGCATTTTTTGTTTTGTTGCCTCACAACCTGGAAGTTTATTGTGAAGCAAACATCAAATAGGACAAAATTACAAAAAAAGTCAATGTGCATAACTATTCACCCCTTAAAGTCAGTACTTTGTAGAGTCACCTTTTGCAGCTATCACAGCTCCAAGTCACTTTGGATAAGTCTCTATGAGCTTGCCACATCTTACCACTGGGATTTTTGCCCATTCCTCCTTGCAAAACTGCTCCAGATCCTTCAAGTTGGATGGTTTGCACTTGTGAATAACAATCTTTAAGTCTGACCACAGATTTTCTATTGGATTGAGGTCTGGGCTTTGACTAGACCATTCCAACACATTTACATGTTTCCCCTTAAACCACTACTTAAGTGTTGCTTTAGCAGTGTGTTTGGGGTCATTGTCCTGCTGGAAGGTGAACTTCCATCCTATCCTCAAATCACACACAGAGTGGTACAGGTTTTGCTCAAGAATACCCCTGTATTTAGCACATCCATCTTTCCCTCAACTCTGACCAGTTTCCAAGTCCCAACTGCTGAAAAACACCCCCACATCATGATGCTGGCACCACCATGTTTCACTGTGGGGATGGTGTTCTTTGGGTGATGTGATGTGTTGGGTTTGCGCCAGACATAGCGTTTTCTTTGATGGCCAAAAAGTTAAATTTTAGTCTCATCAGACCAGAGCACCTTCCTCCATACATTTTGCAAATCTCCCACCTGCCTTTTTGCAAACTCAAAACATGCCATTTTGTTTTTTGCTGAAAGTAATGGCTTTCTTCTGGTCACTCTGCCATAAAGCCCAACTCTGTGGAGCGTATGGCTTATTGTTGTCCTATGTACAGATACTCCAGTCTCTGCTGTGGAACTTCAGCTCCTCCAGGGTTACCTTAGGTCTCTGTGCTGCCTCTCTGATTAATGCCCTCCTTGCTCGATCCGTGAGTTTTGGCATGTGGCCGTCACTTGGCAGGTTTGCTGTTGTGCCATATTCTTTCCATTTAGTTATAATAGATTTCATAGTGCTCCTAGGGATCATCAAATATTTGGATATTTTTTTATAACCTAACCCTGACTTGTACTTCTCAACAACATTGTCCCTTACTTTTTTGGAGAGTTATTTGGTCTTCATGGCAGTGTTTGGTTAGTGGTGCCTCTTGCTTAGGTGTTGCAGCCTCTGGGGCCTTTCAAAAGGTGTGTATATGTAATGACATATCATGTGACACTTAGATTGCACACAGGTGGACATAATTTCACTAATTATGTGACTTCTGAAGGTAATTGGTTGCACCGGAGCTTTTTATGGGCTTCATAACAAAGTGGGTGAATACAAACGCACATGCCAATTATCATTTTTTTATTTCTGAAAAATAGTTTTATGTATATATTTTTCTAATTTTACTTCACCAACTTAGACTATTGTGTTCTTATTCATAACACATAATTCAGATTAAAAAAAAACATTGAACTAAAGGCTGTAATGTAACAAATAGGTAAAAAGCCAAGGGGGTGAATACGTTTGCAAGGCACTGTATGGCCAGCTTAGAATTGATGTGCATCAGGAGAAATATGAACCTGCAGAGGCTGACTCGGGCCCACTGGTGGTGTTTGCAAAACAAAGGAAATCCTCCCATATTTAACAGTCTCATAGTTACAGTCAAGTAAAAAAAGACACAAGTCCATCTAGTTCAACCAATAGAAAAAAAAAAAAAACAAACAAGTGAACATAATGAATGAAAAACCTTCATATACAAAACACAATGACCAGGTGCGTGTGCGGAAACCCAAGATAGTGGACGCATAATCCCACAGCTCCAGGAGGGAGGGGCCAAGAGCGTTAGCGAGGGACTCAAGAGGAGGATCAGGGCTGCTCTCTGCAAAACCACTGCACAGAGCAGGTGAGCATGAGGTGTTCATTTTTTTTAGAAAGCCTTCAATATTACTTTAACCAGTTCCCGACCATGTCACGATTAGGGATGAGCCGAACACCCCCCGGTTCGGTTCGCACCAGAACCTGCGAACGGACCGAAAGTTCGCACGAACGTTAGAACCCCATTGACGTCTATGGGACTCGAACGTTCGAAATCAAAAGTGCTCATTTTAAAGGCTAATTTGCATGGTATTGTCCTAAAAAGGGTTTGGGGACCCGGGTCCTACCCCAGGGGACATGTATCAATGCAAAAAAAACTTTTAAAAACGGCCGTTTTTTCGGGAGCAGTGATTTTAATGATGCTTAAAGTAAAAAAAAAAAAGTGAAATATTCCTTTAAATATCGTACCTGAGGGGTGTCTATAGTATGCCTGTAAAGTGACGCGTGTTTCCCGTGTTTAGAACAGTCCCTGCACCAAATGTCATTTTTAAAGGAAAAAATCTCATTTAAAACTGCTTGCGGGTTTAATGTAATGTCGGGTCCTGGCAATATGGATGAAAATCAGTGAGACAAACGGCATGGGTACCCCCCAGTCCATTACCAGGCCCTTTGGATCTTGTATGGATATTAAGGGGAACCCCGCACCCAAATTAAAATAAGGAAAGGTGTGGGGCCACCAGGCCCTATATACTCTGAACAGCAGTATACAGGCTGTAGGTTTGTTGTTAAGTAGAATCTCTTTGTAATTTTGAACGGGTACATTTTTAACGTGTTTAGCTCCAGCCAAAAAATCTTTTTTAAGCTTTTTGGAAAACATAGGGAAGGGTTATCACCCCTGTGACATTTGTTTTGCTGTCTTTCCTCCTCTTCAGAAGATTTCACCTCACTTTTTGTCCCAATGGATTGGAAAGCATCAGTGGAAAGGAGAAATGTTTTTCCAATATTAACTCTTACAGGAGAGAATTTCCCTTCCTAGGGGTAGATTTATTCTCACTTCCTGTTGTCTCCTTCCGTTTGCAAGTAGGAGTCGTTTGTAAGTTAGTTGTTTGAAAGTAGGGTCCTGCCCTATATACTCAGCAGAAATTTGGGCCTTAGGTGTTGCTGTGGCCACAACACTGTAAGCCCTCACAGGGCTCTGCTGTGAAATATTAGATCAAGAATTGTAATTACATGCACCTGTTGAACAGGAGCTGAAAAATTAGGCCTTAGGCACTGGTGCTGGTGCCACAACACTGCAACCCCTCACAGACACTCTAGTTGGAATGCAGGAACGAGCCCTGCTGCAAAGTATTGCATCAAAAATTGTAATTACACGCCCCTGTTAAACAAGGGCTGAAAAATTGGGCCTTAGGCACTGGTGCTGGTGCCACAACACTGCAACCCCTCACAGACACTCTAGTTGGAATGCAGGAACGAGCCCTGCTGCAAAGTATTACATCAAAAATCGTAATTACACGCCCCTGTTAAACAGGGGCTGAAAAATTGTGCCTTAGGCACTGGTGGTGGCACCCAGAACCAAAAATGTTCTTACAAGCTATCAGCGTGATGATTGAGGAGGAAGAGGATAATTACTCAGGGATAGTCACTCAGCATCAGCATAGGCAGTCTTTGAAGGGATCTGAGATTTCAAAAAAAATTATTCGGTTACATCAGCATCAGGTGCTTGGTAGCTGGTGGTGATCCAAGACTCATTCATTTTTATGAAGGTCAGTCGATCGACCGAGTCAGTGGACAGACGCACCCTGTGATCGGTTACCACGCCTCCAGCAGCACTGAATGTGCATTCCGAAAGAACGCTGGATGCAGGACAGGCCAGTAGCTCAATTGCATACTGTGCAAGCTCTGGCCAGTGATCCATCCTCAAGACCCAGTAACCCAGAGGATTTTTGGTGGGAAAGGTGTCCAAGTCTGATCTTGCCCCTAGGTATTCCTGCACCATGTAAAACAGACGCTGGCGATGGTTGCTGGAACCGATCATACCTTGGGGCTGCGGACCAAAAAATTGTCTGAACGCATCGGTCAGACGGCCACCTTCTCCACCGCTCCTTCTTTGACTGACCGAAGCCTCAGCAACACGTTGTCCAGAAACAGGAGTTTGTAACCTCCCAGTCTCTGGGAACGCATTGCACAGACCTTTCTGCAAGGCCTCCCGAAGATGTTTCATCCTCTGCTCCCTCTGCGATGGCAAGATAAGGTCCGCAACCTTACCCTTGTAACGTGGATCAAGGAGGGTTGCCAGCCAGTATTGGTCCTTCTCCTTGATACCACGAATACGAGGATCCTTACGCAGGCTTTGCAGGATCAGGGAGGCCATGCAGCGTAGGTTTGCTGAGGCATTCGGTCCGGAGTCCTCTGGGTCACTAAGGACGACATGGTCCGCAGCCACCTCCTCCCAGCCACGTACAAGTCCATGTGTTTCTTGGGACTGATCCCTTAAAGACTGCTGCTGATGCTGAGTGCCAGGCTCCACCTCCATACTGACACAATCTTCCTCCTCCTCCTCCTCCTCCTCTTCCTCCTCGTCCTCTTCCTGTGTGATCGGCGGGCACGCAGGAACACTGTCTGGATAAAGGGGGCCTTGAGAGCTAAGGAAGTCCTCCTCTTCCTGCCTCTGTTCTGCCTCAAGTGCCCTGTCCATTATTCCACGCAGCGTGTGCTCCAACAGGTGGAAAAGGGGGACAGTGTCACTGATGCATGCACTGTCACTGCTCACCATCCTCGTGGCCTCCTCAAATGGTGACAGGACAGTGCATGCATCCCTGATCATGGCCCACTGGCGTGGGGAAAAAAAACCAAGCTCCCCTGACCCTGTCCTGGTGCCATAGTCGCACAGGTACTCATTGATGGCCCTCTGCTGCGTGTGCAGCCGCTGCAGCATGGCCAACGTTGAGTTCCACCTGGTGGGCATGTCACAGATTAGGCGGTTCTTGGGCAGGTTAAACTCCTTTTGGAGGTCCGTCAGCCGAGCACTGGCATTATATGACCGGCGGAAATGCACACAGACTTTCCTGGCCTGCCTCAGGACATCCTGTAAGCCCGGGTACCTGCCCAAGAACCGCTGCACCACCAAGTTAAGGACGTGAGCCAAACAGGGCACATGGGTCATTTGTCCCTGTCGGAGGGCAGAGAGGAGGTTGGTGCCATTGTCGCAAACCACCATTCCTGCCTTAAGTTGGCGTGGCGTCAACCACCTCTGAACCTGCCCCTGCAGAGCTGACAGAACCTCTGCCCCAGTGTGGCTCCTGTCCCCCAAGCACACCAGCTCAAGCACCGCATGGCATCTTTTGGCCTGCGTACTTGCGTAGCCCCTTGAATGACTACGGAGCACCGCTGGTTCCGAGGAAGAGGCCATGGAGGAAGAAGAAGAGGAGGGGGTGGAGGAGAGAGGTGTGTCACAATCATTAGCATTTTGGAGGCTTGGTGGCGGAACAACCTCCAACACTACTGCACCTTGTCCTGCATCCTTCCCAGCTGCCAGCAGAGTCACCCAATGCGCCGTGAAACTTAGGTAACGTCCCTGTCCATGCCTGCTGGACCATGAGTCAGCGGTAATATGCACCTTACCGCTGACCGCCCTGTCCAGCGAGGCATGGACATTGCCTTCCACATGCTGGTAGAGAGCCGGAATCGCCTTCCGTGAGAAAAAGTGGCGTTTGGGTACCTGCCACTGAGGAACCGCACATTCCACAAACTCACAGAAGGGGGCAGAGTCTACCAACTGAAAAGGCAGCAGTTGAAGTGCTAGCAATTTTGCCAAGCTAGCATTCAACCGTTGGGCATGTGGATGGCTGGGAGCAAACTTCTTTCGGCGGTGCAGCAGCTGGGGCAGGGAAATTTGCCTGGTACAATCTGACGTCGGTGTACCAAAATCAGATTGCCCACAAGTACGTGGCTGTGACACACCTAATTCTACACCTTCATTCCTCTCAGTGCAGGTCTCAGAGAGGACTGAAGGTCTAGTGGGGTTGGAAATCTCAGCTGATGAGGAGCAAGCAGAGGTCCTCTTTGTTCTTTGGTGTGGGTCTTTTAGATACGCTTGCCAACGAACTGCATGGCAGGTCAACATATGTCTGGTCAAGCATGTGGTACCCAAGCGGGAGATGTTTTGGCCACGCGAGATACGCTTGAGACATATGTTGCAAATAGCAGCGGTGCGATCTGATGCACTCGTCTCAAAAAAGGCCCACACCAAAGAACTTTTTGAATAACGCGCAGAGACTGCAGCGCCCTGCACATGTGGAGCTTTGGGGTGTGATGCAGTCAATGTGCTGCCCTTAGGCTGGCCCCTGGAGGGCATCCTGCCTCGTTGGTGATGTGCCGCCTCCTCCTCCTCCTCCTCCTCCTCTCTCCTATCAGGCACCCACGTTGAGTCAGTGACCTCATCATCCCCTCCCTCCTCATCACTGGAGCAAACCTGGCAGTATGCTGCAGCAGGGGGAGTATGACTGCCAGATTGCTGTCCTTCTTGGGCACCCCCTCTGTCCGTGCTCGTGTTACTGCCTTCATCGAGCTCAGTATCATCATCAGAGCCTTCCAAACGCTGGGCATCCTCCTGGAGCATGTACCCAACACTGTGGTCAAACAGTTCGAGGGACTCCTCAGGAGGACATGGTGGGGCTAGGGAAGGAGTCACTGATGACATTGAGCCGAGGGAAGAGGCCGCTGCTTTGCCAGACAAAGTACCCTGGGCATGGGTGAGAGAGGATGAGGAGGATGAGGACGGCTTGGTCATCCACTCGACCAAGTCTTCCGCATGTTGCGGCTCAACATGGCCAGCTGCCGAAAAAAAGGCCAAGCGTGTCCCATGGCCACGTGCTGATGAGGATGCACCGTCTCCACGACCAGCACTAGACACAGAGCCCGCTTGCCCTCTCTTATTGGCTTGTGACTGTCTGCCTCTCCTTCTTGGACTTCCAGACATACTAATGTCCTGTAGCTGCACTAAGCTGGGATATATATATATATATATATATATATATATATGTACTGATACTGCAGCTAGCAAAATCAACTGCCTGCCTGTAGTATGAGAACACCACCAACCTTCTACAGGTAGCTTTAGCTGAACACTGTGAGGCGGACGCACCCCACTAACTTGTAGGTTTAGCAGAACACTGTGAGCAGGACGCACTGCACTAACTGTAAATAGTCTAGCTGCCTGACTGTGGTACTAATAGGATCAAAAGAACACCAGCAATTTTCTTCAGGTAGCTGTATTTACTGTAACAAGACAAGCCTGCCTGTCAGTAAGAAGATAACAGAAACGGATCTAGCTGAACACTGTGAGCAGGACGCACCCCACTAGCTTGTAGGTTTAGCTGAACACTGTGAGGTGGACGCACCCCACTAACTTGTAGGTTTAGCTGAACACTGTGAGCAGGACGCACCCCACTAACTTGCAGGTTTAGCAGAACACTGTGAGCAGGACGCACTGCACTAACTGTAAATAGTCTAGCTGTCTGACTGTGGTACTAATAGGATCAAAAGAACATCAGTAATTTTCTTTAAAATACTGTAACAAGACAAGCCTGCCTGTCAGTAAGAAGATAACAGGAACGGATCTAGCTGAACACTGTGAGCAGGACGCACCCCACTAGCTTGTAGGTTTAGCTGAACACTGTGAGGTGGACGCACCCCACTAACTTGTAGGTTTAGCTGAACACTGTGAGCAGGACGCACCCCACTAACTTGTAGGTTTAGCAGAACACTGTGAGCAGGACGCACTGCACTAACTGTAAATAGTCTAGCTGCCTGACTGTGGTACTAATAGGATCAAAAGAACACCAGCAATTTTCTTTAAAATACTGTAACAAGACAAGCCTGCCTGTCAGTAAGAAGATAACAGGAACGGATCTAGCTGAACACTGTGAGCAAGACGCACCCCACTAGCTTGTAGGTTTAGCTGAACACTGTGAGGTGGACGCACCCCACTAACTTGTAGGTTTAGCTGAACACTGTGAGCAGGACGCACCCCACTAACTTGTAGGTTTAGCAGAACACTGTGAGCAGGACGCACTGCACTAACTGTAAATAGTCTAGCTGCCTGACTGTGGTACTAATAGGATCAAAAGAACACCAGCAATTTTCTTCAGGTAGCTGTATTTACTGTAACAAGACAAGCCTGCCTGTCAGTAAGAAGATAACAGGAACGGATCTAGCTGAACACTGTGAGCAGGACGCACCCCACTAGCTTGTAGGTTTAGCTGAACACTGTGAGGTGGACGCACCCCACTAACTTGTAGGTTTAGCTGAACACTGTGAGCAGGACGCACCCCACTAACTTGTAGGTTTAGCAGAACACTGTGAGCAGGACGCACTGCACTAACTGTAAATAGTCTAGCTGCCTGACTGTGGTACTAATAGGATCAAAAGAACACCAGCAATTTTCTTCAGGTAGCTGTATTTACTGTAACAAGACAAGCCTGCCTGTCAGTAAGAAGATAACAGAAACGGATCTAGCTGAACACTGTGAGCAGGATGCACCCCACTAGCTTGTAGGTTTAGCTGAACACTGTGAGGTGGACGCACCCCACTAACTTGTAGGTTTAGCTGAACACTGTGAGCAGGACGCACCCCACTAACTTGTAGGTTTAGCAGAACACTGTGAGCAGGACGCACTGCACTAACTGTAAATAGTCTAGCTGTCTGACTGTGGTACTAATAGGATCAAAAGAACACCAGCAATTTTCTTCAGGTAGCTGTATTTACTGTAACAAGACAAGCCTGCCTGTCAGTAAGAAGATAACAGAAACGGATCTAGCTGAACACTGTGAGCAGGACGCACCCCACTAGCTTGTAGGTTTAGCTGAACACTGTGAGGTGGACGCACCCCACTAACTTGTAGGTTTAGCTGAACACTGTGAGCAGGACGCACTGCACTAACTGTAAATAGTCTAGCTGCCTGACTGTGGTACTAATAGGATCAAAAGAACACCAGTAATTTTCTTTAAAATACTGTAACAAGACAAGCCTGCCTGTCAGTAAGAAGATAACAGGAACGGATCTAGCTGAACACTGTGAGCAGGACGCACTGCACTAAATGTAAATAGTCTAGCTGCCTGACTGTGGTACTAATAGGATCAAAAGAACACCAGTAATTTTCTTCAAAATACTGTAACAAGACAAGTCTGCCTGTCAGTAGGAATATAACAGGAACGGATCTAGCTGAACACTGTGAGCAGGACGCACTGCACTAAATGTAAATAGTCTAGAAGATAACAGGAACGGATCTAGCTAAACTGAATACAGTGTATATATATATATATGCAACACCTGGGATGCATATATATACACAATACACTTTAAGTGCAGCTAACTGACTGACTGTCCTGCCTAATCTAGCTAACTCAAATGAAATGACACTGTCTCTCTCTCTCTCTAAGCACACCGGAACACACTGCACAGGGCCGCCGTGCAGGCGGCCTTATATAGTGTGGGGCGTGTACTAAATCCCCTGAGCCATAATTGGCCAAAGCCTCCTTGGCTTTGGCCAATTATGGCTCTCTGTTAAGGCGGCGCTGTGATTGGCCAAGCATGCGGGTCATAGTGCATGCTTGGCCAATCATCAGCAAGCAATGCACTGCGATGCCGCAGTGAATTATGGGCCGTTCGCGCCACAGGAATTTGGCGCGAACGGCCCATATCGTTCGCAATTCGGCGAACGATCGAACAGCCGATGTTCGAGACGAACATGGGTTCAACTCGAACACGAAGCTCATCCCTAGTCATGATATACTGCAGCAGAATGGCTCCCCTGGATGAAATCCCGTACGGGTAAGTCCTTCCCTTTTTTAGCCACCATAGGACACGCGTGCTGCCGGAGGCTCAAAAAAGTGTCAAAAGTCTCTGATCTGTCCGTCGCAATGTTGTAGTACCGCTAAAAAACTCAGATCACCGCCATTATTAGAAAAAAACAATAAAATAATAATAAATGCCATAAAAATGCCATAAATCTTTCCCATAGTTTGCAGGCACTATAACTTTTGCGCAAACCAATCAACTTGTTTTTTTTTTTTTTAAATTGGTGGATATTTATTATAGCAAAAAGTAAAAAATATTTTTTTTTCAAAATTGTTGCTATTTTTTTGTTTATAGTGCAAAAACTAAAAACTGCAGAGGTGATTAAATACCACCAAAAGAAAGCTCTATTTGTGGGAAAAAAGGACCCAAATGTTGTTTGGGTACAGTGTCGAATGACCGCGCAATTGTCAGTTAAAGCGATGCAGTGCCAAATTGTAAAAAGGAGGTAAAATCTTTCGGGGCTGAAGTGGTTAAGGGGAGAGGTTGCTACAATAGACCCACCGCTCCCTGGGTTCCAAACCACCAATGAATGCACATCAGCGAGACATCATAGTGACAGGAAAGAAACTTTACTCTCTAGTGTCTAGCTCCCACAATAAATCTACTATAGATTGCAAAGGGGACAGGTTACACATTTTCAGCGACTTGTCTCCCATCACTTTAAGTAAAAGGCTTCTCCTGCGACCTATAACCTTGCCTCATCAGAAAAAACATGTGCCTTATTATTAGGACTTCCCATTCTGTTTGAGCACCACCAAGGATGGCACCCAACACAGCATCAAAGATCTTCAAGAGGGTGATATCTTCTTTTTTCTCAAACAAAGGTTTTATTTGAACAACAAAAAAAATAAGACATACAAAGACCAAAGCACATTGGATACGGAATACTGTCAGTTGTATGAATTGTACATTTGAGACAATAAGCACTATACAATTTACACTAAATTATATTTTCATCTTACCTATACCTGCAAACAATCATACAATATTTATCATGAAGTATTGATGTAAAACCGCTGCTATGGAGCCACCAAGCATAGATATCAGTATCCTCTCTGTTAATAAAGTAAACAGTCTAGAACAAGGTCCACTGGGGCTAAACCTGGAACAGTGAGCCATGAGGACCATAATTTATCGAATTTACTGCTGATATTCCTATGTTGGTAAATTAACTTCTCGAATCTGATGGTATCACCCATTTGAGTAATCCACTCCTTTACTGTGGGAGGCTCTGTAGACTTCCAGTGCCTCAATATTAATTTGCAAGCTTGAAAAAGGGCTCTGGCAATGGCCTGTCTAGTGGTATCCTCAACCTGAAGGTTATCTAATATAACGGGTGATGTCTTCTTCAAAGCCTTGGGTCTTCCACCTCTCCTGGATGATGTTTTGCTTCCAGCTTTCACCAATAATTGTCCATTCTCCACACCAAGCAAGATCTGGACACCAGCTAAGTCCAAGGCTAGGAGACCACCTCAAGCTGTTCCATGAGTCTCTTTTCTGCAACCACCTACCTGAGACTGCTGTCTGATATGTTGAGTTTATTTTTCTCCCTTTAATTATATGGTGGCTATTGTTCTGATTCAGGACATTGGTATGAGGTATGGTGGTGATTAGGACACTGGTATGGGGTATGCTGGTGATCAGGATAGTGGTATGGCATATGGTGGTGATCAGGACATTGATATGGGGTATGGCGGTAATCAGGATGCTTGTATGGGATATGGCTGTGATCAGGATGCTGGTATGGGGTATGGCAGTGATCAGGACATTGGTATGAGATATGGTGGGCATTAGGATGCTGGTATCGGGTATGGAAGGGATCAGGATGCTGGTATGGATTATAGTGGTGATCATAACACTGGTATGGGGTATGGCGGTGATCAGGATGCTTGTATGGGATATGGCTGTGATCAGGACGCTGGTATGGCAATGATCAGGATGTTAGTATGGCAGTTATCTGGATGCTGGTATGGGATATGGCAGTGATCAGGTGATCAGGATGCTGGTATGGAATTTGGCAGTGAACACGATGCTGGTATGGGGTATGGTGGTGATCAGGATGCTGGTATGGATTATGGCGGGGATCATGGAGCTGGTATGGCAAATCACTGTGATCAGGACGGTAGTATGGTGGTGATCAGGACATTAATATGAGGTATGGTGGTGATAAGGATGCTGGTATGTTGTATAGAGGTGATCAGGGTGCTGGAATGGGTTATGGCAGTGATCAGGACCCTGGTATAACTTGGTGGTGATCAGGATGCTGGTATGGTGTGTGGAGGGGATCAGGGCCACTGTGTGGCATATGACAGTAATCAGGATGCTGGTATGGGGTATGATGGTGATCGGGATGCTGGTATGGCCTATTGTGGTGATCAGTGGTATGAGGTATGGCTGTGATCAGGGCGTTGATATGGCAAATAGCGGTGATCATGGCACTGATATGGCATATAGCGGTGATCACTATGTTGGCATGGGAGTGATCATAGCACTGGTATGCTGTTAGACACAGCAATCACGTGGTTCAAGATCACGTGATCAGCCTGACACAGCGGTAATGTGATTCACTGTGTCCAGGGCACACAGGGATCACTGGGCTCCCCGAGTGCCCACTCTTTAAGCCGCGCAGGAGCTGCCAATGCAGGGGTGACATACAGGTACCTTGACCTGCATTGGCATTGCTTCCCATCCACCGTCTATAGGCTGTGTGCGGACAGGAAGTGGTTAATATGGAAAAAGTGAATGAGTGCTAACACATCTCTGGGGTCTGAGGTAGGGAGATGCTTGAGCTTTTGAGTTTAAAGACTCTGTGGGCTCAATCAATTATACAATCTTGAGGAATTTGTCTGGGCAGCAGTGTCTGGAACAATTATTTAACCACTTGCTGACCGCCACATGTACATATACGTCGACACAATGGCACGGACAGGCAAATGGGCGTACAGGTACGTCCCTTTAAATTTGCCGCCATGCCATTGCATGCGCACTTGCCGCGAGCTCCGTGAGTGTGATCGCGGGTCCCGCGATCATCTCACGGAGAGGAAGATTGTGGAAATGCTGATGTAAACAAGCATTTCCTCATTCTGCCTAGTGACACTGACACTGATCACAGCTCCCTGTAATCGGGAGCGGTGATCAGTGTCGTGTCACACATAGCCCCTCCCCCCACAGTTAGAATCACTCCCTAGGACACACTTAACCCCTACAGCACCACCTAGTGGTTAACCCCTTCAATGCCAGTCACATTTACACAGTAATCAATGCATTTTTAATTGCACTGATCGCTGTATAAATGTGAATGGTCCGAAAATAGCACCAAAAGTGTCCGTCATGATTAAAATCAGTCATGATTAAAATCGTTGATCGCCACCATTACTAGTAAAAAAAAATTATTAATAAAAATGCTATAAAACTATCCCCTATTTTGTAGACGCTATAACTTTTTGCGCAAACCAATCAATAAATGCTTATTGCAATTTTTTTTTTTACCAAAAATATGTAGAAGAATATGTATTGGCCTAAACTGAGGAAAAAAAAATGTTTTTCATATATTTTTTGGGGATATTTATTATAGCAAAAAGTAAACAATAATGCATTTTTTCAAAATTTCACTAATTTTTGTTTATAGCACAAAAAATAAAAACCGCAGAGGTGATCAAATACCACCAAAAGAAAACACTATTTGTGGGGAAAAAAAAGGACTTAAATTTTGTTTGGGAGTCACGTCGCACGACCGCGCAATTGTCAGTTAAAGCTACGCAGTGCCGAATCGCAAAAAGTGCTCTGTTCTTTGGCCAGCCAAATGGTCCGGGGCTTAAGTGGTTAAAATAAAGTGGTGTATACCTTTCTATAACAAGTAAACGTACAATCCATCCAACAGTGTACGTATCTAAATAATGTTAAAACAGACATACAGTATTTGTGTACAGTGATAGTTATTAACTACTTAAGGACCGGAAGGTTTTGCCCCCTTAATGACCTGGCCATTTTTTGCGATATGGCTCTGCATTGCTTTAACTGACAATTGACAAGATTGATGTCCTTTTTTTCCACAAATAGAGCTTTCTTTTGGTGTTATTTGATCACCTCTGTGTTTTTTAATTTTTGCGCTATAAACAAACAAAAAGTGACAATTTTGCAAAAAAAAAAAAAACTATAAAAAAAACACATTTATTCAGTTTAGGCCGATATATATTCTTCTACATATTTTTTGGTAAAAACAATTGCAATAGGCATATTGATTGGTTTGCACAAACGTTATCCCATCTACAAACTATGGGAGAGATTTAGGGACCTTTATTTTTCTTTATTGTTTTTACTAATAATGGCGGCGATCAGCGATTTTCTAGTGGGACTGCGACATTGCAGTGGACAAATCTGACCCCAAATTACTCTTTTTGGAGACCAGTGACATTATTCCATTGATCAATGCTATAAAAATGCACTGATCAATGTAAAAATGACTCTGGCAGGGAAGGGGTTAACACTAGGGCGCGATCAAGGAGTTAAGTGTGTTCCATGGGTGTGTTCTAACTGTAGGGGGGATGGGCTACCAGGAAAATGACATAAATCACTGTTCCCAATCACTGGGAGCAGTAGATCTCTGTCATGGTTTCTGTCAGAATAGGGATCCACTTGTTTACACTGGCAGATCCCCAGACATCGAATCCGTCTGACCCGCGGCATGCTCCAGCAGGGGGAGCGAGATCACCCTGCCGGCAGCGTGCACCCACCTGCAACTATTTTTTAGGTAGTTTTAAATAGTGATCTCTTATACTTCAATAGGGTGCTATTGGTTCATAATTAAAATTTAAAACTAATTAAAAATCCATAAACAGTTCACAATTTTCTGTTTCGAAACCCTTCACCTATCACCAATAACCTCTGATTCCAAAACCGTGTCACCACACCATGTGTTCAAGTCTCACAGAACTCTCACCTTAACCACATATCAATTAGGCCTTATAATGATATATTGTACTCCCCTCTTCTTTATTTTGGCATCTCTTTCTTCTCCTATTCGCTAGTGCCCCTCTTCAGGTTACTCATCCTTAATATGCAGTATGTGTATATGGCTCCTTATGTTAATACATCAGGTTACATACATTACAGACAGCACACCTACATATATACAGAATACAGACTGCATAACTCACAATTGGGAGGGGGGAAAGATGCACAGGCTCCCATAGTGTAGTATTAAGCCATCAACTTTCTAATCTATTTAAAATTAAATGCACTCACATTCAATAAGTTAAAAACATGTTTCTTCCCTCGTTACTTCCGGGTCACATCAGCTTCTCCTCTCTCCCTATGCATTATGTCATGTCACATGTGACTTTATCAGGGGGAGAGGCCGGCTGACTAAATGTCCCTATATAGTGCCTGCAATGCTCATTTGTTAGTGCTCATTTTGTTGTGGTATGTTCCATCGACCAAATTTCCCTTAATTCTCTGTCACTTGTGAGCCTTTGGGGACCCAGCTGCTTGTTTTTTTGGTGACATGCTCGGCAGGTGACAGGTGCCATTGTGATTTTCTGTTTCCCTCAGTGAAGGGACACAGCACAGAGATTATGCTGCCATACTTGGCTGCACCCAAGCCATGCTGGAATGGATTTTCTTCACACACTCCCTCCTTGTCAGTGAACAGTGTGCCCCATCACCTGGGTACATGTACAGCCAGGTACATAATAGTAAAGGTTTGTTTTTATTGTGCTAGATTGTTGCTTTCTCCCTTTTTACTTTTAAGTAGTACATAGACCTCAGAAAGTACACCAGAATGAAGAGACCCTTTCCTAGGTCTATTACCAGTATACCTAAAGTGTTCAGATCCCTGAAATGGGAAGGGTGGAAATGGCATAGGTCATCCTGAGGCAAGGCTACGAGGGCTTTCATTTTAGTGGACAGATACTTCCCCTAAAGCCCTGCCTTGAGTTTAGAGAGGCATATTGTTAAAAGGAGAGAGCTGTTTACAAGCCTGCATTCCAGGAAAAAGCTGTTTACCTGGACTGCCTGAAAGATACAGTATGTATCTTATATTTTCTCCAGACTGGTAAGTCTTGTACCTGTGGTACTACAAACATGTATTGCACTAAGGGATGTATATTTGTAATTTGAATATATTGTAGTGATTTGTGTTGCTATGCCTGCTATTGCTGGTGTCTGATTACTCTTGATTCCCACACCAGCTTAAAGTGGTATTAAACCCAAAACTAAAAATGTAATATCTTGCAGCTTACCAATTATTAGACGTGGTGGCTGCATTGGTTTTCTTTTTTTCTGTTGTTTTCACCTGGTAAATTGGCCAGTAACACACCTCCTGTATTAGAGTGCTCCCGCTCTGGGGAAAGAGCACAGGTACACCTTTGGACAGCAGCATTGTTAATTTGAGGGAGAGGAGTGTTACATATACTAGCAGATTCAGATTTGCTAACAAACTGAAGCCAAACTCAAGCTCATACTTTATAAGCAGTTATAGAAACAGTCCTTTTTCTTTTGGAAATGGTTTTACATAAATAAATATAAATTTGACTGTGTAATCATTCCTGTCAGTAGAAGATGGTGTGTCTTGTTCTTTTGAAAAACAACAGACTTATTGTCCAGATCACCAGGGGAAAATAAGGAAAAGAAAGTCTAAAAATGAAAACAAATGCAGCCACCACCAGTGGCGTCACTAGGAGGTGGGGCCAGAGGGGGCCATGACCCCCCCAAAATAATATTGTGCCCCCCTATGTGCCCCCCAATTAAAAGAAACTGACTCTGGGAGCAGTCTGGAATGCAGGAGACTGAGACAGACTGAACCTCGGTAGCACTGGCTCTGACTTTATTTCTGGCCACTGATTGTTAGAGCCGCCTGGCGCCTAGCAACCAGTGACGTCATGGCTGCAACTCCCTCTCTGCCTAGTGTTGAAAGCGGAGGAGGACTTAACTTCGTCCTCCTCTGCGCCTAGGGCTCCTGGGGTCCAAAGCAGCTGTCCGGTGTGTTGTGGCCACCTGGGTGGGAGAGGTGGCTGGGCAGCACATAGGGAAACCGAACCGTCCATTTCTCTTCTGCTGCCGCTGAACTCCCGCTTCTCCTCCTGCAGGTATTCAGCGTGGCAAGAGATACATTGACATATTGGTTACTCTATGTGCTGCCCAGCCTCCCCTCTTACCCAGGTGGCCACGATCATATTGCAGGGGACACGTGCGGGCACAGCTATTTATGCAATCAGGGAGCCCATAGAGAACTATAGGCTACCTCTGGTTTCTCCTGCGGGTGCAGTGCAGCTTTTGTGCATGCAACCTCCTCTGGCTGACAGACCCGATGGTCTCTCTCCCAGCCTGCAGCTACTGAGTACACGGGCTGACCAAGCTGGTGGGTGGGGCGGGGGTGTGGCCATCTTCCCTTACATGCACAGATGGCTGCTGAAAATTGTACCGGACCTTGGAGGAGGAGCATAAATGGCGACCCCGGGAGGCTTCATCTCAATCCATATGGTGAGTGACCCCTGCAGCAATTCCCTCCATGTGCAAGTCTTCAGCTCCCTACTGTGGTTAGCAAACTTTATGCTTCCCCCCTGGATACTGGTGACTGCCCCCCCCCATATACTGCTCCCCATTGTATAATGGTCACTGTTACCCCCCTGTATGCTGTATAATTATTTATTTAGATTGTATTTAATTATTATATTGTGAGGCCTGTATATTGTTAACTGCTCTCCCTCCACACTGTATACTGCCCACTGCTGTTCACCTGTATACTGCTCACTGCCCCTCCCCCCATGTATACTGCAGACTCTCCGAAATATACTGCTCCCCCCTGTATACTGCTCACTACCTCCCCATTATATACTGAACCATCCCCTCCCCTGTATACTGCTCATTGCATCCTCCACTATATACTGATGCCCCTCCCCCATATACTGCTCCCCTACACTATATACTGCTCTCCTCCACTATATACTGCTCCCCCCGTATACTGCTCCCCTCCACTATATGCTGCTCCTCCCACTGTATACTGCTCCCCTCCACTATATACTGCTCCCCCACATACTACTCCCCTCCACTATAAACTGCTCCCCCTGTATACTGCTCACTGCTCCCCCACTGTATACTGCTCTCCTCCACTATATACTCCTCCCCTCCACTGTATACTGCTCTCCTCCACTATATACTGCTCCCCCTGTATACTGCTCCCCTCCACTGTATACTGCTCTCCTCCACTATATACTGCTCCCCTTCACTATATACTGCTCACTGCTCCCCTCCACTATATACTGCTCACTGCTCTCCTCCACTATATACTGCTCCCCCTGTATACTGCTCACTGCTCCCCCCACTATATATACTGCTCCCCCATATACTGCTCCCCTCCACTATATACTGCTCCCCCTGTATACTGCTCCCCTCCACTATATACTGCTCCCCCGGACTATATACTGCTCCCCCTGTATACTGCTCACTGCTCCCCCCATTGTATACTGCTCCCCCCGTATACTGCTCCCCTCCACTATATACTGCTCCCCCGTATACTGCTTGCTTCCACTATATACTTCTCTCCCCATTGTATACTGCTCCCCTCCACTATATGCTGCTCACTGCTCCCCTCCACTATATACTGCTCACTGCTCCCCCCCACTGTATACTGCTCTCCTCCACTATTTACTGCTCCCCCATATACTGCTCACTGCTCCCCCCACTGTATACTGCTCCCCCCCACTATATACTGCTCCCCTCCACTATATACTGCTCCCCCGTATACTGCTCACTGCTCCCCTCCACTGTATACTGCTCCCCCGTATACTGCTCACTGCCTCCCTCCACTGTATACTGCTCCCCTCCACTATATACTGCTCCCCTCCACTATATACTGCTCCCCCGTATACTGCTCACTGCTCCCCCCACTGTATACTGCTCCCCTCCACTATATACTGCTCCCCCGTATACTGCTCACTGCTCCCCTCCACTGTATACTGCTCCCCCGTATACTGCTCACTGCTCCCCTCCACTGTATACTGCTCCCCTCCACTATATACTGCTCCCCCCGACTATATACTGCTCCCCCTGTATACTGCTCACTGCTCCCCCATTGTATACTGCTCCCCCCATTGTATACTGCTCCCTCCACTATATACTGCTCCCCCCATTGTATACTGCTCTCCTCCACTATGTACTGCTCCCCCCCTATACTACTCACTGCTCTTCCACCACATCCTCTCACACCCCTCTCTTGCATGCAGGCAGGAGGAACCAAGTGGGCACTGACTAACAAGTGACAACAAGTGAGCAAGCACAGCCACTGAACCCATCCCCCAAGCACTGCCACTCATCCACTCTTACCCCCACTGATCCCATCCTCCTAATGAAGGATTACAGGTCCCAGCATGAACTCCTGCGATCTCAGGGGTTTATGCTGGGACTTGTGGTCCTTCAATTTTGGAGGGAGTCACATCCTTAGATCTGAGGAGTTCATGTTGGAACTTGTAGTCCTTCATTTTTGGGGATGTGTGACCCCCAGAAAACTGAAAGACTACAGGTCCCAGCATGAGCCCCTTAGAGCTGAGGCTGTGACACGGCCCCCCAATGGAGGGGGTAGGAATTAGGTAGGTCAGTGTAGTGGACAGGTAGGTAAGTGTAGTTGAGCATACAACAAATGTGAATTTGTAACAAGACCTCTGGAGTGCATTCTATTCTTGAAAAATAACAAACAATATATATATATTGCGTTTTATAGTTGCCTCCCTAATTTTGTCCCTGTCCCTCCATGTGCCCCCCCTAAATATGAAAGCTGGAGATGCCACTGACCACCACATCAAGAGTTGGTAAGCTGTGGTATAATAAATATTTGCTTTTGAGTTTATTACTCACCTTGTACATTTGAATTCACGATTCCACCGATTCAGGGCAGCACTTAAAAAAATACGATACAATCACATTACATTTAGGTTCAAAACTGAAAAGAAAAAAGATTTGTGATATGATTGGTTGGTCTTGTGGTCACGATTTGTGTTTGCATATTGCATTCATTTATTTATATTGCAATATAGCATTCACTAGATGCATGGTACTATGGTTACACAAGAATGCACATGTGGTGAGACAGCTTATAAAACAAAAATATTAGATACGAATGCATGCCAAATTTAAATCTGCAAGTTATGGTGTAATAAGGGTAAATTAAAGTTAATATTATGTTCTTTGTCTTTATTGAATAAAATATTATGATTAATGGGTGGATATGCAGGTTAATGTAACATAAATGAGGCTAATGGAGCTTCTTAGATTTGCACTCTATAGACAATTTAAAGTTCAACCTACTTCTCAGTAAGTTTAGTTTATGTTTTATATTGTTTATAAGACTCTGGCAAAAAAAAACACAAAAAATGTGTACTGGATGATTTCCCATGTTTATCACACCCATATTTTCAGTATAAAATACACTACAATAATTATACTGCACACAAACAGAATATATATATATATATATATATATATATATATATATATATATATATATATATATATATATATATATATATATATATATATATATATATTTTTTTTTTTTAAGAAAATAAGAGATGTGTTGAATATATAGATACCAAACATGTTAAAAATGTTCGCACCTGTGAAATGGCAACAAACTATGGTAAAAGAAATTGTCCATAAGTGGCCTTTGCAGCTCATCAATTTAGATCAGGGGTCTCCAAACTGCAGCCCAGGGGCCAGATTTGGCCCTTTGCTTGCTTTTATGTGGCCCTTGAGGCACTATTTTCATCCAAGAATGCCTACAATAGGGCATATTTCCCCCCACTGACACCAACGAAGGAACAGAATTCCTCCCAATGACACCAAAAATGGGGCACAATTCCTCCCAATGACACCAACAATGGAGCTCATTCACACCAACAATGGGGCACAATTCCTCCCACTGACACCAATGAGAGGGCGCTATTCCTTCCATGGACATCAAAGATGCAGCACTGTTCATTACCTTCTGGCTCTTTGTTTATAAGGTTTGCAGACCCCTGATTTAGATCATTTAATCATTAATAATGGCCCTGGAATCATTGCTCCCACTGTGTGCGGTTATGTCTAATATGTGTTAAGCAACCATTGTGCACCTGTCACATGCATTTTTATTGGTATGTGCTCATACATAGGAGTGGGGGGGGGGGGTTAAACATTTTGTTTTTTATTGATTTTATTCCCTTTCTTTAAAAAAAAAGACCTCAATGTGATGTAGCTATGTTTTGAAAATATAACAACTGAACACATTTGTGGCATTCTTTTCACAATGTGAATCAAATATTGTTTTGCAAAAGTTCCAACAAACATATTGCATTTGTTCCACTGCATCTTACTGCATCTTACTGCATCTTACTAGCAGTGAACCACCACGCATAACACTCTGCATGGTACATTGCATGCTCTGGACCACCAAGCTTCACATGCTTCATATACTGTATGTAGCATGTTCTTGACAGCCATACTTCATTTGCTGCACTATATATTTCCTACTCAGTCCAGTGCACCACACTTCATGTGCTTCTCTGTACTGCCACAGATCCATGACTGCACATTACATATCCTTAACCACTTGTGGACTGCCTGTCTGCAATGTACTGAGGAAGTTCCCTTCTTGATGACTCTGGTTCAGTAAAACATGTACAGGCAGTAATGTGACTGCCATATGTGGTCACGTCTTTGGAATACACACCGATTTCTGTGAGCAGAATGACGGTGAGGATACACAAAACATGATGCGTGTATTGGTACTGAGAAACTGGGCACCCTAAATTGTGAGTGCACAATTTTAAACTTTGTAGATTAATTTACTCTTTTAAATAAATACTGCACTATGAGACTGTTCATCTTTTTTGGTGTGCATTGTCTATCCCACTGAAATCTACAAACAGCATTCCTGGGGAGGAAGTAGGTTGGTGGATGCATTACTATTTCTAAGCTGTTGGATTAAGTGCTTATGACCTCACCTTTAATTAGGGGGTCATTATATTGTTGTGAATGCATCGGAGTGGCACATGTGATGAAAAACACTGTCATATAAGAAGTGGAGGAATAATCATTTGTGTCAAGAACACTTTTTCACACTGGTGGATTGGAATTTACTTTCAATAAGTTTTTATTTTCAATATGCACAAACATGTTAAGTCAATACATTAAACAGATCCCCGGGGGGAAGGCCCCCAGATAAACTAAGAGAAAAGGGTGGGACTTTAAATGAATTGCGCGAATGCTCAGAAACAAAATCGATGAACAACTAGGAAAATGTATTCAATTCATAAAAATATAACATGCATAAAATAAAAATATATCAATCATGAATGGAAAGAAATATTAGCAATAATAGCAGCAATTATACATGATTATATGAATACAACAATTCTCCATGGTACACCAATTGGATATTAATACACAACCATATAATAAAGGGTATACACAAAAGGCCTCCAAAAGGTTCCAAATAAAAATTAGAAATGCATGACGCTGGTGAAAAACGCGACAGTGGTAGCTCTACACGTTTCATGGCTGTTGTGCCACTCGTCAGGAGCAAACGCGTATCTTATCTAGGATGGAAACAGAGGTGGGGGGATACAGAAGCCCCACACAAAGTACATGCTTACGCATTCTGGTTTGTAGGGTGGTGGCAGAGAGCCGTATACCACTCAACCATCGGAGATGCCACCCCCGGGAGCTGAGATGGATGGATCGACGGGGGCAGCCCACAAGGCGCCATCCAGGGCAGGCATAGTCCCCCGAGGCAAAACCTGAGGTGAAAAGTGAAAGTTATAGAAAAAATTGCAAACATACCAGAAGAGAGAGAGCGGTGTGAAAGTGAGAATGCAAGAGTGATACTGCCCCAGAAAGAAATTGTAACTGTGTTAGGGTTGAAAAGAAATCTTGATTGGAACACCTGAAAGAAGTGCTAAGGAGGAGAAAAAGACAAAGTACCCTGAAGTAAGGATGTAGAGAAAGGAGGAATGGGCAAAGCATGAGAGGACATGACAGAAATAAGGATACCTGGTGAGCAAAGTAGAAACAGTGTGAAGGAAAGAAGGCAGTAGCAATCCCCAAATGAACGTGACATCCAGTGAAGTGAAGTGGCCCCCAGATAAACAGTACAAAAAGTATACAGTCTGGAAACTTGTCTATTAACTGTGCCAACATTACATGTAGATGGGAGGGCTGTCTAACTGGCTTACATAGCCTAGCTGCCCTGAGGACTAACTCAGGTTTCCTCCTCCCCTGGCACCCGTAACGGGATCATACTGTGCTAGGTGAGGAATCCACCCGCCTCTCCTGGTGCATCGCCCAGGCCTTTCTGGACTAGCCCGGTTGGAGGGCTTGATTAGCGAAGATTCTCCCAGTTTGAGGAAGACAGCCAAGTGGTAGCCTCAGACTGAGTGATAGCTTAAGAGAAACCTGAGTTGAAATAGAGGAAAGAAGAAGAAAGTGAAAAAGGAAAAGGAAAAAAAAGGGGGGATAGGAGACCTCATAAAAGAGGAGGGAGAGGGGGGAGCTGCGTGCCTATTGTGGGGCTGCAGAAAATGCAAGCCTGCTGCTGGGCTGAGGGGTGGTGTGTACCTGGACACCTGGTATGAGGGAGATTCCCACATAATGGGCCCAAGGCTCCCAGATTTTTTGGAATTTCTTTGAAGTGTTTGTCAGGATGCTGGATTCTTGGGTCATAATCCACAATATCTTCCTTCCTTCGATTTTTCAAATGCATTTTTTGGGGAAAAAACACACTTTTTTAAATTTTAATGCACTAAAACACACTATATTGCCCAAATGTTTGATGTAATAAAAAAGATGATCTTAGGCCGAGTACATGGATACCAAACATGACATGCTTTAAAATTGCACACAAACATGCAGTGGCGACAAACTAAATATATTTTTAAAAGCCTTTAAAAGCCTTTACAGGTTACCACTTTAGATTTACAGAGGAGGTCTACTGCTAAAATTACTGCCCTCGATCTGACCTTCACGGTGATACCTCACATGCATGGTGCAATTGCTGTTTACATTTGACGCCAGACCGACGCTTGCGTTCGCCTTTGCGCGAGAGCAGGGGGGGACAGGGGTGCTTTTTTTTTTTTTTCTTTATTATTTTTTTGATTTTTTATCTTATTTTTAAACTGTTCCTTTCATTTTTATTTTTTTAATCATTTTTATTGTTATCTCAGGGAATGTAAATATCCCCTATGATAGCAATAGGTAGTGACAGGTACTCTTTTTTGAAAAAATTCGGTTCTATTAGACCCTAGATCTCTCCTTTGCCCTCAAAGCATCTGACCACACCAAGATTGGTGTGATAAAATGCTTTCCCAATTTCCCAATGGCGCTGTTTATATCTGGCAAAATCTAAGTCATGAAATGCTCGTAGCTTTCGGTTTCTTAGGCCATAGAGATGTTTGGAGCCATTCTGGTCTCTGATCAGCTCTATGGTCAGCTGGCTGAATCACCGGCTGCATTCTCAGGTTCCCTGTTGGGACAGGAGAGCCAGAGAAAAACATGGAAGACGGTGGGGAGGCATTCCCTCCCACTGCTTGTAAAAGCAGTCTAGAGGCTAATTAGCCGCTAGGATTGCTTTTACATGAAAGCCGACCGCTGGCTGAAAAGAATGATACCAAGATGATACCTAAATCTGCAGGCATCATTCTGGTATAACCACTCAAAATCCAGCAACATACCAGTACGTTGCTGGTCCTTGTTGGGCATATATTGTAAACTTTTTTTCATGCAGCCTGTGGGCTAAACGAAAAAAAGATATTGATCGGTGGGTATGCCCACCATTAGAATACCTCCCTTCATCCACCCACTTCTATTGATGGGCATACATGCACCGTATATATATGCCGAAGCATGGGGGCATCCTCCCGCAAAAGTTAGGAGCAAATCGCTCCTCCGCCCACTGCTGCCCCCACGCTTCGGCATATATGCTGAAGTATGTATCTGTGGTGGTGAAATCACCTCCGACAGCGCTGGAGTCACGGCTTTATATATCGTGGGAGCAAATGCTGTTGCTATCAAGATAAATAAATCCGCGCTGCAACTGAATGGCGTACCTGCTAAGCAAATGATGGTTAACAAAAAAACAAAGTAACATTACAGTATAACAGTAATACTTACCATACCTGCAAAGCAAATACAAAAAAAAACATAGTAAAAAATAAAACATTTAACGCAACCTGTGCCTACCTAAAATTTATATATGCCGAAGCATGGGGGTATCCTCCCGCAAAAGGCAGGAGCAAATTGCTCCTCCACCCACTGCTGCCCCCACGCTTCGGCATATATGCTGAAGTATGTAACTGTGGTGGTGAAATCACCTCTGACAGCGCTGGAGTCACGGCTTTATGTATCGTGGGAGCAAACGCAATAAAACAACAACTATTTTTGTTTTTTTTATTTTATATTTTTTTTGTATTTTTATTTATTTATTTTTTTTTTTTAACTTTTTTAACTGGTACCAGGTTTGGGTCTCTCAAAATGCGATGGCATCTTGGGAGACCCTGTAAAAGTGTGTCCTAGTCTGTGCAGTGCTGTACTCAACTAGTGTATGGTAGCATTCAAAACATTCACCAATGCATAGACCAGGATTGTCAGGACAGGAGGGACAATAATACCGGGTGTCACGCCTAAATCCGCGCTTGCTGCAGACACAACATCTTTTTTGGGGGGCTCGTTGGGTAGGGGTACTCTGGAGGACATAAGGAAAATGCCTCTCATGCAGCTGGCTTACTGCATTAGGTTGGGGAAGGTGAGGTGGAGCACCGTCTGGAAACAGAAGAGCTCTGACGATCTCTTCCTTGAATTTAAGGAAGGATCCAGTCCGTCCTGAAGCTCTGTATAGCACATGAGCATTCAGCAAAGCCAATTGAAATAAATAAACAGACACTTTTTTGTACCAGCATCTGGCCTTACGGGCAACTAGGTACGGCGCCAAGAACTGGTCGTTGAGGTCCACCCCTCCCATATTTTGGTTATATTCATGGACACAGAGGGGTTTCTCCACAACACCAGTCGCCGTAGTAATTTGGGTCGTCGTGTCTGGGAGGTAAGAACGAAAACATTCTTATTGTCACTCCACTTCATAGCGAGCAAATTATTACGCTGCAAGCAGGCTCTCTCCCCCAGCCTAAGACGGGAATCTACAAGCCGCTGAGGAAAGCCCCGGTGATTAGGTCGCACGGTGCCACATGCTCCAATCTGTTGATCAAAAAGGTGACTAAAAAGTGGCACGCTTGTGTAATAATTGTCCACGTACAAGTGGTACCCCTTTCCGAATAAGGGTGACACCAAGTCCCACACACTATCTTGCCAGCGCTTCCTATGTAGTCAGGGCAGTTTGTCGGCTCTACGTGACTATCTTTGCCCTCGTAAACCATAAATCTACATGTATAGCCTGTGGCCCTGTCACAGAGCTTATACATCTTTACCCCGTATCTGGCACGCTTGCTGGGAAGGTACTGTTTGAATGACAAGCGGCCATAAAATTTAATCAGGGACTCATCAACGCAGACAACTTGATGGGGAGTAAACAAGTCTGCAAAACGTTGGTTGAAGTGGTTTACGAGGGGCCGAATTTTGTAGGGCTGATCATATCCAGGGTCTCCATGAGGACGACAGAGTTCATTGTCGTTGAAGTGCATGAACCGCAAAATCTGCTCGTATCGTGCCCTGGTCATGGAGGCAGAGAACACGGGCATATGGTGAATTGGGTCAGTGGACCAATATGACCGCAACTCACTCTTTTTAGTTATGCCCATGAGGAGGGAAAGGCCCAGAAAGGTCTTAAATTCGGAAACCGTAATTGGTCTCCAATCTCTGGCAAGGGAGGACTGGGGAATAGTGGCGATGTGTTGACCAGCGTACAAATTGCTTTGGTCCACAATAGATCTATAGAGATCTTCGGTGAAAAACAGCGAATAAAAATCCAGTGGCGTAAAGTCAACTGTTTCCATCTGAATTCCGGGTTGGCCAGTGAAAGGGGGAAGTACGGGTGCTGCAGAAGTGGTGGGTTCCCAATTCGGATTGGCGAATGCAGCAGGAAGGGTACTATGGGCACGACGGGCCTGTGTTCATCTTCTTGGTGGTAGCGGGACACTACTTGTGCTTGCCACCTCGCCAGCTTGAACTGCACTTATGGGACTCGCCACATCACTAAGTGTTACTGCAGTGCTGGATGTACGACCAGGGTGTACTAGGCCGCTGGTGCTTGCCAGTTCACCAGAAGGAATAGCGGCACTAGTACTTCTCTGCTCCATACGAGAGCCCTGTGGTTCTTGCACTTCAAGGACAGAAGAAGAAGATTGGGGTCTGGTACGCCTGACCTTAGCAGGGACCACAACTCCGTCGTCAGAGCTATCTGTCATGGAGCCGCTGTCCTCTACAGGATCGTATTCTGAACCTGAATCTGACAGATGAGTGACTTCCTCTTCACTATCTGTCATGCTCAGAAACGTGTAGGCCTCTTCATTAGTGTACCTTCGATTTGCCATTTTGGGCTCTAAATTTAGGGGTACACTAGTGAGACTCACAGGCAAAAAAGCTCCTGACTGTTAGCGACTGATTCAAAATGCTACCAATTGTGATTGTTAGCAATCACAGGGATCAGGCTTGACTCTGCGAACGCTGCAGTTATGTGTGCTTAGTGTTTTGTAAGTGTCAGTGATCGATCGATACTGCACTTGGGTGGGCTAGGCTGGGCTGGGCCGAGGAGCAAAACGCAGGTGCTAGCAGGTATCTGGGCTGATCCAGCTAACACTGCGTTTATGGGAACCCTAAACTGCTGGGGAGTATAGATCTGATCGGATCAGATATCGATCCGTTCAGATACTATAGCACTAAGGGAGGTGTATGCTGCGTGCGTGGGTTTTAGCGGTACTGGTGCTAACCTGACGCTGCCTGGGGCGATGCAGACCTTATCTGATCCTAAAAACGTAACTTATATCACCTCCGGGCAATTAGGGGGTTAAACCTTTATAAGGTAATAAACGGTGGGTGCCCTAAAACTATAATAAACTATAATAAACTATTAAAAAACTATAAAAAACTAACTAACCAGCGTCACCCGTAACACGTATACGGTGATCGCTGGTGAAAGGTTTAACTAGGGGGCAATCAGGGGGTTAAAACCTTTAGTAGGTAGTATATGGGGGTCCCTGTCGCTATAAAACACTGACAGCGAACCTATATACTTACCTCCCTAACTAGCGTCACCTGTGTCACTAATACAGCGATCAGAAAAACGATCGCTTAGTGACACTGGCGACGGGGGGTGATCAAGGGGTTAACTTTTATTAGGGGGGGTTAGGGGGGTACCCTGGACCTAAAGGGGGGTACCCCAGACCTAAAGGGGGCTAACCTAACTGCCCTAACACTTATAACTGTCACAAACTGACACCAAGGCAAAAAAAAAAACTGCTATTGGTGTCAGTGTGACAGGGGGTACAGGGGGGTGATCGGGGGGTGATCGGGGGGTGAAGGGGGGTGAAAAGTGTGCCTGGCATGTTCTACTGGAAGTGTAGTGTTGGTGCACTTACTTGGATGTCTTCTCTCCTCAGCGCCAGAACGAAAAGACCGGCTCGAGGAGGGATGACATCACTTCCTCTCCCTCTGTTTACATTACAGAGGGAGAGGAAGCATTTTCATTTGCCGGGAGCGATTGGGAGGGGGTGGCCAACAATGGATGGTCTCCCCCTCACCTCTCATCACCCAAGAACTCGAGTCAACTGCCTCTGGCACCAGGGGGGGGGTCCGATCGGACCCCCCACCCACGGGAGGCAGATCAAGTATTTGTACGTGATTCTGTCTGCCCTTGCCATTCTGCTGACGTATATCAGCGTGAGGCGGTCGGCAAGTGGCTAGATGAGTTATGTCCACCTGCCTTTCCCATTTAACTTGGGTGGAGATCTGAATGAGCTTTCCTCTGATGAAAGCTTTGTGCACAGCCCAGAGCATTTCTGGGGTGGTTCCTTCTGTGTTACTGAGAGTAAAGTACTTTTGTAGGGCTTTTCCGATTTCTGAAACTCTGATGGGGTCAGAAAGCAAAGGCTCATTCAGTCTCCATTGTCCTTGTGACCCACCTGAGGCCCCGGAGTGGATTGTTATGACTACAATTGAGTGGTCCAATAATGCTGTTTCCTTGATGTGGGTTTTGAGGACTACTAGGAGGAGGATGGACAGGGTTAGAATATGGTCAATCCTCACATAAGTGTTGTGAGGGTGCGAGTAATGGGTGAAGTCCCTCTTGGAGGGGTTGAGTTCCCTCCATGTGTCTGCCAGAGTGTGTAATACCTTTGCTATTTTGAAGCTCTCCTTTGTTGGGCGAGTTAGTTGGAAACGCAGTGGTTTAGATTTGTCTAGGCCCTGGTCTAATGTGACATTCGAGTCGCCCCCAAAGATGATTGTTCCTTCTAGCCTCGAGGAGAGGGTGCTCAGTAGGGAATTGAAAAAATTGTCATGTCCTTTATTTGGTGTGTAGTATGAAACTAGGGAGTACAGGTGGTCCCCCAGCATGCCTTTAACCAGAATGAACCTCCCTTCTGGATCAGCATAGTCAAAGATTTTTATGAATTTGCAGGTTTTGGATATTATGACCACCACCCCCTTGATTTTGTTGTCTGCGCTGGCTAGGAAGAAGTGAAGGAAGTGTGGGTGGAGGAACTTAGAGCTATACCGGGAAGGAAAGTGTGTTTTTTGCAACATAAGAATGTCTAGCTTGAGGGACTTGTAGTAGTTTAGTACCTTCCTCCTCTTAATCGGAGAGTTGAGGCCCTGCATATTGTGGGAAGCTATGTGGAGTTTAGCCTCAGGGCCATCAGCAATGGAGCAAAGGAGGTGGAAAGCTGTGTGAACTGCCCTCACTTACCCTTGGATGTCTTGAAACTGAGATAGATTCGGAGGGTTCTCCACTTTGTTCTGGTGGAGCCTTGGCTCCCATTTACTGTAAGGTGTGTTGTTGATCTGAAAAAGACACTGGTGTTAGGCACATTTTTGAAGACAAGGAAGAGGGAGGAGAGGAGGAGGGGGGGAAGAATAGATGAGAAAAGGTCTCCAAGAAGGTTGAACCAGAATTCGGGGGGGGAGAAACCCCCTGAATCCCCTAAATAGTAAACAGGTAACGTCTGTCCCATTAGGGCTCAGACAACCCAGCCCTCAGAGACCCTCGGGTGTCTAAGGGTTGGGTGGAGGCGCAAGTGTTCCATCCAGGAACAGGGAGCCCTGTGAATAAGATTTTCCTTTCAAGTAAAAAATATGAAGTATAACACAGTTTTCATACGATTTGTCTGACTTGAGGCCTCTACCCTCCTTGACCTCCCAGTGGGTCCCAACCCCCACCCCCTAGTGAGAGGTTAGGGGGGAACCCCCCAGCCAGTCAGTGAATAGCATCCCTGGGAGTCAGTGTCCCTAAAGGCTTCTTACCCCCCCATCCCACCACAGCAGAGCGTCCATTGTGGTGGGGAGACTAAATACTTTACCCAGTGTGGGAACACTGCCCCTTAGAGGAGTGTAGGTAAAATCTGAAGAGCAAACCGGAGAGGCCTCAGAGTCTTGGAAGGCCCTGAACATTCCACGGTCAATGCTGTCAAAAAAATAAACTCGAAACTGCAAACAGCTAACTCAGTAAGCAAGGCCTAAGTGGTAAAGGAAACGTGGGGCTTGGGCTGAGTAAAGCCCACATCAGTCAGGTGACGAGTCCTCTGGTCCAAACTGTAGGTTCGTGAGAAAAAAAAGGCAGTCCGTGGGGGGACTTGCTTCAGGTGGGACTGTTGTCTTTGCCTTCTTCGCTTTTCCTTTGGTCCACAGGGGGGACTGGGGGCTGGTTGGTGTTGGTCTTTTGTTGGAGCCAGTGCCATTGTTGGAGGTGTCCATTTCAGCTTCTTGGGATATGAGCTTTAGGTGCAGGAGTAGTTTTTCTCCTTCCGTTATGGTGGAGAAAGCATAGTGTCTCCCCTTGTCGGTAAACTTGACCGCGAACGGGAAGGCCCATCTGTATTTTATGTTCTTTTGAGTCAGTGCATGGAGTAGTGGTTTCAGTGATCTTCTCCTCTGAATCATGGAGGGTGAGAGGTCGGCAACGCAAAGATCTGTACCTGGTGGCCCTGGCACATCACTTTGGGAGCAGACCTAGCTTGTCTCATCACTTCCTCTTTCACAGATTAGTGGTGGGGTTTGGCAATAATATCTCTCGGTGTGCCGTCTTTCCTGGGGGGCCCTAGGGCTTGTGAGCCCTATCTAGTTTAAGGCAGTGAGGAGAAATTTTGGGTATCAGGTTTTTAATCAGGTCCTGCACTACTTCTGGAACATTCAGTATGGTCTACGGGATTCTAATGTTGTACCTCCTGAACCTGTTCTCCAGGTCATCGATATGGGCCATGGCTAGGTCTAGTTGTTCCTGCACTGTGTGTATGTGCTTGGAATTTTGGTTTGTCATGGCTATAGTTTCCTCCATTTTTTGTTCGATCATGTCGATCCTAGTGCCTAAGTTGTTAAAGTCTGCCTTTAGGTCCCCTGTAATTTTTGCAGCCATTTGCGCTAGGCCTCTGTCTAGGAGTTCTGAAAAATTTTGGAAGAGGTCCTCCATGTGGAAAAAAGGGTCTCTGGCCTGGGTATCATGGATGGGGTAGCCTGGTTGCACTGCTGCCTTAGGCCCCAGGGAGGAGATGGTGTATTCAGTCATAGAGCGCTCTATAAGGGATTCTGTGGGGGCAGGGGAGGGGGTGATAACTTGTAAGAATCCCATGTGCCTCCCTGGGGTGAAGTATTGTGGGATGAGGGCTGGCTCTAACCTGTAGTCCACCAGTCCTGTGGAGCTGGGATCGTGGAGCTGAGGCTGTGCTGTGGTGGCCATCTTGGATATCCTGCCCACTTCTGCCTTCTCAAATTGCAGCCTGAGGTCCCTCTTGACTGGTGCCCCGTGCATGTAGGGAGTGCCTCCCATCATTGTGGTTCCATTAGGAACACTGTGCTTTGTGCTGCGGGCAGTGCTGTTGCGGTCTGGAGCGGAGCTCTCGGCTCAAGCAGCCATCTTCAGAGCTCCACGTATGCTCACTTCGGTGTATTGGAATTTAAAGTGATGCGCAATTATCAGTTAAAGTAGTGCAGTGCAAAATAGAATATAATAGCCTAGTCATGAAGGGGGTAAAACCTTTCAGAACTCAAATGGTTAACTGCTATACTCTGTATGCTATAGTGTACATTGTATAGTCTAACTTGTACTACAAAAGCAATCCACTATGTACACTGTGGTGTACAAATTTTAATCCATACCCCTAATCATTATACAATCAATGTATACATATATACATTTTTTTGAGATTTTGAAATTCCATCCCATTCAAGGATTGTGCACACTCTTGATTGCTCATCCCCAGATTATTTATCCTCTGAAAAATGTACCAAGGAATTGTGGAAACCATTTATAATTATTCACACACTAAAAAGTATTGATGCAAAAAAGAAAAAAAAAAGACACAGTAATAAAGGAATTGAAAGTGTCCTAAGAAGCAATTGAATCTTTAGCAATTATCTTTATTTGTAGAAATCAATGATCAAAGTAACATTAAAGGGGGCATGTCCTGGCCGCCAAGCAGTATGGCTAAGTAATCCACTGCTGCTCTGCTTCACATGGTGAAAAACCTGGCTCTCTGCATCCCAGCCTGCCAATTTTGTATCTACAAGGAAGGAGAAGATCCCTGCACACCAGCAGAGCATGACACAGCAGCGACTGCAGACATCGGGTCCCCGCCGCCTCACCTATTTCTTCATGAAACCACCGCACACAACAGTCCAAGATGGCGCCGCAGAGAACTGCTGCCCTGCCTCACCACCGCCACTGCCCAGAGACCCTGTCATGGACCCAGACTCTGACATGGAGGAGTCCACAGCTGAAGCCTCCCTCTCCTCCTCTGACAGATGTAAGAGAGCTGCAGTCTCCCCAGCCTCATCACCTACTAAGTGGCCAAAAAGCAGCACTGGACTTCACTGCCAGCATACAATGCTGGTCATGAGGAGAACAGCACTGGCTCCACAAAGAACTCAGATCATCAATTAACCATTTGTCCGCCAGACTGGATGACCTGGAGGAAAGATCACATCACTTGGAACTCCAACTATCTGGCAGCGCACAATGAGGTAGTGGATGTTCATGAGGTGCAGACCAAGGTGATCCAGAAGCTTAAAAAAGTGGCAGACCTAGAAGATAGGTCCCGCCGCAATAACATTAAATTTAGGGGCATGCCAGAAGCTGTCAAAGCGCATGAAATCATTCCATTTCCTAAAATGAATGCCTGACCAATCGCCTAGGGATCTCCTCCTTAATCGCTCTCACAGAATACTGAAGCCAGCGCACCTTCCAGATACAGTTCCTAGGGATGTAGTGGCCCGAGTCCACTATTACCACATCAAGGATCAGCTCCTTAGGGCTGCTAGAAATGCCCGCACACTTCCTCCCACATGCAGGGGTGACACTCTATCAGAATATATCACCAGCTACCGCACAAAGAAGAAAGGAATTTGCCCCGGTCACTAAAGACTTACAATATAATAGGTTAATCTATAGATGGGGCTTCCCAACTAAGTTACTTGTCAAACATCAAGACCAGCAGGTGGCTATCACCTCCTCGAAAGAGGGGTATAAACAGCTCCACAACTGGGGACTTGTTCCTTTCTCCTCATCGAATGCCACCCGGCATAACCCACACATAACCCGCAACATGCTCGAGAGCTGCCTGAGCAAGGAAACCACAGATCTTCTCCGCCATAGCCTCTATTGTTAGTTGTACCAGTGGGCTTACCACAGTGGGAAAACCGTCTTCCACTAATTCACCCTGGAAGCTTGGTTATTCCATACATCTCTTATCACACCCTGATTACGAAGTGTGCTAAGCACACACTCCAGTGTTTGTTATTGTTCAGTTTCTGTTGTACTGCATATTCAACGCATAGTTTATTCTTTATTCTTAAACTATAGAATTGCTAAGGTGCTGAGATAACTGTTACTCATTAATCTGCACAGTTATTTCAATTTTGGGACCCTCTGGGCTCCTTCCCTGAACCAAGTAAACAACGCCAGATCCTTTTCACAATTATTATTATACAGGATTTATATAGCGCCGACAGTTTACACAGCGCTTTACAACATTAGGGCAGTACAAGTACAATACAATTCAATACAGGAGGAATCAGAGGGCCCAGCTCGTTAGAGCTTACAATCTAGGAGGGAGGGTCAAGTTATACAAAAGGGTCATAGCTGTGGGGGATGAGCTAATGGAGAAAATAGTGGGGTAGGGAATTCCAGAGGATGGGAGAGGCTCGGGAGAAGTCCTGGAGGCGGATATGGGAGGAGGTGATGAGGGAGCTAGAGAGCAGGAGATCTTGTGAGGAACGGAGATGGCGATTAGGTTGGTATTTTGAGACTAGGTTAGTGATGTAGCTGGGGGCACAGTTGTGGATGGCTTTGTAACTTATTGTTAGTATTTTGAATGTAATTTGTTGGGTGAGTGGTAGCCAATGGAGGGATTGGCAGAGAGGGGTAGCAGACACTGAGCGGTTTGTAAGGTGGATGAGTCTGGCAGCCGCATTCATGATGGACTGAAGGGGGGATAGTCTATTTAAAGGTAAGGCAATGAGGAGTGAGTTGCAGTAGTCAAGACGAGAGATAACCAGGGAGTGAATCAGGAGCTTTGTGGTTTCACTGGTTAGAAAGGGACATAGTTTAGAGATGTTGCGGAGGTTGAGGCGGCAAGCTTTGGAAAGTGATTGGATGTGGGGCTGAAAGGAGAGTTCAGAATCTAGGATAACACCTAGCACCCTGACAAGTGAGGACGGGTGGATGGTTTTGCCATTGCTCTTCACAGAGAAGTCAGGGGAAGAGGCACGTGGGGGAGGAAATATTATAAGCTCGGTTTTGGACAAGTTGAGTTTGAGGAAGTGGTGTGACATCCATACAGATATGTGGGTTAGTAAGTTAGTGATGCGTGAGGAGACTGATGGAGTAAGTTGAGGGGTGGAGAGATAGATTTGTGTGTCATCAGCATAGAAATGATATTGAAAGCCGTTAGAGGCTATCAGCTGACCCAGGGAAGAGGTGTAGATTGAAAATAAAAGAGGTCCAAGAACAGAACCTTGGGGGACCCCGACAGAGAAGGGAAGAGGAGTGGAGGAAGTAGAATTGTAAGTGACACTGAAGGTACGTTGGGATAAGTAGGATGAGAGCCACTGAAGAGCACAGTCACAGAGACCGAGGGAGTAAAGTTTTTTGAGAAGGAGGGGGTGGTCAACCGTGTCAAAGGCAGCTGAAAGATCCAGAAGTAGGAGTACAGAATAGTGTCCGTTGATTTTTGCAATTAGTAGGTCATTTGTGAGTTTTAAAAGAGCAGTTTCTGTGGAGTGTTGAGGGCGAAATCCAGATTGAAGGGGATAAAGAAGGTTGTTTTTAATGAGGTGGTCACTCAGTTGGTTGTAAACCAGGCGTTCAAGGAGTTTAGAGGAAAAGGGGAGCAAGGAGATAGGGTGTAGGTTGTTAAGATTGGTAGGGTCCAAGGACGGCTTTTTGAGTATGGGAGTGACCAGTGCATGTTTTAGAGCATCAGGGAAGATGCCAGAGGTGAGGGAGAGATTGAAGATGTGGGTTAGAGAGTGTAGGATGGGGTCAGAGGGTGACCGTAGCATTTGAGAGGGAATAGGGTCCAGGGGACAGGTGGTTAGGTGGGCGATAGAAAGGAGTTTAGCAACTTCGTCTGGAGTAGCAGATTAGAATAGGGGGAGTGTCAGTTGTACCTGTTGACATGGGGTCTTAGCTGGGGGAGATACCTGTAGAGTGGAGATTTCATCACGGTTGTATCAATCTTGTTTTTGAAGCGATTAGCAATTTCCTGGGCAGTTAGTAAGTCAGTGGGGGGAGGCGGTGGAGGACAAAGTAGAGAGTTGAAGGTAGAGAAGAGTTTACGGGGATTGGATGAGAAGGTGTTAATAAGGGTTGTAAAATAGGTTTGCTTGTCAGTGTGGAGGAAAGAATAGTATTTTTGGAGGGCAGATTTGTATTGGTTGAAGTCTTTGAGAGACTTAGTCTTGTGCCACAGACACTCAAGAGTGCGACTACGTTTTTTGAGAATTTTAGTGTCATCTGTTTGCCAGGGTTGTAGGGGTCGAGGCCTGGTTCTGCGTGTAGTGAGGGGAGCGAGCTTGTCCAGGGTGGAGGACAGAGATTTATTGTAGATGGACATGGCTTGGTTGGGGCAGGGCAGGGGAGAGATTTTGTCATAGAGGTGGTCAGTAGCAGAATAGAGGAGAGAGGAGTTGAAGTTGCGAAAGTTTCTACGGGTGATGGTTAGGCGATTGGAGGGAAAGGTGGTGGAAGGCAGGGGGAGAGAGAAACCAATAAGGTGGTGGTTGGAGAGAGGAAAAGGATTGTTTGAGAAGTTGCATGGAGTGCATAGGTAAGAGAATACAAGGTCAAGGGTGTTGCCATCAGAGTGAGTAGAAGCCTATACCCATTGCTTCAAGTCAAATGAAGAGGTTAGACTAAGAAGTTTAGAAGTAGCAGGAGTGTTTGTATTAGCAGGGATGTTGAAATCACCGAGAAGGATTGTGGGAATATCCGAAGAGAGAAAGTAGGGTAGCCAGGCAGAAAACTCATCAAGGAAAGTCAATAATGGTCCAGGGGGCCGGTGGATCACAGCAATTCTTAGGGAAGTAGGAGAGAATAGACGTATACAGTGGGCTTCGAATGATGAGAGTGAAAAAGAGGGAGGAGGGTGAATAACCTGGAAGGTGCTCTGGGGGGATAGGAGGAATCCCACTCCACCTCCCTTGCGTCCATTAGGCCTGGGGGAGTGAGTCCAGTGAAGGCCACCCTGGGAGAGGGAAGCAGGAGAAGGTGTGTCATATTCGTGGAGCCAGGTTTCTGTGAGAGCAAGTAGATTAAAGGAATTAGTGACAAAGAGGTCATGAACAGCAGTGAGTTTGTTGCAGACAGAGTGGGCGTTCCAGAGGGTGCAGGAGAGAGGGAGGCTGGTGTTGGCAAGAAGAGGAATGGAGACTAAATTGTGTAGATTGCGACTACTGCCAGAGGGTGTAGGGTGATGGGTGTGTTGGGCACAGTTAAATAAGCGGGGCCCAGGATTTGGGGAAATATCTCCAGCAATTAGGAGAAGCAGAAGAGTGAGGGTTAATTGTGTAATTAGCCCAGTGACAATCACTCTCAGGCTGCTCGCACCTAGATTGTGGTCCCGCAAGCTGGAAAATCTTTGTGCTGGGCGCAGCTGAGAGTGGCATTGTTACCTAAGAGACAGCGTGGTGTGAGGTTGGCCGTTCCTTTGTTGCAAGTTAGCGAGAAAGGCAGGGATCTGACACCCGCGTTCGTCACATATGCCACTTACTATTACTACTATCAATGCGAAGGGGCTGAATAGCCCCTTCAAACAATCCAGACTTTGGAGGGAAGCACTATCCCAAAAATTGGATATAGCATATGTCCAAAAGACTAATTTTGCGCAAAACAGAGCTCCTACATGACAGCACAGGATCTTCCCCATCACATCTTTGCTAATGCACTTAAAAAAATGGTATGATTGCTATAAGCAACTCCAATGGGATCAATTTCTATGAGATGAAGCTGAAGATGAAGTTAATCCATTAGTGATAGCAAACATTTACTCCCCTAATATGAAACATAAGACCTTTTTCAAATCCATTATGGCCAAATTGCAACCATTCTAGAAAGAGCAAATTATTCTATGTGGGGATTTCAATGACTTAGCTGACAGGGCCTTGGACACATCCATTCTTTCCAATCCAGAGTACCAGGAACAGGTTAAGAGGGAAATAGAGACATATTTTGACATTAACAGAGGTTGAGTTGCCAATGACTCTACACTATGGAATGCCCATAGAACTTATGTTAGAGGCCTTTTTCTTAAGCTGGGTGCCCAGGAGAACAGAAAGCGGTCGGAACATATTAATGCTTTCCTAGAGAAAATCAGACAAAACAGACTAATAAACTAAGTCCTATTGATACTCTTACAGCCTTGTTACATAAAGCTAGAGAAGAACTCTGTGTCTACCTATACTCAGTGTATAACCATCACATTAAAAGACTCCGCCTTAACTGGTACATGCATAGCAACAAACCTGGTGCCCTATTAGCACAACAAGTTAAGCGAAAAGAGGTGATAGCCAGGATCCCTTTTATGCTCACTACTCAGGGATGCAAAGTATGCATCCCCAAGGATATTGCTGAATGCTTCAGTGAATTCTACGCCAAACTATATAACCATAGTAACTCCTCTACCGAACCTTCACCTGACTTGACTCAGATCAATCATTTTTTAGATCCCATATGATTACCTACTCTTACCCCGCCCAGCACTCAGAGAACTACAAGCTGTTCCGAGAAAAAGAGATTGCTGACATGATCCGTGACCTTCCTTTACACAGAGCCCCCAGGCAGATGAGGTGAGTATACACCACTCCAGGCAGTTATGTAGCTCAGAGAAAACACCACTTTGATCAGTGCAGCTGCTAGGAGGATAGTAAACGACACACCCAGTCCAGGTGCTCTGGCTTAGGACGTCCTTTCAACAGCCCAAACAGAAGCAAATTAAATGCAAAGTGTAATGGAGCCAGCACTTCTGGAGAAAAAGTCTTGATAATGTTTATTCCAATATGACCATGTACAAAACGGTGAGGGCTAATGCGTTTCGGAGGAAGCCTTGTTCACAGCGCAACACACAATATCAAACTACACATATACAATTAAAAGATGGTACAATCCACTCCCTCTAATTAGATGACTTGATCAATCAAGGTGAAATGGGAAACACCGCTGCTGGTGTACACCCCCTGTTAAGAGTGAAGCACATAATGAGAGAAAGAATTATAAAAATATACTGGGTAAGCCAGGCAGTTATCCAGGTTTCTGTAATGAATATTACAAAACCTTTCCTGCCCTTCTTAATCCCCAACTATGTAAGACCTTCTCTGACTTTGTAGAATCAGGACACATGCCCAAGGAATCCCTAGAGGCGGTGATTGTCACTATTCCCAAGCCCCGCAAGTCACATGCGGATCCAGCTAACTATAGACCCATTTCACTGCTCAACAATGACACCAAACTTTACGCAAAAATTTGGCCAACCGCTTTCCCAACGTGTCGCGCATCTGGTCCATCCCGATCAGGTAGGATTTGTCACACACAGGCAAGCCCCAGATGGCACTAGGAGATTTATTAATCTCATTCAGTGGGCAGAACATCACAGAACGCCTTCTCTGTGTCTATCTTTAGACGCAGAGAAGGCATTTGATAGAATGCATTAGGGGTATGTCTCAGCGGTCCTACGGAAATTTGGTATTCATGGCCCTTTTGCTACTGCTATCCTGAACTTATATTCCTCTCCTTCTGCCAGAGTTCAAATGTCTGATGTTACTTCTATGCCCTTTAATAATGTCAATGACACCAGGCAGGGATGCCCCCATCACCATTGATTTTTGTGCTAGCGATTGAACTGCTGACGGAGGCAATCCAAATCATATTCCAATAGGTAACGCTACTCTTTAGATAGGACTTTATGCCAACGACGTGATAGTTGCACTTACCAATCTGACTCAGTCACTACTGGCCCTTGCCGATCTTCTCACCCATTTTGGCAAAGTCTCTCTCTATAAATGTAACTGCTCCAAATCTGCATTCTTGGAAATATGCTTAGACCCCCAACTAAAACAAAGAATCTCTGACTTATCCCCCTTCCCCTGGGCTCCAGCCTCATCACTAACATACGTTGGAACACAATTAACAACCCCCTCAACTAATCTAGTAAGAATTAATTTGGATAGAGTGGTTAAGAAATTGCAGGACTTATCTCACACCTTGCGCTCCATAAAAACATCCTGGGATGGAAAAATTGCCCTAGTCAAGATGTTTCTCATGCCTCATATACTTTACTTGTTTTGCTCCGCTTGTTCCGCTTGCTTTCTGCAAGATCAACTGTCCAAGCTTCAGAGGATCCTCAACTTGTTTATCTGAAACTGTAAACACCCTTGAGTCTGTTGCTTCACCTTATACGCTCCCACAAACACAGCCGGCCTTAGTGCTCCCGAAGTCAAAAGATACTACAAAGATATCCTGTTAGACCAATCGAGCAGATGGTGGACCTCATTGCAGCAGTATCTATGGCTACAAATGGAGGAAGCTGTAATTGGATGTTAACCTAAGCAACTGCTGGCAGCCTTATGGCTCCAATTAACTCCCCTGCAACTTTATCTTGACACAGTTACTGCTACAATAAGAGTGTGGGACTCCATCCTGCAAAAATCCCAAGGAATACCAAAAGCACTTCTCAAACGGCTTCCCTTAAATACAATAAATCTCTTGTGTCAGGATCTGGGGATCGACCCCTGGGTTATGGCTGGGATCCGGACCACTGGAGACTTATATGAAAATGAAGTCTCTGTATATACAGTTCAATCTCTGTATTTGTGGAGGATACTAAGCTAACCAGGGCAACTAACCTTTTCTGCAGGATGTGGAAACCTTGCAAAAAGATCTGAACAAATGAATGGGGTGGGCAACCTCATGGCAAATGAGGTTCAATGTAGAAAAATGTAAAATAATGCATTTGGGTGGCAAAAATATGAATGCAATCTATACATTTGGGGGAGAACCTCTGGGGGAATCTAGGATGGAAAAGGACCTGGGGGTCCTAGTAGATTATAGGCTCAGCAATGACATGCAATGCCAAGCTGCTGCTAACAAAGCAAACAGAATATTGGCATGCATTAAAAAGAGATTAATTCCAAAGATAAAATGATAATTCTCCCGCTCTACAAGACTCTGGTCCAGCTTCACCTGGAGTATGCTGTCCAGTTTTGGGCACCAGTCCTCAGGAAGGATGTACTGGAAATGGAGCGAGTACAAAGAAGGGCAACAAAGCTAATAAAGGTCTGAAGGATATTAGTTATGAGGAAAGGTTGCGAGCACTGAACTTATTCTCTCTGGAGAAGAGATGCTTGAGAGGGGATGTGATTTCAATATACAAATACCATACTGGTGACTAGGGATGAGCTTCGAGTTCGAGTCTGTGACAGACCTATCCGGAAAAGAGGCTTTTGGAGGGGACTGAATGCTAGCCTCCTGCAAACCGATTATGGGCCCTGGCATTTGGGGGAACGGTGCTCTTTGCGAGCTGTATGCCTGGGGACCCTGGAGGTGGTGTTTCTTTAGATTCAGGTCCATGTCCCCCAAGACACACAGACTCTGGGGACCCTGGATATGCCATTGTGATGGGAGTCACTAATAGGGGCACAGGGTGAATGAGAACCCCACTATGATCTGTGCTAGTCAGAGACTCAATGATGTATATGTGTGTATATATAATGTGTGCTGTCTCATTGTGTTGTGTACTGTTTGCTGTGCTAGTTTTGGGTGGGGCTGTATTCCAACGTTCTATTATGTTTGTCTGCCTTGGATTACAGGATGTGTATTGCATTGGAGGGAGGGGGGATTCTTCCAACAGCTCTCCCTGCTAACACTGTGTACTGATGAGACGTTAAACACATCTGACCTGTGTGTCCATTGTCATTGGACAGTTTAACCCGCCCTCTTTTCCAAGGGTGGGGGGAAGAGTCTCTGAGATATTTTATCTGTTGTTTCCATGTGTTATAATAAAGGAGTTGATTCCTGCTTGAAACCTGAAGACAGAGCCGTGTCTCGTTTTTGGGGTGGATTATTTGTATGGGTTCCTTGTTCGGCTGATTGAAGTGTTCAGTAGCTGCCTTTGTGTTTGGGTATGGAATGTCCTAAACGACTTTAACCCCTTTCATACTCGGGGTGTTGTTACACTGGTGGCTAGCAGTGGGATCATTCCCACAGCCCAGAAGGACAGATACAAGAGGACACAGGACAATGGAAGCACAGTATGGACGGCTAAAGCTCTCTTCCCTCAAGGACTTACTGGAGAACCGGGGCCGACAGGCCAACAACCGTAAGAAGAGGGACATTATCGCAGAACTAGTCAAAATGGATAGAGCTGAAAGGCCCAGCATAGCAGACTTCAGACACCCCTGTGGAGATATGGATCTGGCATCAAAGTTCCCGGGGCTGCTGCGGATAATCCTTTCAGCAATCCCCAGGACTGTGTCTGTGGATGAATACCTGGAGCTCAGGCAGAATATCCGGGTAAGACACTGGATTAGAGCCCTCCAACGCAACTGGGCAAGTGCTTTCCAACCCCAGAGCAGCAGGCCAGTGAACAACGGGAGTTACGGATGCAATTCCTGGGAGAGAGGCCCCAGGAGCAATGGGTGACTGAGTTGGACAGGCTGGTCCAGCAAGAAATAGAGCTGGACTATCGGTATCGGGCTCTGCAATGGCACGTGGAGGAGGAATATTTTGGGGAAAAAACAGAATGCTCTCCGGAGGGATATGACTTTGGTGGCCCTGGATTGCTGTGGGAGAGCCTTTCAGATTGTTTTTTGTATGGCGATGAAGGGGAACCTACCCTGGAGGACCTGCGAGAATACAGAGAGGCTATGTTCAGCCTTGCAGGGGTCTCAGAGCTTAAACCTGATCTAGACTATTTGCTAAGGAAGGAACAGCATCTGGAAAGGGCATACAGGAAACTGCTAGAATGCGTTCAGCAGCATGCCAGAGAATCAGCAGTGAAAACTCCGGAGATTGCCGTCTCCAAAGCTGAAGTGCTGACAGCAGGGCAGAGTTCTGCTAACCTCTGCCCAGCACTGATGGCATCTTCTGGGTTCCACGGACATGAGATTGTGAACTTCTATCCCCAGACACTAGTTGCAGACACAGGGGATTTGATGGACTTTTCTGCTGGGGAGGAACAGCCGGGTGAGCCTCCGGTGGGGGAGCTGGTGTTAAGGCCGGGCTTCACTGTGCTCTGCCCAGCACCAACAGCAGTATCTGTGGAGTTACAAGGAACTTCCCCAGCTGAAGCGCTGGCCACCGGACAGAGGGTCCAAGACCTCTGCCCTACACCTGCGGTGGTTCCGGAGACCCAGGGTGAGAAGGAGATGGTCCCTTCCCAGCAGCATATGGCACCCCAGAATGATGCCACCAATCCAGCAGAAGAGCTGGCAACAGAGCAGAGTGCTGCAAGCCTCTGCCCTCACCTAACAGAAGAGGGAGTTCTTGTGGTAGTGGAAGGGACTTCGGTCTTTACTGACACAACCCAAAAAATTGGTGCGGCACTGGGACAGGAGGATGTCAGCCATGCTTTGCAAGCACTGGGGGATTTTCACCCACCAAAAGTGGATGGGACTTCAGTCTCCACTTGTATACCCCAGGGATGCTGGGCGGTCAGCCCAGATCCCCAACAGCAAGACGGAGTGAGCTCAGTCACCCTGTCTCCTCTCCAGCGACTGAAAAGACTCCAGGGAGAAGGGCCAGTCCAGGCCTCTCCCCAGCGGCGGGCATGTTTTCTGAGAGATGCAGAGGTTGGCTGGGTGAGTAATTCTCTGTTTGGAACAATTTATTTGGGGTACTTTGTGGATACAGGCATTGGGGGACTGGAACTACTGACTTTGGAGTCAACCCGTCTGGGGTCTCCTCCTGTGTTAGTCTCCTGCCGAAAGGGGAGAAATGTGACAGACCTAGCCGGAAAAGAGGCTTTTGGAGATGACTGAATTCTAGCCTCCTGCAAACCGATTATGGGCCCTGGCATTTGGGGGAACGGTGCTCTTTGTGAGCTGCATGCCTGGGGACCCTGGAGGTGGTGTTTCTTTAGATTCAGGTCCATGTCCCCCAAGACACACAGTCTCTGGGGACCCTGGATATGCCATTGTGATGGGAGTCACTAATAGGGGCACAGGGTGTATGAGAACCCCACTATGATCTGTGATAGTCAGAGACTCAATGCTGTATATGTGTGTATATATGATGTGTGCTGTCTCATTGTGTTGTGTACTGTTTGCTGTGTTAGGTTTGGGTGGGGCTGTATTCCAATGTTCTATTATGTTTGTCTGCCTTGGATCACAGGATGTGTATTGCATTGGAGGGAGGGGGGATTCTTCCAACAGCTCTCCCTGCTAACACTGTGTACTGATGAGACGTTAAACACACCTGACTTGTGTGTCCATTGTCATTGGCAGGTTAACCTGCCCTCTTTTCCAAGGGTGGGGGGGAAGAGTCTCTGAGTTATTTTATCTGCTGTTTCCATGTGTTATAATAAAGGAGTTGATTCCTGCTTGAAACCTGAAGACAGAGCCGTGTCTCGTTTTTGGGGTGGATTATTTGTTTGGGTTCCTTGTTTGGCTGATTGAAGTGTAGCTGCCTTTGTGTTTGGGTATGATATGTCCTAAACGACTTTAACCCCTTTCATACTCAGGGGGTCTTTACAGAGTCGAACTCATTTTTGACTTGAACATCGGCTGTTCGCCAGTTCGCCGAACAGCGAACAATTTGGGGTGTTTGCGGCAAATTCGAAAGCCGCGGAACACCCTTTAAAGTCTATGGGAGAAATCAAAAGTGCTAATTTTATAGGCTTATATGCATGGTATTGTCATTACTATTTCACACAGGGGGTGGGATCTGGGGGTCCCCTTGTTAAAGGGGGCTTCCAGATTCTGATAAGCCCCCCGCCCGCAGACCCCCACAACCACCGGCCAAGGGTTGTGGGGATGAGCTCCTTGTCCTCATCAATATGGGGACAAGGTGCTTTGGGGTGCCACTACCGCAAAGCACCCTCCCAATGTTGAGGGCATGTGGCCTGGTATGGTTCAGGAGGGAGGGCGCTCTCTCGTACCCCCCTCTTTTCCTTCGGCCTGCCAGGTTGCGTGCTCGGATAAGGGTCTGGTATGGATTTTTGAGGGGACCCCACGCCATTTTTAATTTTAATTTTGGCGTGGGGTCCCCCTCAAAATCCATACCAGACCTGAAGGGCCTGGTATTGAATTTAGGGGGACCTAATTTTGGTTCGGGGTTCCCCTGTGGGAAAATCCCATGCCGTTTTTATCAATTAACTTTTATGTGTATTGTCGGACTGACAATTCATTAATAGCCGCGAGTAGTTTTAAGTGACTTTTTTCCTTTGAAATGTAATTTTGCTGTCAGACTGTGCTAAACACGGGAAACATGCGCCCCTTTACAGGCATACTATAGACACCCCCAGGTACAAAATTTAAAGGAATATTACACTTTTATTGTTTCACTTTAAGCATTATTAAAGTCACTGCTTCCGAAAAAACGGTTGTTTTTAAAACTTTTTTTGCATTGATACATGTCCCCCGGGGGAGGACCCTGGTCCCCAAACACTTTTTACGACAATAACTTGCATATAAGCCTTTAAAATTAGCACTTTTGATTATTCATGTTCGAGTCCCATAGACTTTAACGGTGTTCACATGGTCGAACAAATTTTTTGCCTGGTCACATGTTCTGGTGCAAACCGAACAGGGAGGTGTTCGGCTCATCCCTACTGGTGACCCCACAATAGGGATAAAACTTTTTTGCAGAAGGGAGTTTAACAAAACTCATGGCCACTCATTAAAATTAGAAGAAAAGAGGTGTAACCTTAAACTATGTAGAGGGTTCTTTACTGTAAGAGCGGCAAGGATGTAGAATTCCCTTCCACAGGCGGTGGTCTCAGAGGGGGGGCATCGATAATTTCAAAAAACTATTAGAAAAGCACATGAACGACCGCAACATACAGGGATATACAATGTAATACTGACATATAATCACACACATAGGTTGGACCTGATGGTCTTTTTTCTACCTCACCTACTATGTAACTATGTAAAAGTCTTATCTCCCTTTCATATACTACAGGCCAAGTCGCATATCAGTCACAAAGACTTTTATAAATACTTATGAATCAGACATGTCCTATGGTACACTCTGGTCCTTCCACACCCTGCCCCAACAGCTCATTCAAACTTACAAGCATTCCTCATGCTTTTGCAAGGGGATCTCCACTATCTACAGAATGTTAGCACCCAACAAAGAGCATCAAAAACTCTCCACTATGGAGAAATAAGAACATTACCTTCACTTCACAGAGGAACCTAAATACTGGCATTGAGCAATGACCTACCCGCTAAAATTCTCCAAGTGCCTGATGCATTGGGAATCAGCCCTAAAAATCCTCCACCTGTGGTACTACATGCCAGCTAACCTGTCTCATATGTATTCATTACACTCAAACCACTGTTGGAGAAACTGTGGTCTTCAAGGCACATCCCCGCATGTATGGTGGTAATGCCTGGTAATCACTCCATTTTGGAAAGAAATGTGCACCGCTCCAGTGTGAAAGCCCCCGGGCTTTCACATTGGAGACAAAGCAGCGGCTGTTTCTGGTCTGTTTGCAGGCTCTATTTTTAGCGCAATAGCGTCTGCAAACCGCCCTAGTGTGAAAGGGGTCTAAGCCATGAAAAAATTGTAATATCCACTGCCTGATATTTAAAGGGGTTGTAAACCCTTGTGTTTTTTGTCTAATAGCAAACATGTTATACTTACCTCCACTGTGCAGTTTGCACAGAGTTGTCCCGAACCTCCTCTTTTGGGGTCTCATGGTGGCACTGGTGGCTCCTCCCCACATCAAGTGTCCACATTGGAGAAGAGCTCTCATTTGAGGACATCCATGCGGGTGTGCTACTGAGTCCCGCATCTGTGTCCATTCACACAGAATGCAGGACTCGGCCCCGCCACTGGTGCCACGTTATTGGATTTGATTGACAGCAGTGGGAGCCAATGGCTGCACTGCTATCAATCTATCTAATCAGGACACGAGACACCAGCTACAGATGGTGTGCTCGTTCCTGGACAAAGGATGACAGTGTTCAGGTAAGTAAAATGGGGGGGCTGTAGCACTAAAAAAGGTTCTCCACCTTAATGCATAGAATGCATTAAGGTGAAAAACAATGAGGGTTTACAACCCATTTAAAGCACAAATCCTCTAATGGTTTAGAAATTCTGACTTTTTTATTTATTTTTTATTGTTGTTTGTTAGTAATAAACAAAACTGCCAAGACTCAGTCTTCCTAGAGCAGTGATGGCAAACCTTTTTGAGCCCGAGTGCCCAAACTGCAACACAACACCAACCTTTTTATTTCAAAGTGCCAACACTGGTGATGATCGCCCACCCCATGAAGGATTGCAGTCAGTTCAGCACTCACCTGGCTTCGGCATCCAGTGTCAGTGTGCCTGGCAGCAGCTTCTCCTTTTGTTGGTGCCTGTGATTGCCCTCCTCACTCTCGATCGTGTCCTCTCAGCACCTCTCAGCATCGTCCTCTCACCCCTCTCTAGCTCCCGTGACTGACACCTGCGCTGGCCAATTGCCTCCTTGCACGGGACCTGGGTGTCTCGGGGAAGACAATAAGCTAGATGCATAGAGGGCGGGAGGGGGCAGGACTGCAAGAGGCCATGCGTGTGCTGCTGGTAAAGCCTGAGCTGAGTCAATAGACCGAGCACCAGCATATTTTTAATGGGCAATCGGGCACTTCTGTCAGGGATAAGAGAAAAGATGGTGGCCCTGCTCGAGTGCCCACAGAGAGGGTTCTGCATGGCAGCTGTGGCACGCATGCCATAAGTTCGCCATCACTCTCCTAGAGTTTGGCAAATCCAGAAAAATGTTCAGCGATTCTGAAATATTTGCCACACGGTGTTCGCAGCAAGTTCGAAAGCCGCAGAACACCATTAAAGTCTATGGAACATTAACATGAAAAACCAAAAGTGCTCATTCTAAAGGCTTATATGCAATTTATTGTCATAAAAAGTGTTTGGGGATCTGGGTCCTGCCCCAGAGGACATGTATTAATGCAAAAAAAGTTTTAAAAATGTCAGTTTTTTCGGGAGCAGTGATTTTAATAATGCTTAAAGTGAAACAATAAAAATGAAATATTCCTTTAACCACTTCCCGCCCGCCCTATAGCGGATTGACGTCTGGGAAGTGGTTCTGTTATCCTGACTGGACGTCATATGATGTCCAGCAGGATAACATGCTGCAGCGTGCCCCCGGGGGTGCGCATCGCGGCGATCGGTGGAGCGGTGTGTCAGTCTGACACACCGCTACACCGATCTTGGTAAAGAGCCTACGGCGGAGGCTCTTTACCACGTGATCAGCCATGTCCAATCACGGCTGATCACGCTGTCAATAAGAAGAGCCGTTGATCGGCTCTTCCTCACTCGCGTCTGACAGATGCGAGTAGAGGAAAGCCGATCGGCGGCTCTCCTGGCAGGGGGGTCTGCGCTGATTGTTTATCAGCGCAGCCCCCCCGCAGATCACCACAATGGACCACCAGGGATCGCCACTAGGACCACCAGGGAAGGGGCAACATGTGGATGGCCAGGTATGTACCCCATGGCCATCCACATGTGCCCAGTGTGCCAAATCTGTGCCAATCAGTGCCCACAAATGGGCACTGATTGGCACCATTATGTTGCAGTGATGCCCAGCAATGCCACCCTTAGGGGCATCACTGCAAACAAGCAGTGCCATCAGTGCCACCCATCAGTGTCCATTCATGCCACCTGTCAGTGCCCATCCATGCCCATTGGTGCCAACTATCAGTGCCACCCATAAGTAACCATCAATGCCACCTACGAGTGCCCATCAATGTCACCTACGAGTGCCCATCAGTGCCGCCTATAAGTGCCCATCCATGCCACCTATGAGTGCCCATCAGTGCCACATACCAGTGCCACCTATCAGTGCCCATCAGTGCCACCTATCAGTGCCCATCAGTGCCGCCTATCAGTGCCCATCATCAGTGCCCATCAGTGCCACCTCATCAGTACCACCTCATTGGTGCCACCTCATCGGTGCCCATCAGTGCTGCCGTATCAGTGCCCGTCAGTGCAGCCATATCAGTGCCTGTCATTGAAGAAGAAAACGTACTTATTTACAAAAAGTTTTAACAGAAACAAAGAAAAACTTTATTTGTTGCGCAAAAAATAAAAACCACAGAGGTGATCAAATACCACCAAAAGAAAGCTCTATTTATGGGAACAAAATGATAAAAAATTTGTTTGGGTACAGTGTAGCATGACCGCGCAATTGTCATTCAAATTGCGACAGTGCTGAAAGCTGAAAATTGGCCTGGGCGGGAAGGTGTCTAAGTGCCTGGTATTGAAGTGGTTAAATATCGTGCCTGGGGGGGTGTCTATAGTATGCCTGTAAAGGGGTGCAGTTTTCCCGTGTTTAGAACAATACCACAGCAAAATGACATTTCTAAAGGAAAAAAAGTAATTTAACGACACGTGACATCAATGGACGGCGGGGTCGCCCGTTTACTTCACCGGGTGGCCCTGCCCTCAGCTATATAATAGCTGTCGCCGAGAAGTGCCACTCGGCAGGAGCCATGGAGGCGGAGCTGTTGCGACTTTTTTTTTCTTTTTTCGGCTCGGCGGGCGCCGTGAGATGGAGTTACATCGTGGGACATTTTTATTTTTTTATCTTTTAATAAAGGACTTGTCCGAAACTGTCTCCTGTCATTTTTACTATTTTTGACACTTTTTTGTGACATGGTAGGGGTAAAATGTACCCGTTACCAATTCACATGGGGGGAGGACGGGGACTGGGGGTCCACTTGTTAAAGGGGGCTTCCAGATTCCAATAAGCCCCCCACCCGCAGACCCACACAACCACCGGGCAAGGGTTGTGGGGATGAGGCCCTTGTCCCCATCAACATGGGGAGAGGGTGCTTTGGGGGGGCTACTCCAAAGCACCCTCCCCATGTTGAGGGCATGTGGCCTGGTACAGTTCAGGAGGGGGGCGCTCTCTTGTCCCCCCTCTTTCCCTGCAGCCTGCTAGGTGGCGTGCTCGGCTAAGGGTCTGGTATGGATTTGGGGGGACCCCTACGCCATTTTTTTTTACATTTGGCGCAGGGTTCCCCTTAATTTCCATGCCAGACCTGAAGGGCCCAGTATAGATTTTGGGGGACCCTCACGCTTTTTTAAAAAAAAATTGGTTTGGGGTTGCCCTTAATATTCATACCAGACCCTGGTAATGGACTGGGGGGGGGGACCCATGCCATTTTTTTCAATGAGTTTTATCTATATTGCCGGGACCCGACAATTCATTACAGCCGCGATCAGTTTTAAATGACTTTTTTTCCTTTAGAAATGTCATTTTGCATGTGCTACTGTTCTAAACACGGGAAAACTGCACCACTTTACAGGCATACTATAGGCACCCCCCAGGCACGATATTTAAAGGAATATTTCATTTTTATTGTTTCACTTTAAGCATTATTAAAATCACCGCTCCCGAAAAAAAATGGCAGTTTTAAAAACTTTTTTTTGCATTGATACATGTCCCCTGGGGCAGGACCCGGGTCCCCAAACACTTTTTTTTTCTCATAAAATGTTTATTGAAGAAAATGCGATATACAAACACAAGTGAAGATTAAATCTGAAATACATCAATCAGCTAGAAAGCAGCCAAATTCAAGAGTAAGTACAGCTATATTCTATATTAGTAGGTATTAGCTTTAGATCTAGCAAAATGTACATAGTATATTAGTCAATAAACTTTAATTGACTGAGGTAGATAAACCTATCATGAATAACAAACTGAAATCTACACTTATTGAGATATTAGGTGTAAAATAGAATAGAGATAAGGAAGAAAAGAATTAAGCTCAAGAGAGAAGGAAGCTATTTTAGTCATATGGGTTGCTGGGTTTGTGATAATTGCAGGGAAAGTACTGAGCATCCATTGACTGACGATACTCAATCAAAGGTGTTGTGTCTAAGTGGATATAGATGGTTCTAAATTTTGTACAGAATCGGAACTTAAAGTTGCTATGGGGGTGCCCCCCAAGCGTGGGGATAGCAGAACAATCAATGTTGTTCAATCAGATTTTCATATTCTTGAGAGTATTTAAAGGTGAACCACCGAGACCATGTTTTGTGGTATCGATCCACTTTTTCTTTCTGATTGGGCCAATGTGTCTTCCATTTCGCAGATACAGGAGATCTTGTGCAACCAGTCTTTCAGAGTGTGGGTGTTTGTTGATTTCCAAAACAATGGTATGAGAGACTTGGCTGCATTTAGTAAATGTCTAGAGAGGAAGTTTTTGTATTTCTTATAGGTAAAATTTGAAATGTGGAGCAGGCAGCAGGCTGCATTAAGTGTGAGTTTGGTCTCCATGATTCGATAGACAATCTCTTTGACATTATTCCAAAATGATGTTATCCGATCACATTGCCACCAAATATGTATTAGAGTACCTATCTCTTTTTTGCACCTCCAACATGTGTCAGGCACCTGGGGGAACCACTTGTGAATCTTGTCTGGAGTGGCGTACCAGTGAGTAAGAACCTTATACGCTGTTTTCTGCATTCTTGTGCTAAGGGAGCATTTATGTGCCAGGATGCAGGCTCTCTCCCATTGGTTATCTGTGAGTGTCATATCCAGGCTCTCTGACCATCTCTCTCTAAACCTGTCGGTCTCTGGCTCTTTCAGGTTTTGTGTCCACACATAGGCAGTGGAGGTGGTTTTTAGAACTTGTTCCCCTTTTAGGCACACTGACTCCAATTCAGTAAGTTCTCTTGTGAAATTTCTCCTATGGGCGGTGTTATTGACATAGCTGCGGACTTGGAAGTACGACCATGGGGTAGAGTAGGTATATTATTATCAACCCTGAGGTGAACCAAGTCTTTTATTATCTTATTGTCGAAACAATGAGGTGCCAAAAGGGGCAATTTTTTGTCAGAGGATCTCAGAAGGTGATTTCTGACCCCTGGTGGGAAATCTGGGTTGTTTTGCAGTGGGGTAAGAGGGCTTAGCGAAGAGGAAAATTTGGGGTGTTTAGTTAAATGGTGGAAGATTCCTAACGTGGTACCTATTAGGGGGTGAGCTCTCAATGTTTGAGGGTATTTTAGTTTTGGTATCCATGGAGAAAATTGTAGGGGGATCGGACTCAAATCGGTTTCTAGTGTCACCCAATCCTTAAGTCCAGCGTGACAATGCCAGTCTATGATTCTAGCGATATGTGTGGCATGATAATAGGATTTGAAGTCAGGTAAACCCATTCTGCCCAGTACCTTAGGTCTTGTTAGTAATGATGATTTGATACGAGGTGGATTATGGGCCCAGATGAATCTCATCTGAAGAGCCTGGAGGGATCTAAAAAAAAGCTCTGAGGAATTTTAATGGGTAGTGTACGTAGTAGATATAGAGTTTTTGGCAGTATGGTCATTTTGCAGATGGCCGCCCTGCCAAACCACAAAAAGAACTTTCACCAAGTTTGCAAATCTCTTTCAGTTGATTTGAGAAGGGGAAGGAAATGGTAAATATTGAGGAAAGTCTAGGCGTCAACCAAACTCCAAGGTATTTAATGGCTTGAGATTCCCATTTGAAGGAACTATTGTCTTGAACTGTTTTTAATTTAGGTTCAGGTAGTGATATATTTAATGCTTCTGACTTTGAATAATTTATTTTGAGGTTAGAAATATAACCGCATATTGCAAACTCTTTCATGAGGGAGGGGATGGATATATGTGGTTCGGTCAAGAAGAATTAAAGATCATCTGCATAGGCGGCTACTTTGAATTCCCTCCCACCAACCTTAAAACCCCCAATGGCGCTGTTAGCTAAGATTCGTCTAACAAATGGCTCCAATGTTATGATGAACAATAAGGAAGATAATGGACAACCTTGTCTCGTTCCATTATTTATGTATACCTTGTTAGATAAAGAACCGTTTATTTTGAGTCTGGCCGAGGGGTTCTGGTAGAGGGAGGAAATCCAGGCCATCATATGTAGTCCCAGGCCTATGTGCTTACACGTCTCCAACATGTAATCCCAAGCTACTCGATCGAAGGTCTTCTCCGCATCAAAATTTTTAATTTTTGTTACAGACTTCAACATCTCAATTCAATATTGTACATTCTTGTATTTCAGTAGTTTACATTAAGATACACAGAAATAAACATTACAGGAGAAAACTAAGTACGAAGCTATCTTGTCAAAAGTTTACCAGTTATACTACCCTTCCCCCCTCCAAGAAAGGAGAAGAAAAAAAAAAAGAAAAAAAAAGGTTGTTAATTCCCTCCTCCCTGCCTTCTCTGGGGTAAGTCTGCTCTATCCCTTCCTACTCCATTCCTTCTACTTCAGGTCATGTATTCTCCTACTATACCCTTCTGTGTCGAGGAAAAAAGAAAAAAAGGAAGAAAGAAAAAAAAAAAAACCCCACCTACTTCCAAAGAGGCCACTATTGGCCATAGTGTCTTTTCAATTTATGTGACAAAAAAATTTAAGTATTGTGCCATGTGATTAAATATTGATTATCCATTTTGTATAACGGCCCCTCTCCTACTTCCACGTGGTTACCAAAACCTATAATATAAGAGGCCTCTAATGGCCATAGTGTTAAAAATAATAATAAAATAATTATACCATGTGATAAAAATATTATCGACCATATTGCATATAAACAAACTTCTAGACCCACCCCACTTTGAGTGCCAAACCCCCCACCAACCTTCCCATCCCTCCCCTCACTACTTCCACGTGACTTGACTCTCTCCCCCCCCCCTCTCTCTCTCTCTCACTCTCTCTCTCTCTCTCTCTCTCTCTCTCTCTCTCTCTCCCCCTCCTCATTAGGGGCAGGCATCTCACTCCACACTGTCTAGGCAGAAAAAAAAAATTGGCAGGGAGGCTGAAGAGAGAGAAGGAGGGAAAAAAGAGGAGAAAATGAAAAAAAAAAAACATAAATCAATCCTGGTCAAGGTGAATCCACTATGAATCCACCACCCCCCTACCTTTCCATTCCCTGTCTCTTCTCCTAGCCCATCTCAGATGCACGCTGTATCCAGCCTGCCCATATATTCTCAAATTCCCCTTTTTGGTCCCTCACTTCTTGAGTCCACCTTTCAGCTTCCATTATCCGGTTAACCTCCTTTTTTGAGTCCTCTAGTGTTGGAGAGGCTATCTGTTTCCAAAATCTGGGGATTAATAATTTAGCTGCATTCAATAAGTGTGGTGTAATGCTCTTCCTGTAGGCTTTAATGGAGCCAGGCGTTCCATGGAATAGGAAGCTTAGAGGTGTAAACTCCATAGGTCTAGGGGTCAGTTTTTCAATCCATGTTGAATTTGATACTCAAAATACTTTGATCTTGGGGCGTTCCCACCACAGGTGGAGAAATGTACCCCTTTGCTCACACTCTCTCCAACACCAGGCATCTGCCGCTGGGTACATTTGAGTTAATCTTACTGGTGTCCTATACCACCTTGTCATGAATTTATAAGCCGTTTCCTGAACCTAAGAACTTATGGATGTTGAATAAGTTGATTTAATCATTTTTTTAATTTGTTCGTCTGACAGTTCCTTATTTAATTCTTTTTCCCATTCCCTAATAAAGTATGGGTCTGTACTCTTTTGTACACCGAGTACCAGTCTGTACATCTGAGACAAAAGATGTCTAGCATCCACTAGATGCACACACTGGCCCTAAAACACCGTAATTGAGTTTAATGATCTTAGTGGGGGTTTCATCTTATTGAAGAAGCCTGTCATTTGATTGTATCTCCATCCTGATGTGGGTATATTCCCTAGAGCTGTAACCAGCTCCGGGTAAGTTGCTAAGATCCCCGCGGGGCACACTTACCACATGTGATATCTCCATCCCGCCCCCATGCCCCCAGAAATCCCCCTCCCTCCCCCGGTGGAAACCATGGGAATCCCTCCAGCGGAGCTAAGGGGGACACCTGGGGGGAGTACTCTCCTGTTTTATTAAAATTATCCCATATTGACAAAGAGTTCCAAGTCAAGGGAGATGTCCATTTCGAGAGTCCTCTTAACATACTCGGAATCCAAGGGGCTCCTGCTAAGTCCTTCCCCTCTATTGTTTTTTCTAGTGGGACCCACATGTTACTAGAGGAGTCATGGCACCAGTTCAAGATTCAAACCAGCGACATTGCCTTGTAATACACTGATATGTCAGGTAGCCCCATTCCTCCCTCTGCCTTGCTTCTACGCAAGATGTCATAGGCCAACCTTGGTCCTTTATTATTCCACACAAATGCTACAAAAGCCTTCAGTTTCTGTTTAAAAAAAGGTTTCTGGTAATTTAATCAGGACTGTGTGTAGTATGTAGATAACTCTAGGTAATATACACATTTTAATGGCACTCACTCTTCCAAACCATGTTAGATATTGTCCTGTCCATTTCTTTAAGTCCCCCTTTATCCCTGCCATTAGGGAGGCATAATTAAGGTCATATAACTTTTTTTGATCTGAAGTGATATGTACCCCCAAATAAAACACTCAAAGGGGTACGCCCTCCTTAGCATCCTCGCCATCTCTTGAGGGACATGGCTGGGTAGGAGTATTGATTTATCAAAATTAATTTTGAAGTTAGATAGATGCCCATATCTATCCACTTCCTGCATAAGAGCTGTTAAGGATGTCTGTGGTGTCGAAAGATAGAATAATAAATCGTCAGAGTAGGCCAATACTTTATGTTCCACAGCCCCAATACATGTCCCTGATATCTCCCCATTGCTTCTAATCTTACAAAGAAATAGCTCTAATATTATAGCAAATATTAATGGTGAGAGTGGGCATCCCTGCCTTGTTCCATTTCGTATATTAAAATAGTCCGATACTGTACCATTTACTTTGACCCTTGGTCTTGGGTCCGCATAAAGAGCTATTACCCATCCCATCATGTGGTCGCCCAGTCCCACCCCCCTCAAGACTTCACTCATAAAGCCCCAGTTCACCCTATCGAAGGCTTTTTCAGCATCCATTGATAGTACGATCTTTGGGGCTTTCTCTGGGCCATATTGCATCCAATGAAGCAAATGAAGTGCCCGGATGGTGTTATCACTTGCCTCACATACTTTCATAAAACCTGTCTGGTCTGGGTGTACCAAATCCCCGATATGTTCTTGCAGTCGCAGAGCTAGAATTTTGGCCAGCAGTTAGTGTCCGAATTGAGCAGAGAAATAGGCCTATAATTGGCACAGTACTGAGAATCTTTCCCTGCCTTCAGGAGTACAGTAATGTACGCCAAACGTGGCTTCTGGAGGCAACGGATTATCTGCATTAATTGTGTTAAAATAATTGCATAGCGGTCGTATCAACTCCGAAGAAATTTTTTTGTAATAAATATTTGCCAGACCGTCTGGGCCAGGACTTTTCCCTGTCGGTAAGGCTGCTATTGCTCTGCTCAACTCTTCTACTGTAATTGGACGTTCCATTTCTGCTGTAATTTGCTCTGATAGGGTGGGCATTGATGATTCCCTAATGTACTCTCGTATCTCTTCCCTTCTTTGGTCCTCCCTATCTTCTAATTGTAAGGTCTCAGGTGTCTAGTTATTATATAAGGTTTCATAGAATCTATGAAATTCTGTCGCTATGGCCTGGGTTTCCACTATCTTTTTATTTCGTATTAATAGGTTATGTACATGTCTAGATTCTTGTTGCTTTTTAAGTTGTTTAGCCAGCAATCGCCCGCATTTGTTCCCTTGCTCATAGAACCTATGAGCAAAGTATCTATATTTATTATTAATTTTTTGATCTAGACATTGTGCGAGTTCTGTTCGAAGGTTCCCTAGTTGTTGGATATCTAAGGAGTCTAGATTTTTTTTATGTTTAATCTCCAGTGCATTAATTTTCTCTAATAATTCTGTCACTTCTTTCTTTCTTTCTTTCTTTCTTTCTTTCTTTCTTTCTTTCTTTCTTTCTTTCTTTCTTTCTTTCTTTCTTTCTTTCTTTCTTTCTGTGTGAGCTATAGGCTATTAGTTCCTCTTATGACTGATTTATGGGCCTCCCACACTGCCTGGTCTGACACCTCACCTGGTATATTCCTCTCAAAATAATCCCTTATTTCAACTCTGCATCAGTTGATAGGAGAAAGCCTTTGATCTTTTGCTCATGAGCAGCATGAATCAGGTCTAGTGCCTTTGTTACATTGTCTCTAGCCTCTCTGCCGGGCATAAAACCTGCCATGTCTCTTCCTATCAGGTCATGTAACAAAGGTTTCAACCTATGAGAGATGATTTTCGCCATAATCTTGACATCTAAATTCAACAGAGAAATTGGCCTATAACTGTTGCAGTGTAGCAGATCTTTGTCAGATTTAGGTATTATTGTTATGAACGCTGACAGGAAATCAGGTGGAACTGGTCTAGTTTTTGATAGGGAATTTAATGCATCTCTCAGGTGTGTGTCCAAAATGTCAACAAATATCTTGTAATATATGGCCGTGAACCCATCAGGTCCTGGACTTTTACCTGTTTTTAGTTCTTTAATAGCAAGTCTGAGTGCTGAAGAGTCTATGGGATTGTCAAGTAGTGTAGTATCTTTTGCCTTGAGAGAAGGTAGGCCCGAGTCCCTCAGGAACTCTTGTAGAGTCCAAAGCGTGTTGTCAGGTGTATCGGGGAGTCTATGTTGAGTTGGGAGATTATAAACATTGGTATAAAACTCATGAAAGTGTTGCGCTATCTTGTCCGTTGTTCTGTCAATTTTACCACCTTTGCTTTGAATGCCTATTATGTTGTGATTAGCAGTAGTACCTTTTAGGGCCCTAGCTAGTAGATAACCGGGTTTGTCACCTTGTTCATAATATATATTTTTTCTGAAAAAGAGAAACCTTTTAGTTTTGGACTCTAGGAGCTGTTTGAGGGACTTTCTGGTTTCAAGGAGGGTCGTCGCCGATTGAGTTGTCAAGGACTGTTTGTGCAGGGTTTCTAGAGAGCGAATATTGTTTTGTTAGTTGTGAGATTTCCCTTTCCTGATCCTTCTTTCTTTGTGCACCCATTCTGATCAGTTCTCCTCTGAGCACTTGTGGGCCTCCCAGACCATCATCCATTACCGGGGTCACATTGAGCTTAAATAAGTCATTTAAAGCTGTGTTCAGTTTAGGTAGTAAAACTGGATCTGTTAGGAGAGAGGAATTCAATCTCCACATTTCAGATTTTGCATGTAGTTCTGCTAAATTTAGGGTGATGGACACTGGGGCATGGTAAGAGATTGTCTGTATCCCTATATAAGCTTTTGAGACTATGAAGATCTCTTTTTGAGATGAAGAGATAGTTGATCCTGGAGTGGCGGTCGTGGGGGATCAAATAGAATGTAAAGTCTTTATCTTCTGGGTGTAAGACGCGCCATGCATCAACTAAGTCTAGTGAGTGAAGGAGGGCTTTAATTCTTTTTAGGATTTTATAGGTGATAAGAGTTTTCCCTGTGGAGGTGTCTATTAGCGGGTTTAGAGAGATGTTGAAATCCCCCGCCAAGATTAAGTGACCCAAGGCAAAACCCTCCAGTTCTTTCGCCAGTTTTTGGCAGAATGGTAGGTGGGAGGTGTTAGGAAAATATACATTAGCTAAAACTCCAGAGCAAGTCCCTTTAAAGAATATGAATCTCCCCCCTGGGTCGACCAACTTGTCTGTCAACTCAAACAAGGCATCCCTACTTAACAAAATGGAGACCCCTTTAATTTTAGATATGTCATTAGTGGCGTGGTGCGCCTCTATGAAATAGGAGTCATGAGGCTGGGGATATGGTTTGTCTTGAAGTGTGTCTCTTGTTAAAAAACAAACTTAGGCCTACCTTTTTTCAATTCCCTCAAGAGGGTTGATAGTTTCTCCGGTATATTCAGGCCTTTAACATTGTGCGAAACCACCATATGCCATTGTTCAGATGTAGAGAGAGAGATGTTAACCTTTACCTATAAACACAACTTCAAAAGACACTGATTAGTTTCAAGCACTAATGTAGATATCTGTCACATAAAGCAGCAAATAGGGCAAATAGAGCTATGGAAACAAAGAGGTGAGAGTTTAGTAAGTGGATAGAAGTAAGAGACGAGAGAAAAGATTATGACCCTCTTAGACAGCAGATTGTCCGGGGGGGGGGGTCAGGGTTTAGTGTGCGGTGGTGGATCTAGAATCCTCACACTGACACACTCTGTGAGAGCATGGGAGACCCACGGCGAAAGTAACAGCGCCAACTGGTCTTAACGTGGATAGAGAAAACTATCAACAAATCCTAGGACGTTCAGACCGTGGCCCATGTGAGCAATATATTATGTACGTAAAGGTCTTCTCTGCAACAAGAGCGAATGATATGTAGCTGTAAACGATAACAGTAAGCAGGCAGTAACTATAGCAATTGTTAAAAACAGATAATGTGGCATGATCGGGAAGGGGGTGGCAATGCTACCTCCCAACTCAATCACACTTGCTCATCCCCCATCACAAAGAAACAATTGAGTGAGCATGACAAAATTTGTGTGAAAAGAGGAAGGGAAAAAAAAATGAAAATGTGAAAAATCAGAACAAACAGACTTTGGGTCACTCTTAAACTGATAATAAGGGAAACAATAACTTTGACGGGGTAAGGGTAATAGTGGCCCCCGACTAAACCACACCACCAACAGGGACCTCCATCTTGCTATGTAACAACTGTCATCATACACTAGGTAGCATTTTGTTTGAGAAGGGAATAAATCTGATCCAGGTATTAGGTCTAGTCTCTATAGTTTCCCTCGGTGCCAATGCAGTTGCAGGCTGCAATGTTTAAGCCAGAAGGGGATATTGAGAGGGGAGAGGATACTTGGAGAGGGACTGCAGGCATGCTGCTGTACCACAGCTAGAATGTGTGTAAGGAAGGCATTTGCAATTAATGACTGAATAGAGGACAAACAGGGATGTGTGGTCCCTATGGAAAGACCCCTTGGCAAGTATAACAAGCTCATTGCTAATCCGGTGAAAGAGCTGAGTTAGCAGACAACCAGGGTGTGGAACAGGTAGCGATGGTCAGTGCTTTGTTGATCAGGCTTCCAGTAGATTTCTGGAGGAGTGTGCCTTGCTGTTTGGGGTGCCAATCGCTTGACCTTCCTGATGACTCTGCTTCTGCTTCTTGGAGTGGTGCTTCTCTGGTGTTGTCAGGGGGGAATGTGGCAGGCTTTGCTCTCTGGGGGTAGGGCGAACTCCTGATACCACTCCGGGACGTCAATCTGACCTACTGTAATTGGAGCACATTAAAGAACTCCGGTAGATCGCTTGGGGTGCGAAGGGTGTGCTGTGTGCCATTATGAATCACCAAGTGAGCGAAGGTGAAGTGCCATGTGTAGCGTAGATCTTTTTCCCGCAGCACAATCAACAGAGGTCGCAGGGCCCTGCGATTTTTCAAGGTGATTTGGGAAAGGTCCTGAAAAAGTTTTATGTTCTCACCATCAAAAACTGTTCATTTCTGCGGGCTTTGTACATAATCTCTTCCTTGAGAGAGAAATTTTGTAGACAGCAAACTATGTCATGAGGGGGTAATGTATCCAGGCCTCTGGCTCTAAGGGCTTTATGTGCTCTGACAAATGCAATGTCCGAATCCTCTGGCCTCTCAAGGAGACTATTAAAAACTCTCTGTAGGACTTGTACTATTTGGTCTGCAATAACCGATTCCGGTATACCTCTTACTCTGATATTATTTCTCCTCCCCCTATTATCAAGATCCTCCAAATGCCTATTCATCTCAATAAAGTGGGTAGCATGGGAGGAGGCAACCCTGTCCAGCCTTTGTATAGTCTTGTCCCTATGCTTCCCTGCTGTTTCAGCGGTGGCCATCTTTTCTGTGAGAACCAACAGATTCGTTTTTTTACGGTCTGTGATGGTTGCAGAAAATGAGGCTTTAATGTCAGCTGCAAAGCCTGACATGTCTGCATAGGTGAGAGGGTGATCGGAACGTGCAGTTCTCCTACCGGTATCCTCTGTAGCTGATTGAGGATCTTCACTGAATTCATCCTCATTGTGCACCGGTGCCATTTTTCTTTCTGTATTGCCGCTTGATTTCTGAAAATCTCTGACATGTTTCTCCCTGCAGATGTAGCTGAAGAGCGACGGAAACGGGTGCGTTGTGGATAGTGGTTTTGTTTGTTCATCATCGGGTTGCTGTTAAGCAGAGAGACTGATTAGACTGATTAGGGTCACGGGTCTGACAGAGCTCCTCAGTTAGGCTGCCATCTGCACCGTGCACCAAGTCACGCCCCCCAAACACTTTTTATAACAATAACTTACATATATGCCTTAAAAATTATCATTTCGTGTCCCATAGACTTTAACGGTGTTCGTGTGTTGTCCAACTTTTTTGCCTGTTCGCATGTTCTGGTTCGAACCGAACCGGGGGGGGTTCAGCTCATCCTTACTAGGCAAGCTATTGTAAAAAAAAGCATGGGAAGCTGGTCAGTGGGCACAGCCATTTGCCCTGTGCTAATGGACAAAAAATTTAAAAGTAAAATATACAACAGTAGGAGGGTTATTTTTGTATAGTATTGAGGGTTACATAAGAAATACCCCATTTTTTTTTACCATTTTAACTCCTGTACAAGAATACCGCTTATGGACCAGAGCACATTTTTCATTTCATCTTTGAGCTTGTTTATTTCATAATTTAACACTAGGTAGTCTAAATAAAAATGTTTTCATTGATTAAAATTAAAGCAATGGTGCGAGTTTTAGAAATTCAGGTCAAACCAATGCACTTGGAGATTCCTGCATAGGAATTGGGACCAGGGATACCTGGATGAGAATCAGGACCAGAGATGCAGCAGTTTATCTGAACCTGTCTCTCAAGGCTCCATGTTTTATGAAGCTATTAGGTCATTTTGTCTTTTTGAAGAAATTTTCCTCCTGTTTTTAACTTTTCTTACTATATCCGGAATACAGTTCTAACCTGACAGTGTGACAGACCATACATGTTCTCTCTTTTATACACTCTATCATGTGAATTTCCAGGTTGTCTATGTGTTTTGATGATCTGTTAATACTGGTGATCCAAAATGTTTTCCCTTGCATCTTTATTAACCTGGAATTCCTTCATTTGTTGGCCTACTGAAAGAGTTCAGGACTTTTCCTCTTCCTAATGCGAAGGCAGCTAGCAAATATCTTTTTTGTACTTTCCTACTACTATGGGCTAAGACTCGATGACTCAAATTACA